>NW_012117644.1:341530-402259 GCF_000951035.1 Colobus angolensis palliatus
ATACAACCTGTCCTGTGCACCCACCTCCCAATTTCACCTCCAACTCTCCCACCTTCCTTCCTATTCTACCTTGACAACCCGGCCTTCTTGTTATAGATCTCCTTTAGGTCTTTTGCTCAATGTCATCACCTTCTCAATGAGGCTTTCCCTGATGATTCCATTTTAAATTGCAATGCCCCAAATAGGGCCCTTGCTCTTCTTATCTCCCTTCCCCTTCTGTGCTTTTTCTCCATAGCACTTATCCCATCTGACATACTATATATTTTACCTAATATTTTTCATGATTTGGGACTTAGATTATATCTTTGTCCTTCTAGACAGAAAGTCTTACTACTCTTAGTTTAACCTCAAATAGTAGCTCATCCAACCTTTATTTATTCTTACCAGGAATAGTGAATATATCAAACCACCAAACAGCCTTAACCCCAGGCAAGCCACAAAACATAATCAGTCATTTCACAGATCTTCATTTGTAGAAAGGGGTTAATTATTATATCTATTCTACTTGCCTCATCAGTTTACTGTGACAATAAAATGAGACAAGGTAAAAAGTGCTTTTGTTGTAACAACTTTGGCATAGTTACAATTATGATACCTCATTATGAAATAAAGCTGCTCCTATGGGGAAAAAAAATCACAGTATGTGATATACAATAGGCACTCAATAAGTATTAGTGTCTCACACTGATTTCGTTTTTGTCTCCTTTGTGCACCCACAATCCATTGTAACTATAGGCTGAGTATCCTTAATTCAAAATTCCAAAAACCAAAACACTCCAAAATCCAAAACTTTTTCAATGCCAACACAATGTTCAAAGAAAATGTTCCTTGGACCATTTCAGATTTTGGATTTTCTAATTACAGATGCCCAACCGGTAAGTATAATGTGAATATTCCAAAATCTGAAACAAATCCAAAATCTGAAACACTTCTGGGCCCAAGCATTTTGGATAAGGGATACTCAACCTGAAGTAACCAATAAGAAACATGTTAAATATGTTTACATTTGGCCTTCTCATTCACATCTGTTTTCTCAAATTTAGTGCCTAGAACAAGGCAAGTTCTCAAACATTTGATGAAGAATAAATGAACAATAAGACATCACTATTAACCCATTATCACTAGAACAAGTTGGTTTTTCTTCTGCACTGATATGTTAGCCCTTCTCTTTCTGATCACCATTGTGGTAATTTTCTGATCAGGCTCACATTTGCAGCATTTAACTCTGGAACGGGGTAAACTAACTGGCTGGCACTGGGACTGAAACCTCAGTGCTCTGGCAATTGGAAAACTAAGCAGGCAGGTAACCACAAAGCAACATTAGCGCTCTGCAATTATACATGCAGTGGCGGGGGAAAGCAACTTAGCAAAAAGAAAATTCTGCAACTGCCAGAAGTTCTGAAGTCAATCAGGAAACTGACAAAAAAAAAAAAGTGCACTGGTAATTAATCTTAACTCACACGTGAGAATAGGAGACAGACTAAAGATCTAAAGGTCCAATGACACACGGTTCTCTATTCTGTCATTCCACTTGGTGAGTTTTTCAAGCCAGATGTTGATTTTATCACATCAGTAATCCCTGCTTCTCACTGCCTACATTATCCTCTTCTCTCAAGCAAAGTCTTTCTTAGTTTGGCCCCAGATCTCTTCTACTGTTCCCTGTGAAATGTAAGTCCCAAGAAGGCTTCCCATTCCCGTATCCACATCATTGCTTATACCTTACTCTGCCTAAAAGTTCCTCTTCCACCTTTCCATACATCTAACTCCTGAGGCAGGCGGATTACCTGAGGTCAGGAGTTCAAGACCAGTCTAGCCAACATGGTGAAACCCCCATCTCTACTAAAAATACAAAAAAAAAAATGAGCTGGGTATGCTGACAGATGCCTGTAATCCCAGCTACTCGGGAGACTGAGGCAGAAGAATTGCCTGAATCCGGGAAGCAGAGGTTGCAGTAAGCTGAGATCACACCACTGCACTCCAGCCTGGGCAACAGAGCGAGACTCAATCTCAAAAAATAAAAAATAAAACAAAAAATCCTCTAGCATACTAGTGTGATTTTCTCTTGACTATAAACTGTCTTTCATTCTTTTCTCTTCAGGAAGATGTCCCTAATCCTGTAAGAACAAGGATGTGTGCCTTTTCCACAAGATACAAACTTTCTAATTCCCTCTGCCGAGAATGTTGAGGCCACAGATCTCACATTACTAGCTCTTAGTACTATTTAGGGTTCAGCTCAAATGTTGGCTTCTCAGAGAAGCCTTTCCTGGCTACCTAATCCAAGGTTATTTTCTCATTCATTTTTATCACATGATCCGGTTTTACTATCATCTCATTAATCAGTATCTGAAATTAACTGATTATTATGTTTACTTATTTCTTATATATACTTACCACTCCCACCCACACCAAGTTGTAAACTCAATGAGAAATGCAATTTAGCTTTGTTCACTGCAGAATCTCTAATGCCTACAACAGCTCCTAGCACAAAGGGATGCTGAATAAATGCTTTATGAATAACTGAATGAATGGCCTCTACTGCCTATACTTTAACCTCTCAAGAGTATTTATCATATCTTATCATATTACTTCTTTATTTGTCTATCTTTCTCAATTGATTGTAGGATCTTTGGAAGCTGGAATCATGTCTGCCTACTCATCACAGGAATCCCAGTACACAGCACAGTATCCACACACAGAGTTGTAAAATA
Organism: Colobus angolensis palliatus; assembly: GCF_000951035.1. NCBI lineage: Eukaryota > Metazoa > Chordata > Mammalia > Primates > Cercopithecidae > Colobus > Colobus angolensis. The sequence continues at coordinate 344,239 of NW_012117644.1, forward strand.
ATATAGCAGGCTGTGAATGGAATAGGAAGAAAGGAAGGAAGGAAGGGAGGGAGGGAGGGAGGGAGGGAGGGAAGTAGGGAGGAAGGGAGGGATAGGGAAATAATCTGGAATAAAAGAAAGATTAGAGTGCAAATGGATGCTTTCAAAGACATTATTTCGTAAACTTTTGTATCATTTTATGTGTATCCACATATATACATGTATGTCTGTAAAACGTTTTGTTTTTTACTGCGAGTTACAATCCAAAGTTTTGAAAATACTACACTAAATTCCAAAACAGTTTACAACTCAGTGAGCTACTTTGTCATTTACTGCAATGGTTCTCAGTGTTTATTTTTTAAACCATAATCTTCTTGACGAATGATACTCTCCCATTAGGAAAAACAGCTCAAGATAGCAGATGAAAAAAACTCATCTACTATTCTCTTCTATCTAACAATTTTCATATGGATTGTTCCTAAATCCCTAACAATTTTAAGTTCTTTGAAGACAGAGCTGCCTTCTCCATTACTGCCCTCACAGTGTTTAGCAAGACATTAGCACATTCAGTAGGTACTTGAAAGTCAACTTCCAGTTGCCCTTCTGAATAATTATATTAAAAATAACAAAACCTAGCTGGGCATGGTGGTGCACATCTGTAGTCTCAGCTACTGAGGAGGCTGAGGCAGGAGAATCTCTTGAACCCAGGAGGCAGAGACTGTAGTGAGTTGAGATCACGCCACTGCACTCCAGCCTGGGTGACAGAGCAAGACCCCATCTCAGAAAAAAAAAGAAAAAATTAACAAAAACTATAGGAGTTAGTCTGATATTTCACTGACATGCCAAAAATAAAAGGGGACAAAAAAAGTCCAGAAAACCAAAAACCCTATGCGTATTAAAAAACCTTAAAAATAAAATATAGAAACATAGAAAAAAAAAAAAAGAAAGAAAGAAATCTAAGTACATGTTGTATAAGTACATGTTGTATACTAACAAGTCTTGTTGAATGCTACAATGGCAGAATCTACAGCATGAACCATCTGGATCAAATTATGCTCTATGAAGGAATGAGAAACAAAATAAGCTCTGCTTTTTAGTTAGTTGTAGCTAGCGCTTTTTTTTCTTTTTTTTTTTTTTTAGACAGGGTGTCACTCTGTCGCCCAGACTGGAGTGCAATGGCAGGATTTCAGCAACCTCTGCCTCCCAGGCTCAAGCAATTCTCCTGCCTCAGCCTCCTGTATAGCTGGGATTACAGGCGCAAACCACTACCGTCCGGCTAACTTTTGTATTTTTAGTAGAGACGGTTCCACCATGTTGGCCAGGCTGGTCTCAAACTCCACACCTCAAATGATCCAACCGCCTTGGTCTCCCAAAGTGCTGGGATTACAGGTGTGAGCCACCACTCCCGGCCAAAGTAGCACTTTTTAAACAACAGTATTTAGAAGTAGACTCAAAATGTTAAAAATTCAACAGAGTTGAATTTTATCCATTCTGGTCATCTAAGTCCATACATTTTCAATTCATCTTTGTTACTAACTTATCATAAACCATCCTAAACATCTCTCCCATATCTAATGATTTAAAAAATAGATGCTCAAGCCAGGTGCGGTGGCTCCCAGCACTGTAATCCAAGCACTTTGGGAGGCTGAAGTGGGAGGATTGCTTGAGCCCAGGAGTTCAAGACCAGCCTGGGCAACATAGCGAGACTTCGTCTCTAAAAAAAAACTAATAAATAATAATGTAAAAAAATAAAAATACAAAAATAGATGCTTAGCTCTCACTCTTAGGAATGGATCAATAAAAGATTTTGCTCTTTGGTCAGCTAAAATGGGAGCTAGGAAAATTCAGAGAATGATGTTCTCAAGATACCAAAAACAAGAAGGGCCACTACTGTCCACCTTTCCAACTCTTGTGTGTAGTTAAACCAATGTGGACATTGGCTGTAGTTAAACCAAATCAACTACCTGCTTATTCGCAGCACTCATCATGTCCTACATTTTGATACAATTATTTTCTTTCATTATTTAGGAATCTACTCATGTCAGGCCCTGTGCTAAATGTGAGCAGAAAAGTCTCCATCTTGCTTGTATTCCCAGCACTTTGGGAAGCCAAGGAAGGGAGGATGGCTTGAGGCCGGCAGTTCAAAGCCAGCCTGGGAAACACAGCAAGACTCCTTCACTACCAGAAATTTTTAAAAATTAGCCACCCATGGTGGTGCATGCCTATAGTCCTAGCTACTTAAGAGGCTGAGACAAGAGCATCACTTGAGCCCAGGACTTCAAGGTTACAGTGAGCTATGATTACACCACTGCACTCCATCCTGGGTGACAGAGCAAAACTCTGTCTCAAACAAATCTCCATCTTTGATAGGTTCACAGCCTAGAGGACAAAACAGAAACAACCAGTCGATCAACCAGTATTTACTAAGTGCCTACAATTTGGAAATAATTGTATTGCTTTAACAAAGGCAAGTAGGTTCAACTCAAAACTTGTTCATACATATCTCATGTGGCTGTTAAAAGTATGTTGCTCTTGTCTTTCCAACCCAATTAAGCCTATTCCCAAGGCAGGGACTGTCTCCTCTTATAATCTCACAAAGCCAAGCAAAGGACTGGGCACAAAGCAGGGACTCGGCAAGTCTAATGAAAAGGAACTGTTGAGAAAGAATACAAGTTCCTGACTCTTCCCAGGCCCCATCTTGTCAGATGTCTCAACCAACCTTCTCTGATTCAGTATCTCTTGCCATGAAGGGAAAGGAATTCCAGGATGCTGTCTGTCTGGGATCTGTTTTTTCCACCCCATACTCCTATCCTCACCCCACAAAAGAGATCAGTAAACTGACAAGTGGCTATGTAGGGTAAAGAGTCCCCCTCCTTCTTTCCCAGCTGCCCCCCCACCCGGTGCCTAAGACAGCTCACCAACCCCACGGTTTTCCAAATCAAACTGTATTGTCAGCTATGGGTGACTTTGGGTAAGTCGCCGCAACCTCGCTCTGAGCTTCAGTTTCCTCATCTGTAAAGTGGAGCTAATAATCTCTCTCTCAGCGGCTTGTAGAGAGGAATAAAATAGTGCCTGGAAAGTGCTCGGCAGTCACTACTCGATACAGGGCGTTATCCTTTTGAAAGGCGGCAGGATGACAGAGCCGAAGGGGCGCAGCCTGAAGGCCCGAAGGAGGTTCGAGGCAGGATGATTGAAGACGGAAGGCCGAGCGAGCTGACAGGGCGGAAGGCCGCGGCGGGAAAGGCGGGAAAGGCGGGAAGCAGCGGAGGCGGGCGGGCGGCTTGGGCATCAGCTCCGGCGGCGGCAGCCCGCGTCCCCTCACCTCCCTTCTCGCCCACCTCGTTGCCCCCTCACCTCGCTTGATCACATGCATCGCGGCTAGTGGATGAGGCTCTGAAGGATCGGAGACTGGACTGCGGCTCTAAAGCGCTGGCGGGATCAAGAAGGTGACAGAGTGGGAAGGGTTAGGTTGCAGGCGCTGCTCAAGGACAGGAACTGGAGTTGGAGACAGACAGCACTTTCTCCAGAGCAGAGGCGCAACAATCCAAATCCCCTTCCCGCGCCCGCCACCCGTGACGCACAAAGGGGTGCGACGGGGTTCGAATGACGTTACTCGACGCTGCAGCCCACGCCTGGGGTAGGCTTCGCAGACTAGTTCAGGCGCCTTGTAGCCGCCATGTTGAGTCTGGGCAAGAGCTAGAAGACTGCGCCTCTCCCGTGGGCCCCGTTGGATGTGGACATGCCCGGCGGAAACGCTGCTCTCCTGCCGCCATGTTTTGTGTGGGCAAGCCGAATTCGGAAGCCTTGGGGCCCTGGCATAACACCTAGAGCCTGCTAGGTCAGGCGCCGCCCCTGTCGCCTGCGTGTCTCCGCCGGAGGAAAAGCAGTTCGCTTATTTTGTTACTTTTGAAATAACAAAACCTAACTGGCTGGAACGTTTTTCTTGCTTTGACATTTATTATAATAATCCTAACACTGCCGTCCGCTGTGGGCTCAAGCCTAGGCTCCACAGCCGTGGGCAGCTTGGAGCCCCAGGGCTTTCAGATCGGCCAGAAGACTGGCACTCAGGAACTGGAAGAAAACCGCGCAAGGCCAATGACGTTTGGATTTTATCCTGACGCATATCAGATCCCTGAGAGAATTTTAAGCAGGGCAGGGTCAGTACCCATTTGCTTTTAGGGTTCTTCAATGGATGGTAGCAGAGGCAGGGTATTTGCCTTGTGGAGGTAGGATGGACTTGGTGACTTAAAGTGGAGAAATAAGAATAGATGAGAACCCTAATATGCAAGGCTGGTGTAGAAGCTTCTGATTTGGGCTACCCAAAGCGATCTTTACGAAATTTCATCTGTGGCATCTTTTCTCTAAAGCCTTTTCGTTGGTTTCTCACTACCCTCCAGAAGCTGCCCAAGCTCCCTGTGAAGTAATTTGAAAAATCATGGAAAGTCGTAAGTGTAATCACAGCATCTTGGGAGGCTAAGGCGGGAGTATCATGTGAGGCCAGGTGTTGAGATAAGCCTGGGCAACATAGTGAGACCCCCATCTCTACAAAAAATAGAAAAATTAGGACAGCGCGGTGCCTCACTCCTGTAATCCCAGCACTTTGGGAGGCCGAAGTAGGCAGATCTCGAGGTCAGGAGTTCGAGACCAGCCTAACCAACATGGTGAAACCCGGTCTCTACTAAAAATACAAAAAGTAGCCAGGCATGGTGGCACGCGCCTGTAATCCCAGCTACTCATGAGGCTGAGGCAGGAGAATCGCTTGAACCCAGGAGGCAGAGGTTGCAGTGAGCCAAGATCGCGCCATTGCACTCTAGCCTGGGCAAGAGAGCAAGACTCCGTCTCAAAAAAAACGAAAAAGAAAAATTAAATAGATGTTTTTTAAAAGTCATAAGTGAAGTTACAGGATAGATAGGGTCAAGTTTACCCAGACATAGCGTTTCCCAATTTAGCAAATAAAAATGTGTCCCAGACACTGCATGAGAGAAAATTATACTTTAAAAACTGTTTATCTGAAGTTCAGATTTAACTGGTCATCCTGCATGTATCTGGTAACCCTGCCCACAGAGCTGCTGGGTATGTGCATTCAAGTTTCATTTTCCCTGGGCAAAGGAAAGATAGTCTCTTCATCCCGTCATGCCACAGCACAGAGAACACAATGAGAGTCAAAGCCAGCAGGGGTTAAAATCTCCTACATGCTTTATTGGACTTAAAAGAGTCTTATGAAATAACACAGAAAACCCCATTTGAGGGTGTCCAGGGGGTACAAGGCAGTCTACAACCTAGCACCCTCCTAAGACCAGCCCCAGGTGCACCCACCCTAGGCCCAAAATGGGATCCCAGGATAAAGGCATGGCAGGGAGTGGGGCAGAGGGAAAATACCTTTACAGCCATAGCAAAAACAGGTAAGGGAGAGAGTTGTATAGAGGGTGGGGGGAAGTGGTCACACAGCCACCTTCACCTATACCATCTTCCTTAGCCACCCCTTCCCCAAACTGGTTGTGTCATTTTTGAGCCTCTGGCCAAGGCTACAAAGTAACATGAAAATGGGATCTAACAAGGGGAATATGCAGCGTAGGCACTTGGGAAATTCAGGAGATTTTTTTCCTTTTAACTTGTTTGTCTTTTGGTTCAAAAATATGACAGCATCCTTGCCCAACAACTCCAGGACTCCATAAGAGCCCTGTATCATGGCTGTGGCTCCCCGGGCCAGGGGAGCCACTTGTCCTGAGCCCCAGGAGTATTGATGCTTGGGGAGCTTTGGGGCAGCACCTCTTAGAGACAAACCCTCCTGCAGTGTGGGGGAGCAGGGGTAAGAGGGAGGCAGGTGTGGGTGGGAGAAGAGAGAAAAAGTGACTGCCTTATAACCTACAGTTCTGGCATCCACTCATGCTCCAGTGAAGAGAGGCCTCTTCCAACCCATCCCCAAGCCTCTCTTTAAAAGTCTCTGGTGGGTTGTTCTCTGAGAATTGGTTTCACTCCCCCATGGACTCCTGGAAGCCTGAGTGAGATCTAGGATGAGGTTCCTTCTGACCCACAATACCAAAGAACAGATCCCAAAGATTAGGCCCTGGCCCCAGTCTGGAGCAAACAGAACCACTGTGAGCGGGGTGGAACAGATCTGAGGCAAACATATCAGAAGTTACTCCTCCTATCTTCCCTGTAACTGCTAGGGTAAGCTGGGGAGTGGTGGGAGGGAGGAGCCTGAAAGCAAGAGACAGAAACAAGAAACCAAACCTCAAAACTGGGACAGCAGAGACAGAAGCTGAATTCCAGAGGTGGAGCTGGGAGCTGAGGGAACAGCAACTAAGACATGCACTGAAGTGGAGAGGGAGTGACAGCAGCAGCCCATGGTTGGGAGGGAGGCAGGGCAGGCAGGCCATGGTGGTCAGTTAATAAATAATAATGAAGGACCCAAGGATGTACAGTGCAGGTATATACAGTGCCCAGACCCCTGGACCAGCCCTTCCCATGCCCCACCCTTGGGACCAGTTATCTTGAAGGGAGGGAGGGAAGGAGAGGCAGAAGACCCAGGGAAGGACAAGCTGTCCCATTACTGCCACCCCCATCCTGCCTACTTCTTAAGAGGCTTCTTAAAGATTTTGAGGGGAAACTTCTTCCGGCCTGGGCTGGAGTCTGTCTCCTCGCCAATAGAGCCATTATCCTCCTCAGCCACAGCCTTCTTGCCAGCCAGGTGGGGAATGCGTGTGTTTCGGCTGGCTTGCAGGGCTCGGCTGTCCCCAACTGGAGATGGCGTGTCTGGGTCTGGGGAACTGGGGCTGTGAGAACGGGAAGAATCCAAATGTGGAGAGCCACCAGGTGGGGCTGAGGGGCTCAGCTCCATTAGGCTGTGGGCCTTGTCCAGCCCATGGTTCAGCGCCAGTAATGCCTTGGCCAGGGCAGGGCTGTCAGGCTGTTTCTCCATCAGAGACCCTGGGTGGACCCCCTCGATCAGCCGGTGGCTGCCGTTGGAAGTCATGGCATTGAGAGCCTCGTCTGCGGCACGGCTCATCTGAGGAGGTTTGGGGGCCACACGCTGGCGGTCACTCATGTGGAGGGAGGACTCCGAATCGGAATGGGTCAAATCCCTGCAAGACATGGGGCAGAGAGGAAGAAAGGGACATATATTGGATGGGGTGATGGTGGAAAGGTGAAGAGGAGAGTGGGACAACACAAGAAGACAAGGACAGGGTAGGAAAATGGGGATAGAGCAGCAGGAGAGAGAAATAGGATGAACAGGCAGGTGGGAAGGAGAGAGGAAAGAGGAATAGACAGAAGTTGAGCAGCCGTAAGTATAGGATAAGAGAGGAGGCAGGAGGAGGGAATGAGGATAGACTGGAAAAGAGACAGGGACAGGAGAGTAAAATTGTAGAGGAAGAAAAGCAAAAAGATAAGCAGGTAGAAAGAAGGGCCAAGACAGAAAGACAAGAAAGGGAAAAGTGATGGGGAGAGAAGAGAGACAAGAAACAAAAACAAAAAATGCCATCATCTGTCTGGCAAATGGTTTTCCAATGGCAATGGGCTCCACAACTGGTGAATGCTCTGGCTCTGAACTGGTGCAACCATAGGCTTAAATTCCACAGGCATCCTCCTCAATAAAATCTCTGCCTTCTCATAGCTGGCTAGATTTCCTGGGACTCAATCTTAAGCTAACACAGAACCCACATACTGCTTCGAGTCACCATTTTCCATGCCTTCCTCCCCCACTTACTCCTGTCACACCTTAGGATATTATCCAGTCTGGGTCAGACCCCAAGGAACAGGGCACATGCAGTCAGTGGACCTGACCCAGGCCGGGGATGAGAAGGTTAGAACAGCCTTGCAAAAAATCCTTCAGCCACCCCCAAAGGCCAGGATGCTGCCTCTTCTAACCATCTCACAGGATTCAAAGGAGGTCATAGATAGGTACTGCAGAGTTCAAACCAAAGTCTGTGGTGCGGCAGGAAGGGTGGGGTCTCTTACAGACCTCTGCTGACAGGGAGAATGTAGGGAGGCATAGAAAGACAGGATGTTGGCCTTTAAAGAGCAATGGTTCAGAAGAGTTCTGGACTCTTCTGTGCGATCTTGGACAAGTCATCTAAACTTGCTAGTTCTTAACTCTGGACCAGTGAAGATAATACCAATTCAATTTATCTTACAAGACTGTTTGGAGGATCAAATATGCTGGCAAAGCACTTGGAAATGTAGAAATTATTGTGGGAATGAAGATGATGAGGCCTGCCAAGCTGAAAGGCCTATGTTTTTTTTTTTTTTTGAGACAGAGTCTCGCTCTGTCACCCGGGCTGGAGTGCAGTGGCCGGATCTCAGCTCACTGCAAGCTCTGCCTCCCGGGTTTATGCCATTCTCCTGCCTCAGCCTCCCAAGTAGCTGGGACTACAGGCGCTGCCACCTCGCCCGGCTAGTTTTTTTGTATTTTTAGTAGAGACGGGGTTTCACCGTGTTAGCCAGGATGGTCTCGATCTCCTGACCTCGTGATCCGCCCGTCTCGGCCTCCCAAAGTGCCGGGATTACAGGCTTGAGCCACCGCGCCCGGCCTTGAAAGGCCTATGTAAGGGCCAGTCACAAGAGGCTTCTTTGCAAGGCTGAGTTATGGAGACATGCCACCGCACATTGGACATGCACACACAGAGGCTAGTCTAGGAACTTGAGACCCTCTAAGGAGCTGGTGGTTCCTAAGCCATGAATCAATTCCAGATGCCACTCCTCCTGCTCTACAGACAAAAAGGTAGATATGGAGGTGCTCTCTCTGCCGATCCTGAATCCTCCTTCTGCCTTCCTAGAGGCCTGAGAACTTCAGCAAAAGCAGAGAAGAGAGCTAAGGGAAATGTTTAAACATCTGCTAGCCAAAGGGGAAGAGTCATGAGTGGAAAAGGAGACCACCATAGGACCTAGAAAGAAAGAGGCTGAGGGTCAGAAGTTAGGGAGGGAACCAGGCCCCTGAAACAGGCAAAAGCAGGGGGTCGACTCATAGCTATTGTAGACTTAATTCTCAGTAGGAAGCAAATAACTAAGTAGCCACCCCACGGGCCAGTACCTTCCTGGACTCAGCAGGCAGCAGAGAACAAGTCCAGCTCAGCTTCCATTCTACAAATATTGTGTTAGCCACATATTCTAGTATTTACAAATATTCAGACTCATATTTGGTTTCATATATCTGACACTGTCCTTGCTTCTAAACTTGTCCTTGTTTCTCTAAGCCCCAAGATGATCCTCTCCATATGTTGCCTTCTCCAAACACTATTATAAACCAATGAGCAAGGTGCCAAGGAAGTTCTGGGGAGCAATCACACTAAGAAAAGGGGTCCTCTAAGCTGAGGAAGTGAAGATCCTGGGATCCTACCCTCTCTAACACCAAGGAGGAGAAGTCAGGAGGTTAGGGCTTTCCCAGCCTCACTTCTCCTGGACCACACCCCTATTTGGTCTTGATTCCTATCCACCTTTTCATTTATTGACAGGGTCTCGCTCTGTCGCCCAGGCTGGAGTGCAATGGCGTGATCTTGGCTCACTGCAGCCTCGACCTCCCCGGCTCAAGTGATCCTTCTGCCTGAGCCTCCCGTGTAGCTGGGACCACAGGCAGCTGCCACCATGCCCAACTAAATTTTTGATTTTGTAGAGACAGGGTCTCACTTTGTTTCCAAGGCTGGTCTGAAACTCCTGGGCTTAAGCAGTCCTCCCCTCTTGGCCTCTCAAAGTGCTAGGATTACAGGCATGAGCCACTGCACCCAGCCTGATTCCTGTCCTTCTATGCCTCCCTCATCAACTAAAAGTCTGGACTGCCAAAGCAAGATAAGAACCTGGGAGGAAGCCCAGGGAGATATAGGAGGGAAAAGGCCCAGTATGAGGCAGGCTCACCTTCCCTCCCTGAATCACTGAGAACAATCAGGCCAGGGGTCCCTCCCCAAAGGCTGGGCTGCCTCGGACTCCCATCCCAAGCTACTGACCTTACTAGAGAGCCTGTTTGCCTTTAGAGATGATCCTCTGGTGCATGGTGCAAAAGAAAATTAAGTAGTGAACAGGCCAGGTGGATATAGGTACCTCTCCACCCTTCCTCCCCACTGCCCTCAGCTTAAACCTTGGAGTATGGAATTCACAGCATCCCCTAGTTTCCCCAACCCAATTTGATCCTCTCCATCTGTACTGGAAGGAGCAGTCTCCCTTCCTAGGCTTTTGGATGAAAATGAGAATGAGAATGGATATGAGTGGCTCTGCTGAGTAATAATCCTAGTAAGGGCAATCCCTTTGCGCAAGAGAAAGGAACAGCCCTCGAGCATAACTATCCAGAGATTTAAGGGGCAGAGTTGAATAAACGGGTATCCAGAGTGAGATAGAACAGAAAAAAAGCAACAGAGTAAGCAGACTGCAGCCCCGAGGCCAGGACTGGGCTGTGGTCACCACTTCAGAGATGAGAAGTACTTCCAGAGGGGAAGGACTTTCTGAGTGGCTCCTAAGCTTGTTCCAGGCTAGGTCAAAGCTACTACCTCTGATCCTAGTCTACCATCTTGGGTATTAGCAAGAAAAGTCCCTGCAGCTGCCAGACAAAGCTGTGGAAGAAAAACCTTTCACCAATTATTTTCCAGTATACTTTTTGAGACCTTGTGAAAAGACAAAAATATCCAACGGAGTATTCTGGAATGGAAAGCCAAGTTCTAACCTGTCTCTGCTCTCAACTACTTGTGAGACCTGGAGGGAATTACCCTTTTAGAACCTTAACTTACTATTCTAAAAATGTATATTTTAATTCCTGCCCCACCTATAAACTCTTCTTGTCCAAAACCCCAAAACCTATGTCCCCTGTCTTGGTTCCCTAATTTCATGAAGGATGCTATGTCCATTCAGTCACTCAAGCTATAAACCTGAGTGTCATACTAGATCCTCCCTTTCCTTCACCACTGTAGCCAGTTACCAAATTCATCATGTCTTTTTATCCCAAGGCCTCATTACCTCCCCTAGTGGTCTACTGGAATATTTTCCAAATTCCTGTAGTCTTCCGCTTCCTTCCTTCACACAGCCACTAAAATGTTATTTCTAAAATGCAAATGTGACTGATTAATTTTCTCTTAAAAACCCTTTTGTAGTTTTCCATCTCCTAACGGGTGGAGGCCAAAACCCTTTCCTTTCAGAGCCTTCATCATTTAAGCCTCAGCTGTTTCTCCTTCCCACCAACACATATCCAGTGTTCTAACCACAAATATATCGTATTCTCTTGAATCTCCATGTCTCTGCATACAGTGTTTCCTCTGGCTAGAATACTCTTTCTCCTTTCCCTTCACACAGGATGTTCATCTCTTTGGTGAAGCATTCCACCCAGGTACACACTGTTAGTCACTCCTTCCTCAACACCCCCATAGCACTTAATAAATTTTCCCATAATTATTTATGTATCTCTCTCAGACAAGACTGTAGTTCTTGATGGCTGCGATGGTGTCTTATCACCAGTGAACCCCTATGCCCGGCAGAGCCTGGCACAGAGTAGGCATTAGTAAATGCTTGTTGAAGGAGTGAAGGAAGTGAGGGCCCAAGTGAGAACTAATGTGAAAGTGCATAGTTTAGGCAAAAGTGCTATAGGGTCATGAGGGAAGAAAGTCGTTACTCATTTTTAGAGTCAGCAAACCCCAAACACAGAAGGGGAGAAAGTAGGCTGACCTTAAAAAGGAATCCCAGAGCTGGGAACAAACAGGATAAGAAGAAGATTCCCCAGTGCACACACCCCCAGAGTTGATCAAGCAGCAGCTGGCAGGCAGAAACTAAGGTAAAAGCAGCAGAAAGGGAAGGAAGGGAAGAAAGAGAAAAGAGACAGCTGATACCCCAAGCTCTCTGAATGCCCAGGCATCACAGCGGTGCTGTCAGAAGGGGGTGTGTCAGGGTAGGGCTCCATCTGGAGGAAATAGGAAGTGCTGTGGTGGTAATAAACAGGGTGGACATGGACGGTGGTGATGGTGGTGGTGGTGGTGGTGGTGGTAGTGGTGATGGTGGTGGTAGAAGAGGAGCAAGCAGCAGTAGCAGAGGCAGATGGAGAGCTCGTCCCGTAGCCTTCAGAACTGAAAGACTGTCCAGATGAAAGGCTGCGCATTCGCCGCAGAGATACCCGGCTTGTCAAGAAGTGGCCAGCCTCGCCCTCTACCAACCTCTGAGATCCCAGGCCATGCTGTGGCTCCATCAGGCGCTGCCGAACACTGCTCTGCAGGCTAGGGGCTGCAAGGAGAATGAAGAAAGTGTCAGGAGGGGCCAGCCCACTTTGGGCTGGCAGGTAAGGAGGTGCCCATGAATAAATGCTTGCTGGAGACCACCCTGGGCCTCTAATGCCAATTGGGAGGATGGGGCACCTCCTCCCAGAAACCTCCCACCAGGGGTCCTAAAAGGATGGGAAATTGAAGATGAGGTACCCGGGTCAGTTTTAGTGGCAATTCCAACAGAGGAGACCTATGGCCAATGTCACTATAAAGGGAAGTGGCAAGGCAATTAGTGAGTAGGCACAGGCAAGGAAGGGTAGGATAGGGGCTTGGGACAAGGTCCGGGAGAGTACTAAGAACCAGCCTTTTCAGAAAGCCAACCTCAGGAAATAATTCACAGCATAGACAAGGACTTATACATAAACATGTTCACCATTAATAATAATTGAATGAGAAGTAAACATAATTGTTTACTTTTTATTAATAGCAGTATGAAAGTAAACAAAAAGAATGAACAATGGGAAAATGATAATATATCCAGTTTCTGGGATACTATAGAGCTATTAAAAATGATGCTTATAAAAAGACTTTAAGAAAATAGGAAAAATGCCTATTAAAATGTTCAGAGGGGAAAAAGGATACAGAATTATATGTGCTAGCCTTGAGCTTTGGAATACCAAACACTAGAGTTTGAAACCAGGACTTTCACTTCTAGTTGTGACCTTGAGCAGCTGACTTCCCCATTTTAACTCCTAATTTCTAAAATCCTGTAGGGTTCTTCTGAGACTTCACAATAATGTCTTTAAGGCACCTGTTTCAGATTATGGCACTCAATAAATGGTAGTGGCTATCATTATCTTAACCACATAAAAAATTTCACAGACAAAAGAGTGATAGAGAAGGTGCTCAAATATGGCGGGACTATGGATGCTTTTTATACTAATGTTTGCTCTTTTTCACTTTCCAATAAGCACATAAACAAGGCACCAGCTCTTGGATCAGGCTGCAAATCGGGGTCCTGGAGATAATGGCCACCATGCCCAGTGAAGGGATACATGGGCACCAAGTAACTTAGGAATATGCTAGTGCATCCCCCCTTGGGCTCACTCCCAGCTAAAAGACAGTACAGACCTTTATTCTTTCTCCTCTACCCTGATAGATAGGCTTCTCTGCTTTCTCCCTAAAGATGAGAGAAAGGGCCAGGTTACAAGGGTGAGAGAAGCCTTGGAAGGGCCATCAGGGAGAGAGCATAGTTCCATAGTGATAGAGAGTTCAGGAGGCAGGGCTTCTATGCTGGTAGCTTTCAAGGTATGAAAGAGAGGCTGAAGAGGATAAGGTAGTCTGGAATAAGGAGGGGAAGGGGGAGAAAGAGGGGGGAAACTGGGAAGAAAAGGGAGAAACTAGAAAAAGAGAAAAGAAAGGGATGATTTTTCCTTCCCTCTTTCCCTCCCAGCCCAGCTGGAAGAAGGGCTACCAGGTTATCTGCATAGCTGGGCTAAAGGGAGAAGCCTAAGCCTTCCATTACCAGGGGTGTTCTCTATCCAGCTCTTGCCAAGCAGGCTGATTCTTCTTACCCCCAAACTCCCCCCTGTAGTTAGTAGGGACAGTGCTGAGGGGATAGAGGGAACAGGCAGGGGCATGAAGCAGGCAGGAGAAGGGACCCATGGGGTAGGAGTGTTGATTTAGTCCCAAAAGTCAGAAAAACAAAATGCCCCAAAGGGGCTCCTCAAACCGGGGTATTTCCAGAGGGACTGATCATCCGAGCCGGCGGATGTAGAGCAGAGAGAGCGGTCACTGAACCTACGCCCCATCAGCCAGGCAGCATCTAGGGTCAATAGCCAGGCCAAAAAGGAGAATAGAATCTGATTTATGGAGGGCTTTGGCCTGCCATCAATGTAATAAAGGAAGGACTGGGGGCAGGGATTGGGTAGCTCAGAGCTAATTAAGGTCCCTCCCAGACTGGAGAACACAGAAGCCTTCAGATCAACAAGTCAAGATCAAGCTCTGCCTGTCAGTGATCCCATCCTTGTTAAGCCTTTGATTAAAGGCCTAACAAGTTATCAGATCAGAACAAAGAGGCTTGGCCAGGGGCAAAGTATTATTGACAAAATTACAAATAAATTCTGTCTGGAGTAGGAATCCAGCCTTATTAAAGAATGTGAAAGTAAGCCCCTAACCCCGCCCCGGACTTCTGCCCTCCCCCGTACTGGCAGAATATGGGCCTAGGGCAACAGCTTTACCATAAGGGCTATTCTACTTACTTAAAATAGCATCTGATCCAAAGAAAAATTCAATTGTGGGCCAGTAAGGGAAAACTCCCTTCATTCACTGAAGAATTCCAGTGTTGTTCCATTTGGCTCTGCTCTACTCAACTCTCATCACTTGCAGGGGAGAAAAGGGAGAGGGAAGACCCAGGACAGAGGAAGAGAGGGTGGGATCCAAGAGTCCAGGTGGAAAGTCAGACATGCTTGTGCAGGAGATCCCACCTGGGCAAGAATGCCTTTCCAGCTTAGAGGATTTAGGACTATATCACTTTAAGGGACTACTGCTTTATAGGGCCTCTCACAAAAAGACAAAGAGAAACATCATTCCATTCATCTACTTTAGCAATTAAGAATAATGAACAAAAATCAAAATAAATAAGTTCAATAAATATTCAAAATAAATGCCATTTTTACATTGAAATTCACTAAAGGGCATTATTTTTTATAAAGGTAGATAGAATGGTAGTTAGGGACAATAAAGTGAAAAAGACTGAAGGGAGACACACTTAGCACAATAGACCCAAAGGGGCATACAAAGCATACAACAAGGAAAGAACACCAAAAGGACAACTATAAAGAAATAACCTGAGCAAACTGTGCTTTATTGACCAAGGTCATGAGTTGAACTATCTTCCTGGGTATCTGCCCCATCTGCTGTTTAAGCACAACAGAGGCCACAGACTTCTCAACCTGTGCATCAAAGGCTCCTTCCTTCACCCCCCCAAAGAAGTCACCTACACTGCATGGACAAGGGAGACACAATCTCCTCATCCATGTCATCCACGTCGTCAGTCATGATGAAGTGGGCAGGGTTGGGGCGTGTACTGCCCATCCAGCTGGGGTCTATGTTGAGGGCAGCCACCAGTGAGTGGATGCCAGGGTTATTGACAATCTGGAAGCCACAGAGGATCTCGATCTGTTGCCAGCGGTGCAGGCGCTCCCGCAATGCTGCTGTCACCTCGCTCAGTGCTTGCCTGAAGACAGAGGAAAGAGAACGGCAGGCATGGACTTGGTGTGAACCCCAATAGGAATGAAGCCTCTTCTCAGAGGAACAAGTTTTGAGAATATGTGTGAATAAAACACACAATAAACTCATAAATTTAAGAGCAAGGCGAGAGATAAATAAAGTCTGAAGAAGGAGACCAGAGCTGTCCCTCCACCAATGAGGAAATGGAATTGGTGTTGGAGGCCCTGTATGCCCTCAAATTCTGAGGATGATATGGACATTGCCAGAGTAGATAACTGGTGTTACTTACTTAGCTGTTAGAATTTTATGATCTACATCATCCAGGGAAGAGCTGTGGGCCACATGGAAGGTGCCAAAGAGTGTGTTTCTCTTCTTTTTTATCTTCTCAGCCTGCAAAGATGAGGCCCCCAGTTCAAAAAGAGCAGGGATTCGAGGTTGGAAAAAATATGACAGGCCTTCCCCTATGGCTGGGACCCACTCCTCCTAGCCCAACTTAGACTGCACAAGGAAAAGGAAGAGAAAGAGGAAAAAGAGAAAGGCAGGCAAGGTAGAAGAAAAAGGAGGAGACAAAATAGAGAAAGCGAGGGGAGAAGCAAAGGGGTCCTTGATAGCCCTTTTGCCCCAGGAGGACCTCTGTCCCCATGGCAGCCTGAGGCTGGCAGAGCTTTCCCTCTGCCTGCCTCCACTTATTTCATCTTTTCCAGAAGATAGGCGGGAATGCCCCTATACCCTCATTCCCTCCTCCAGAAGCCTAAGGACACTGTCAGGAGTTGAACATTAGGAAAGAAACAGAACCCACCACCAGGATATCTCTTCACCCAATGGGAGGAACAGGGAGAGAGAGAGAAGAGGAAGATATGCAGGTAAAACGGAGAAGGGCAAAAAGGAGAAAAGAGGGCAATAGAAGGGCAGTTCTCACCCCCTCCTTGGCCACCAGCAGCTGCTTCTCAGCATTTTGTTTCTTGATGTTGTAATATTGCACCTCCACCTCATGTGTCAGCTGCAGCCACTTCTGAAGGGCCTCTGGAGCATACCATGAGCTGTGTGATTCTAGCTCCTTCTCTGCTTTCCTCAAGGCCTCCCGAACCTGTGCAGCCAAAAGGATGTGAGTTCATTTACTGCTATTAATACTCTCCAACACCTCTGTATGATGCTTCAGAACTCAGACTTCTTATCTGCTTTACAACTCTCTCAGGAAGGAGAAAGGGTAAGGATTATTTTCCATATTTTATATAGAAGAAAGCAAGCTCAGAGAAGAAAATTAACCTACTCAAGGTCCACAGTGTCAACCAGAACCCAAATTGAGATGTTTTTGTTCGCAGACGAAGGCATTCTTTTCTATCACATCAGCTTACTTTCCTGGTCATGCAGCAAGTTCCAGCAATCTTCCCTGATCTCTTCAGGAACAGGTCAGCTAATGAATCATCTTCTTACCAAGAGTCAGGGTCTGTGCTTAGACTTCAAGACATCACAATGTGACAGAAAAAGCACTGGTCAGGAATCTGAAAATCTGGTTCTTGTCCCTGGTCTGTCACTTAACTGGCTGTGTGACCCTGTGCTTCCTAAACCAGTTCTTAATTCGGTGTGAGGCAGGACTTTCTCCCATGCAAATCCAAACTATCAGTGAAGGGGTGATCTCAGGAGAGAATGAGTTCCCTGTTATGGGAGGTATGTGAAGAGCTCATGTCAGAGAGACCTGAAAAATGATTGGTACTTCAGAAGGGTATTGTCCTGAATGCTCCCAGAGTCTCCTCTAGCCCAGAGACTGTGTCTATGATTCTCTCAGGGAGTAGAGCAAGTGGGCTTTGAAAAGAACTCTGTACAAGGTGGGAAGACAATGAGCATGCCCACACCTAACAGAGGCATTACCAACAGAAGCCAAGACATGAGAGGACCAATGAAGTAGAAATAACCAACTTCTCTGCAGGGAGCACGCAATGAGGCAGTTCAAAGCACTAAAGTGTAAAAGACTTGAAAGTACATACAGACATTATGTACACAGAGTTTCTTGCTGTCTCATCCAAGCTACCAGCATAAGTGATCTCCAACTCTCCTACCTGAACAGAATCCCAGAGAAGATGCTTGAAAGCAGTCTTATTATCCCCAGCTTCAGCCAATGAGGTAAGCATCCTATAGCAAGCCTGAGGTCCTCTCCACAGCCTAAGATAGGCCAGGAGGGCCTCAGCTAGGGACAGAACACCTTTATTCCTTTGAGAGGCAATGAGTGTGCCAATCTTCACTTGGTTTCTGTTCCCTGAAAAAAAAAAACTAAAAATAGCCCACTCCTGTTTATGTAGCTTCTAAACGAAGACTAAATACTTTAGAAACTAATATACCAAGTCTGAAAATTTATGATCAAGTACTAAATTAAAAGCAGTTTAAGGAATGGGATAAGCTAAGCAGGGAATAATGGATGAAGAAGAAAAAAAAAGAGAGCAAATAGAGGGAAGCATGACAGTCAGGGAGGCATACAAAGGGGCTGGCCTACAAGGCTCAAAACCTGTTGGGAGCCAGGCACAGTGGCTCACACCTGTAATCCCAGTACTTTGGAAGGCCGAAGAGGAGGATCACTTGACCCCAGGAATTCGAGAGCAGCCTGGGCAACACAGTGAGACCTCATCTTACAAAAAATTGTAAAACTAGCCAGGTGGGATGGTGTGCACCTGTGGTCCCAGCTACTCAGGAGGCTGAGATGGGAGGATCGCTTGAGTCCAGGAGGTCAAGACTGCAGTAAGCCAAGATCATTCTACCACACTCCAGCCTGGGCAACAGAGTGAGACACTGTCAAAAAAAAAAAAAAAAAAAAGCTGTTTGGTTAATGAGAGAAGTAACTACAAAATAAGGAATGGGGGAGATGGAAGACAGACAGACAGAGACAGACATATCATGCCATGCACAGTAATAAAATGTCTGATGGGAAGACAACATACGGGCAAGTCAGAGTTCTTGTCCTTTTATTTTGTAGCTGTGGTTCTCAACCTTGTAACATACTGTAGCCACATGGGGAACTTTTTTACTTTATTTTATTTTGAGACAGGGTCTTGTTGTGTCGTCCAGGCTGGAGTGCAGTGGTGAATCTCAGCTCACTGCAACCTCTGCCTCCCGGGCTCAAGTGATCCTCCCTCCTCAGCCTCCTGAGTAGCTTTGGGACCACAGGCGTGCACCACCATGCCCAGCTAATTTTTTTTTTTTTTTTTTGGTAGAGATGGGATTTTGCCATGTTGCCCAGGCTGGTTTCAAACTCCTGGGCTCAAGCGATCTGCCTCCCCTTTGCCTCCCAAAGTGTAAGGATTACAGGAGTGAGCTACCATGCCTGGCCAGGAACTTAAAAAATACAGATATCTGGGCCCCAACCTAGAGATACTGATTTCATTGATCCGGGGTGTTTGCCTGGGCATTAAAATAGGCTCTCCAAGTCATTCTAATATGCAGCAAAAGTTAATAAACACTTATCTATATGTTTTAAATAAAGTGTTATCACCTGACTTCCACTTCCCAGTAAGATATAGTAGGTCATGGGAGAAAAACAATTCTGATCCAACACAACATCTGGAAAAAGCTGTATACATTTTATGAAAAATGTGTTTTCAAAATTGTTTTTATTTTGAAAAATTTAGGAAATATGTTATTTGTGTAAACATCTAAGGGCCTTGATATAGTTATTTTTATTTTTATTTTTGAGATGGAGTCTTGCTCTGTCACCCAGGCTGGAGTGCAGTGATGTGATCTTGGCTCACTGCAACCTCTGCCTCTCAGGTTCAAGCGATTCTCCTGCCTCAGCCTCCCGAATAGCTGGGATTACAGGTGCCTACCACCATGCCTGGCTAATTCTTGTATTTTTAGTAGAGATGGGGTTTTGCTATGTTGGCCAGCCTGGTCTCGAACTCCTGACCTCAAGTGATCTGCACGCCCCGGCCTCCCAAAGTGCTGGGATTACAGGTGAGCCACTGTGCCCAGCCTGATATAGTTATTTTAAATGAATTAATAAATATTTTTTAATTTTCTGTTTTAATTTCTAATAGGTTAAATATCAACAGTATTATCACCTATTAAAATGTTCTTTGAGGTCCTAAATAGTTTTTAAAAGTAAAGGGTCCTGGCTGGGTGTGGTGGCTCATGCCTGTAATCCCAGCACTTTGGGACACCAAGGCGGGTGGATCGCCTGAGGTCAGGAGTTTGAGATCAGCCTGATCAATATGGTGAAATCCCTTCTCTATTAAAAATACAAAATTAGCCATGTGTAGTGGCAGGCACCTATAATCCCAGCTACTCAGAAGGCTGAGGCAGGAGAATTGCTTGAACCTGGGAGGCGAAGGTTGTAGTGAGCCGAGATTGTGCGATTGCACTCCAGCCTGGGTGACAAGAGCGAGACTCCATCTAAAAAAAAAAAGAAAAAAAAGAGTAAAGAGTCCTAAGAACAAAAAGTGTGAGAACCACTAGACTAGATAAACTAAAAGTCAGAGAGAAAAAGCCTTTCTAAGATGAGTTGTCAATTGTCAGTCATTTTCTTCCTGGGAGACACTGATGATTTTAGGTGAGAGCTGAAAATTGCACTGGACCCACGTAGAAGATCTCCACTGGGGCACAAAGAAAACAGCCTACGATGTGGCAGAACTGCATCTCTCATAGTCTTTCAGGGTTGAAGAGAAAGAAACTAACAGCTTTCCATTCAAAAGTCAGGGAGGGACATATCTGAGAAACTGGGACAAATGAAAGCTACACCAAGTTTTACTAAAACTACAACCTAGTTCAAATGCAGCTACATCTCTGATTGGCTTGAGGTGATCAGTTCCTTAATACACTCCACGAAAGAAAGGGGGAAAAACTACTTGATGGAAGAGAAAATCATCTGGAGCCTCTATTTTTTTAATACACACTGTCCAGCGTGTCATAAAAATAAATTACTAGACATAAATGGCAAAAAAAAATGACTAATAATCAAGAGGAAAAATAAGCAGTCCCATAAATGATCCAGATGTAAGAATTACCAGACAAGGACTTTAAAATAATTATGATTGCTATGTTAAGGGAAATACAGGAAAAGATGGATACAGTAGATAAAAGATAGAAATTCTGGACAGGGAACTGGAACCTATAAAAGAGTAAAGTGGATATTCTAGAATTGAAAAATACATCGTCTGAGAGTAGAAACCCACTGGATGGGTTAAACAGCAGAATGCTTACAGTAGAATGCAGAATTAAAGAACTTAAAAGATAGATCAATAGAAAATAACCAAATCAAAGCACAGAGAGAAAAAAGAACAGAACTGAGCATAAGAGACATGTGGAATAGAGTTAAAAGATCTAACATAAATATTACATTCTCAGAAGGAGAGGAGAGAATGGAGCAGAAGTAATATTTTAAGAGATATATAAGTGCTAAAAAGAATGTATTTTCTAGAGTTAGGCAGAGTGTTCCAAATGTGTCAAGGAATTCAAACTTATTAACCATGTTTTTTAATTTTTTATATCCTTATGGATGCCATTGGTGACTTATTATTGGGAGAAGTATATTAAAATCTCTAACTGATTATAAAATTTGTCTAGTATCATTTTAGTTCAGTCAACATTTGCTTTATATTATTTTAGACTATATTATTAGATGTATCCAAATTAAGGGCTGTTATATATTAAATTGAATTCATCTACTTATCATTATGAAATATCTATTTTTGGGGTCTAGTAATACTTCTTGACCTAAAGTTTACTTTATATTAATGTAAATATTACATTTATATTAATATACAGGTACCTTTGCTTTATTTCACTTAGCAATTGCTTTAGGTCAATACTTCATGACCTAAATCCTATTTTATATTAATATAAATATTATATTTATATCAATATATAGCTACCCCTGCTTCATTTTGCTGCTTTATTTTGTAACATATCTTTTCTCATCCTTTTCCTTTAAGCTTTTTTTGTGTTCTTATATTTAAAGTGTGTCTCTTATAAACAGCATATAATTGAGTTTTGGCATTAATCCAATCTGACAATCTTTGCCTTTTAACTGAATTGCTTAGTTTTTTTCATACAAACCAAGTCTCAACAAGTTTCAAAGGACTACACCCACACAGCATATGTTCTCTGACCATAGTGAAATTAAACTAGAAATCGGTAAAAGAAAGATAAGTAAAAAAGTCCTCAAGTGTTTGAAAATCAAGCAACATACTAGATAACCATGTGCCAAAAAAGGAGCCACAATAAAAATTAGAAAACTTTTGACCTGAATTATAATAAAAATATAAAATAGAGATTCCTGAATGATCATCTTACTTGAGGGGAAAAAAAGATCCTTGACAGCCTACTTCATATCACATACAAAAGTTAATTTGAAATAATATCCCTAAATGTGAAAAGACAAACAATAAAGGTTCAGAAGAAAATTTAGGGAACTATCTTGGGGATAGGGAAGGATTTCTTAAACAAGAAACAAAAAGCAAAAAGCATCAAATTTTTTTTTTTTTTTTTTTGGAGATGGAGTCTCGTTCTGTTGTCCAGGCTGGAGTGCAGTGGCACTATCTTGGCTCACTGCAACCTTCACCTCCCAGGCTCAAGCAATCCTCCTGCCTCAGCCTCCCAAGGAGCTGGGACTACAGGTGTGTGCCACCACACCCAGCTAATTTTTGTATTTTTAGTATGGATGGGCTTTTGCCATGTTGGCCAGGCTGGTCTCGAACTTCTGATCTCAAGTAATCTGCCCGCCTCAGCCTCCCAAAGTGCTGTGATTACAGTCATGAGCCACAATGCCTGGCCGCATTTAATCATTTAAAAAACTTAATCATTTAATCATTTAAAAAACACAGTTTTTTAATCATTTAAAAAACTGATTAAATTAGAAGCCCTTAAAATCAAGGACTTCTGTTTATCAAAAGACAATATTAAGAGAGCAAAAAAAACAAGTCAAGGCTGAGAGAAAATATTTTCTGCATATGTGTGTATTTATACTGACAAAACACTAATATCCAAAATATATAAATAATGCTTACAAATCAATAAGAAAAAGACAATCCAAAAAAAAAAGAAAAAGACAATCCAATTTTTAAAATGAGAAGAGATTCCCAAATCAAATGGCCAATAAATTTATTAAAAGGTATTTAATAATATTAGGGAAATGAAAATTAAAATCACAAGATACTACTATACATTTACCAGAATGTTTAAAATTAAAATGCCTAAAAATACTGAGGTCATGGATCAACTAGAATTCTCTTACATTGTTTTGGCAGTATAGATTGGTACAATCATTTTGGAAAACTGTTTGACAGTTTCTAATAAAGCTAAATACATGAATACTCTATTATATGTCCAACAGAAATGAGTGCTTATGCCCACCAAGAGACATATGCAAGAAGATTCATAGCAATATTATTCATAAAAGTCAACAAAGCTGCAGACAACCCAAATATTTATCAATGGAAGAGTGGATAAATTATAGTATACTCATACAATAGATGAGTAACTCAGCAATGGAAATAAACCAACTATCACTACATGCAACTTTGATGACTCTCATAGACATAATGTTGAGTGAAAGAAACAAAACACAAAAGAGTATATACTGTATAATGCCATTTATATGAAGTTCAAAATTAGACAAAACTAACTGGTTTACAAGTTGTGACAGTAGTTAACTTCTGGATGAAATATTAACTGGGGGAGCAAAAGTGAGTTTTCTGGGGTGCCGAGAAGGTTCTGTATTTTGATCTGGGTGGTGGTAACACAGGTACGTGCATATGCAAAAGTTTGCCAGCTGTATACTTATGACTTGTACACTTTATGTAAATACCTCAAAAAAAGAAACAAAATAACTGTTATCGCCTATTATCCACTGTTCTTTGAAAATCATAGTGACTATTTTTATAATTTTCTTTTTTTGGGTTTTTTTTCCGAGACAGATTTACTCTTGTTGCCCAGGCTGGAGTAAAATGGCACGATCTCGACTCACTGCAACCTCCGCCTCCGGGGTTCAAGCAATTCTCCTGCCTCAGCCTCCTGAGTAGCTGGGATTACAGGTACCTGCCGCCACACCCAGCTAATTTTTTTGTATTTTTAACAGAGATGGGCTTTCACCATGTTGGCCAGGCTGATCTCGAACTCCTGACCTCAAGTGATTCACCCACCTTGGCCTCCCAAAGTGCTGGAATTACAGGCATGAGCCACTGTGCCCATAGTGACTATTTTTTACAACTTGAACTCTTATTGGTAAGAGTCCAGTGACTCTAGAGCATAGTCTTTGGATCACATTTCAAATTCCTCACACATGAAACTTCCAGCCAGACCCTGGGCCCCTGCCCTTTGCCCACCCGTCAAGGTGTCCAGGAATTTGTGGACTCTCCTACCTGCTCCAACTCTTCCTCAGCATATTTTTGGCGGCTCCGCTCATTCTCAGTACCCTCCCGCAGCTCCTTCAGCCGCTGGGCTTCCTGCTTAGCAAGGTTGATCTCATCGCGCAGCTTCTTCTCCAGATGGACCTTCTCCACCTCCACTGTGCGGTGCTCCTCCTGGGCCTTGTGCAGCCTGGGGGGCAATGCAGGGAGCTGGAGGAGGCCAGGCAGGCAAGGGGGTGCCAGCCAACATGCCATGAGTCACGGCACCAAAGAGGAAAATGACGGCTCCAACTCTCAGCATATATTCTCCCTGCTCTGCTGACTGTCTGGCTCTGAGCTAACTCAGGGCCAATAGAAACCACAGTTATTACCTAATTCACACCTTGACCATCATTTTGCTGCCAGTAGTCAAGGCTGTGGAGCCCGATTCTCAGGCATCTGAATCCCTCCTCTAAACTGTCTCATACAAAAATCATAACAAGTACCAGTTTACAAGGTACTTCCCCCCATTTGTCCTCCCAGCAGATAATGATATATTGGTACCATTATCAGCCTAGGACAGGCAGATATGGAGCCTTAGGGAGGGAAAGCAACTTGCAGGAAGAACTGAGGCTAGAATTCCAATCTGTGTGACTTCAAATGCCGTAATTAATCCCCTTATGTAGTGGTATCTAGAAAGTTCAATAAATGTAGAATACCCTGCAAGCTAGACAAAAAGATCCAGGAAAAACCTAATGGCCGAGAAATGACTGGGGTGGTAGCAGAGGGGTGGATTAAGGAAGATGAGGAAGGAACTATTGAGCTAGACCTCTTGGATTCCTGAGCTTCTGTTCCCAGAAGCAAAAAACAAATTTATGCCAGAGGGGCTGGGCAGGGCTCAGGAGAGTCCCCTGCTGCCCCCAGGCCCTGAGTTCCTTTCCCAAGTATCTTCCTTAGTGGATAAGATCTCAAGGGCATGAGTTATAATGTAAGTCTACCCTTGCACCGTCACACACATTCCCTCAGTTCACTGACAAAACCTTCCAGCCAGCTAAACAAGCCTTCTCCCTTCCTCACTTCTTTCCTCCACACGGCTATCTGTGTTAATACACTCATTCATTCATCTATTCATTCACCAAGTTCTTTCAAGTGCCTACTAAGTGCCAAGCACTGTGCTAAGCCCTAAATGTATGGCAATAAATCAGAAAGCTGTCCCTGCCACTGAGGAGCTCATGATTTACTCCAACAAAGACAAGTAAACAGGTAACTGTATACAGTGTGACAAATTCTATAATAAAATTATCATATATATGATAAAATATATATATCTTTTCATTATAGAATTTTATATATATATATGATGTTGGGTGCACCCAAAAGATGGAGTAATCAGCTCTGCCTGACAGGAGTCAGGGAAAGAAAGGGAGACTTGGGCTACACCCAGAACAAAGACTGAGAATTTGCTAATCCCTTTGGAAGAGAGAACGGACTTTACTGTCTGGTCTTCCTTTCTAAGTAAAAACCACCAGGTTACCAGGGAACCAGATTAGGAAGGGGAAAGGACGGTGAAGAAGAAATAAGATATATAGCTTAGACTTGAGGTATGGAAAAGAAAGGATAGACTACAGAACAAGAAGGACCCTGAGAGAACACTGATCACTGAGATAATTAAGTAGATGAAACAGATGAAACAAACAGAACTCAATCTGTAAAAAACAAAACTAAGTCCAGAGCTATCAGTGGCGGAGACCTCAAAAGGTATCGTGGAACAAGCAAGGAGGTAAGAGGAGGAAATGTCAGGCTGCAAGCTCCTGCGAATTGTAATCTGCCTACTTTGTCCCTGAAGAGAAAGGGAGTTGAACCTCCTGAAAATGAACACCAGATGGCAACACATGCATAGGTAAAGACAAACCAGAGGCGCCATTTCCTGCCATCTCCTTCCCTTGCTGAATGTCCTTCTTTATTGTACTCTTCCATGACCCAACTGTATAAAGTTACACCATTAAGGATTCACTTCTTCACTGAAATACTGTCCTCTATGAAAGCAGCCTCTTGAGAAAAGCCAATACTACGATATGTCTGTCCTTTATAATAGTGAGCTCCTTTGTAGTAGAATCAAGACTGACCCCCTTTCATAGTGCCAATGAGGTCTGTTAGAGATGGAGATCAATAATTATTGTTTCGTGCAGAAATGAGCAAATAAATATACAATTAAGCACTGTCTCACTCCAAGGCAACAACCATTAGCATTGTAATTAGTCCTGGCTCTAAGCAGTTGTGTGACGATGAGCAAGTTTTGCCTGCTTTGGGAATCAAAATTCCTGCCTGCCTCAAATAATTATCTGGAAACTCAATGAAATCCTAACTGGAATGTACATGTAGAATTATAATTATTCACACAAATTATCAGGAACTCTGTAATAAAGCTCTGTAAAAGCTGGCATTGCAGGTCTGTTAATACAAGGAGGAACAAGGTGGCAGTGGGCTCTGGACACTCAGAGGAGGATATATGTGTGCATGTGTGCAAGCCTATTTCTATGGGGGAAAGGGAAGGGGTGTCTTTGCCTCTTTCTAAGTGCCGCAGTGGTCATTTAGCTCTGGAGGTCTTAGGGAGCAGGGAGTGCTGGGAGCTTAGTTTTATCCCCAAACTTGGAATGTCTCCTGCCTAGATTCTTTTGCCTTTGGAATGGAAACAGTACATGTTTTTCAAACAAATGAGGTATGGGGACTGCTCAGACAGCAGCAGTTAGCCCCTAATTGGCAAAGGGCCCAAGAACAAGGGGCCCAGCAGAGTAGCCAGGATTCAGCTTAGAGATCAGACCCCTCTTGCTCCCTAGAAGCCCAGCCCATGGAAATACACCCATTAAGTCTGCTACCTCAGTAAAAGCAGCACCCTGGAGTGTCAAAATTCCTAGTTCACTACTTACTGATATATGACCCTGAGCAAAGCACTTACCCTCTCTGTGCCTTCATTTCCTCAACTCTAATAGTACCTACTTCAAAGGGCTATAGTGATTAAAAGCAATAATGCATTTAATTATTTAACAATACCTGGCTCACAAGAAGTCTTTTCCCCACCCCTCCAAAGAAAATAGTGTTTATCATTTAAAAATAACACAATGGCTGGGCACAGTGGCTCAGGCCTGTAATCCCAGCACTTTGGGAGGCTGAGGTAGACCTCTTGAGTCCAGAGTTCAGGAAAAGCCTGGGCAACCCAGCAAGACCCCTGTCTCTACAAAAAATCAAAAAAATTAGCCTGGCATGGTGGCATGTACCCAGCTACACAGGAGGCTGAAGCAGGAGGATCTCTTGAGCCCAGGGGGTGGAGGCTGCAGTGAGCCATGTTCATGCAATTGAACTTCAGCCTGGGCAACAGACCAAGACCCAGAGTCAAAAAAATAATAATAATAAATAGAAATAAATGAAAAGACAAGACTTCATTTCCTTTTACATGAGTTCCTGCAAAGACTTCCCAACTAGAGTACCTAGGCTTCCAGAATCATTTTCTAAAAAACAGTCCTGAATAGGCCTCTCCTCTTCTTGAAAATAAAACAACCGAAAAAACCTGATTTGACTCTCTATTGCCTTCTGCATCCTACTAACTTCCCCACATGCATCTTAAGGTCCCAGGGATCTGGCCCCACCCTATACACTCAACCTTAACACCCAGGACCTCCCTACCCGTCTTTCACGGCTACCTCCTCAGAGTCCCACATCCACTCATTCACCTCTTTGTCTTTCTAGTCATTAGCATTCTTATCCTATAAGCTGAGTCTGGAACTAAGTCTGTATTAAGTGTGCTCTCACTGCTGCTTCTTGTGGGTGTGTAAGTTTTGTTTCCTCAGGAACAGTGAATTTCTTACAACTGCCGTCACAGAACTGGTTACTAAATGTTAGGAAATACACAGGCTGACTGACTGACTGACGGGCACTCTCTTTTCACAGCTAAATCTTCTGCCATAGTTTTGAAGTCATATTTTATTTTAACAGAATCCCACACCATATGAGTTGGAAGTGTTCTAGGAGAGTTTAGCATTCTCCTAGGTCAATCCCTTCATATTACCAATGAGGAAATAAGTCCTGGGAGGGAAAGAGATTTATCCAAAGTCATATAGCAAGTCAGTGTTTATGAGATTTAGATTCCTTATAAGAAAGAACTAAGGACAGTAAGAAGGAAGGTTTGTGAGGTTTCTTTGGGGAACAGCAAAGAACAGTTCATTATATCTATTTATATGCTAAGAGAAGCAGTGCAGAGATGGATGAAGGAAGAATGACCCCCTAACAAGCAATGGGAAGCTCAAGACCTCTGGCAGCTACACATTTCTCCTTCTGAAGCTAAGAGGCAAAGAAGATAGAAACAAGTTTCTCCCCAGGAGGAATAACTGCCCAGGGCACTTGGAATATCAGCAACCTAAACTTGCAGTGCAGTTTTGGAAGGATGATGCAGCCTGGGCTGCCATGTTGACAAGGTCTCAGGGGCCAAGTGGCTCACACCCAGGTGGAAATAGGAGGTTCCCAGGAGCCAAAGGTAATGGCAGGGCCTTACCTTTCCTGAAGGTCATGCAGACTCTGCTCAGCTCGGTGTAACCCTTCCAAGTCCTTCATCATCTTCTTCATGTGCTCCTTGGAGTAACGGTTCTGGATATAGGCAAACCAGCAGCCGCCCACACCAATAACGATAGACACCACCAGCATGAAGTCCTTGAGGTGATTATGGCGGGTCACTGCCAAAGAGGGGAGGGCATGGTGAGTTAGGATGCCCACTGCACACTTAGCCTTGCAGACTCCACTGCACACTCTCCCACTCACCCACTGAGAAGGAATTAGTTTCTCTTCTTAGATACACAATTCCCATACACTATTATAGTAAGCTCTATGTCTATCTCTCTGCTAGCCAAGGCTTTGTTTTGAAATGAGAGGCCTTACAGCAATACAGGAAGCTTATTAAATCATACTTCCTTAAGATGCAGTGAAGAGGAGAGAACTAGTGCCTTCTCAATATACCCCAGCCATCTTTGGGCTAGGATGAGCCCATATGCCCAGATGTAGTGGCTTCTGTCCTACAGGGTAAGCAATTCTAAAGTTCCACAGTAGGTAAATGGAGATGACTGGTATAAAGGATATAAAGCAATGTCACCAGAAGCCTCAGTTCTGGCTGTAGGACTGAAGTCACTGTAGAAACTAGGTCTCCTGGACTACCAGGCCATTCTTGGCACAGATCAGGGAAAGGTCCAGAAGTCTCAATCTACGGTGAACATTTCTAGGCTACTGTGAAATCCAGAAACTCTAGAACAGGATAGCATCAAGAAATTGATATTGATGAGACATTACACCTACTAGAAACTGAGGGGCAGAGCTATTTCCAGAAAACACCTGGTAGCAATTCAGTGAAGCACGAGGGCCCCAACCACCAGCTGGGGTTCAAAGAATGCCCATTGTCCAGAGCAAAATTTAAATGTTAAACAAGAAATGACACCAAAAGATAAAAAGCAAAAGCCACATCCTAAACACTTAGCTAATCAGGAGAGAGGCACTTCTGGAACTAACATTGTTCCTGGTATAACAGATCTGGGCTCTGTGCCACAGCACAAAAGACTTGAAAGGGGCACTATAAGAAGGAGACGGCTGCTCCTGCATCCTCTGTCTAGGTTGTGCTGTGGGCTCAGAGGAGCCCTGGATGTGGGAGTCAGAGAAAGAGGGAAAAAAGGGAGTTATGCCAGAGCTAATGACCCTCTGTGCACAGCAAGTTGCCCTTAGACAGTGGAGGAGGAGGTACGACTGGCATGATCCTTGGACACAGTAAGGACGTGAGGCTGGTGGAAATCCAAAAGGACTCAGGTCGAGCCACCAAGTTAAGGGAGGGTCAAGACACCAGAAAAAGAAACCATATGATACTGATGCCCATAGTTTGACAAAAAGAGTTACCATAATAGCTGCTCACAGAAAGGCTGAACAGCAGGACATGGGGATGAGATGGGATCAAAGACAAATTAACACATCCTATTTCCACCCACGGGAGGGGGGTTACTAGGTCAGGGTGGTGGCCATGTCCTTCATATGTTTATTCCAGGCTCTCTGAAAGAAAACCAAGGGTCCTCTCATGGCCATCCCCTAGCCTCCAGGTAGGCTACAAGTCTAGGCATACTTAAGCCCTCACTCTCCTACCTTTCAGGTTCCAAGAGGAGCTATTTCTGCAGCACAGTGAGTTGTCTTTCTTCCTGGAACACACCTGCCTCCTCCAGAGCCACTACCAGAGTCTGAGGTATTCTTTGTCTCCCCTGTTTGTTAACGACTTTTAATCTTGGTTTCCTAGGGTTTCTCAACTTCAATATCCCCTTTATATTCTTACCAAAAGTCAAAGGTATCCTTGTTCAAACAAGACTCCACGCAACGAGTGCTTCCAATACTTCAAATACTTAAGGTGGGTATGCAGATTGAGCCTAGTTATTTCATTTGGTTTCTTATTCTACGTTATCCAGTTCAATTTGCCAGAAAAGCAACCACTCCTGCTCGCTGAGGACTTTCCCCTATTTTCTGAGCCAATGAAGAAGGAAGATAAGGCATAGTCTTTTCTTTTCCTATCTCCAAATGCCCCTGACCTGCAACAATTATTCTGTAGGCCTCCCTGCACTTTTCTCAATATTCCTGCTGAAAGCACAAAGGGCACACTAGCCCCTAGCCCAAAACTAAGCACACTGTAGGCACACGTTAAAAATTAAAAATAGTAGCTACCATTTATTTAGGGGAAATTGGGGCACAGAGAACCTTAGAAATGTGTCCAAGGTCACAAAGCTACTGAGTGATAGAGCTAGTCAGCTTGATTTCAAAGCTGGAACTCTTTATTATATCTTGTTTCCTCTAACGGAAGTAGAAGATGGATAACATTTCCTAACATCTCCAAACACCCCTAACATCTGCAAACTGGTACTATTTGGAGAGCCCTAGATGGGCCTGTAAGCCCAGAGCCAACTCTGCAGAGTGAAAAAGACTGTAAAGGGCTGTGTGCTACTCTGTGGTCACATGGGGAGGACTGAGCATGCCTTCTACTGTCAGAAAATGGACCTTGAGGTGGCCTTCTGCTGAGCCAATCTGATCCCTCTTCTCTTTTCCCAAGTTCTGAGGCTGCTGTGGACAGATGGCACCTGTTCCCTCAGCATGCCCTCTTGGCTACTGCATGACAAACCTTTTATGTGAGATATGTCAAGCCTCAGACCAATAGCAGAATTTTGATTATGGCTCGGTGAGGTGGCTATAGCTCACAGCTGTACCAAGTCTAGGTTCTCTGGGGTGTTTGTGTGCTAAATGACCAACGATGAGGTCTAAGTGTCTGCTCATTCAGCCTTAAGAACTCATCCTAACTTCAGAACACAGGTCAGACCCAGTACAGGCCTCTAGGTCCTAAATGGGTGTTAAAGAATAGCACTGAAATAGGGATTTTTAGTCCATGCTCAGAGGGGAAATAAAGTCTACAGGGGCGCAGATCAAGGGACTATTTGTAAACATCCAGCAGGCACACCCCCACCCCTTTCAGAAGTTTCCTGGCAAAGAGCTCCTTAGTATTTTCCTCAGACTCCAGCTGGCAATTTTCAAAAGTTTCATTAGACAAGCATCAGTAGAAAAATATAAAAACAATATTTGCCATCAGGACAGCTGCTGATTTCTAAAATCTTAGCTTCCAGGAGTATACCCAGTTCTATCAGAATCCTTGAATGAGAGAGCCACTAAGAACCTTTAATGACCAAACCCATTTTACAGAAAAGGAAACCCAAATCCAGGCAGAATTGAATTGCCAAAGATCACTTAATAAGGCAAGGACCAAGCACAGAAGTCCTAAAAATACAGGAGGCAGACACCAGGAAGGAACAGACCTCCTGTCTTTTATACAGAACCCTTATTAAGCAAGGAGTTCTTCCCAAAAATCATAAACTGTCACAGCTGAAAGAAACTGTAGGGAGGAATCTCATAATATAAATCATAAAACACACCTGAGAAAAGTGACCTACCCAAGGTCACACAGTGAGTGGCAATTTTGAAAAGGGACCCAGGTCACCTGCCAATACAGGGTTCTTTCCCAAACTTCAAAGAAGTCGTCTGAATAAAACTCCAGGAGCTACAAAAAAATCAAGCTGTACAGGCATATACCTCAGAAACACTGCAAGTTCAGTATGAGGCCACTGCAATAAAGCTAATAAAGCAATAAAGTGAGTCACACAAATTTTTTGGTTTCCCAGTGATAAAAGTTATGTTTACACTATACTATAGTCTATTAAGTGTATAATAGCATTATGTGTAAAAATACAGTGTGCGTGCCTTAATTTAAGAATAACTTATTGAGGCCGGGCGCGGTGGCTCAAGCCTGTAATCCCAGCACTTTGGGAGGCCAAGACGGGCGGATCACGAGGTCAGGAGATCGAGACCATCCTGGCTAACACGGTGAAACCCCGTCTCTACTAAAAATACAAAAACTAGCCGGGCGAGGTGGCGGGCGCCTGTAGTCCCAGCTACTCGGGAAGCTGAGGCAGGAGAATGGCGTAACCCCGGGATGCGGAGCTTGCAGTGAGCTGAGATCCGGCCACTGCACTCCAGTCCGGGCGACAGAGCGAGACTCCGCCTCAAATAAAAAAAAAAAACTTATTGCTTAAAAATTCCAACACAGACACTCAAAAGTGAGCACACGCTCTTGGAAATATGGTACCAACAGCTTGATCAACACAGGATTGCCACAGACCTTCAACTTGTAAAAAATGCAATTGTCTGCAAAGTGCAGTAAAGCAAAGCACAATAAAACAAGGTATGCATGTATATATTTAGTAAGACATAATTCACAGAGCCTAAAATTCTAAGTCTCTCTCTTAAAATGTGCAATTCAATGGTTGTAGTATATTCACAAGGTTGTGCAACCATTGACAAAATTAGTGTTAGAATATTATCATTATTAGCCATATCTATTAGCAGTCACTTCCTATTTCCCACTGCCCTCACTCCCAGCCCCAGAAACCACTAATCTATTTTCTGTCTCTATGGATTTGTGTATTCTGGGCATTTTATGTAAGTGAAATCACAAAATTATATAATATGTGGCCTGTTGTGACTGGCTTCTTTTACTTGGCATGTTTTCAAGGTTCATCCACACTGTAGCATATATCAGTACTTCATACCTTTTAGTGGCTGATTAATATTCTACTGTATGTATATACCATTTATTTTTCCATTCATCAACTGACAGACACTTGAGTTGTTTCCACTTTTTGGCTATTATTCTAATTTCAACACATCCTTACCAATACTTGTTACTGTCTTTTTTATTATATCCTAGTGGGTAAAAAGTGTTACCTCATTGCGATTTTGATTTGCATTGCCCTGATAATGATGTTGAGCATTGTTTCAGGTGTATATTGGTCATTGAACTGTGGACTATATAAATATATGTTCAAATCCTTTGTTCATTTTTTGTTTGTTCGTTTTGAGAGAGGGTATCACTCTGTCACCCAGGCTGGAGTGCAGTGGCATGATCTTGGCTTACTGTAACCTCTGCCTCCCAGGTTTCAGCAATTCTCACGCCTCAGCCTCCTGAGTAGCTGGGATTACAGGCATGTGCCACCACACCTGGCTAATTTTTGCATGTTTTTAGTAGAGACGGGGTTTTGCCATGTTGGCCAGACTGTTCTCGAACTCCTGTCCTCAGGTGATCTGCCCACCTCAGCCTCCCAAAGTGCTGGGATTACTGGCATAAGCCACCGTACCTAGCAAGAATTTTTTATGTATTCTGGATAGTAGAGCCTTGTCAGAAAAATGTTTGCCAATACTTTCTCCATTTTGTGGGTTTTCTTTTCACTTTCTTGGTACATTCTTTGAAGTATAAAACTTTTTTATTTTGGTGAAGTCCAATTTATCTATTCTTTCTTTTGTTGCATGTGCTCTTTAAAAAATAATTTGAGGTAAAATTCACATAATATAAAAGTAACCATTTTAAAGTAAGCAATTCAGTGGCATATAGTACATTCATGATGTTATGCAACTACCACCTCTATCTAGTTCCAAAACATTTCTATCACTCTACAGTAAAATTTTTTACCCAGTAAATGGTTTCTCCCCATTCCCTCCTCCCACCAATCCCTGCCAACCATCAGTCTACATTCTGTCTCTGTGGATTTATCTATTCTAATCATTTCATATTAACAGAATCATACAATATTTGATCTTTTGTGTCTGGCTTCTTTCATTTAGCATAATGCTTTCCAGGTTCATCCACATTGTAACATGTATCAGAATTTCATTCCATTTATAGGTGAATAATATTCCATTGCACCACAATGTATTTATCTATTTATCTATTAATAGATATTTGGGTTGTTTTATTTTTTGGCTCTTGTGGCATTTGCTGCTATGAACATGCATGTACATGTACTTGTTTGAGTACTTGTCTTCAATTCTTTGCATGTATACCTAAGTGTAGAATTGCTAGGTTCTATGGTAACTCTGTGTCTAATTTTTGAGAAACCACCAGACTATTTTACATAGTAGCAGAACCATTTTACCTTCTCATCAGCAATGTACAGGGGTTCCAATTTCTCTATACCCTTGCCAAAACTTGTTTCCCATTTTTAAAAACTATTTTTATTATAACTGTCCCAGTCAGTGTGAAGTATATTCTTAGCTTCAGTACCTGTGTTCTGCCTATCTCAGGAAGATAGTTTTCCTGCTGATCTCTGGCCTTCCTTAAGTTAAATCACATGCAGCACATGGGCTACATGCAATAAGCCTAAGAGAAAAATACCCCTGTCCTGGTATCAGTCCAACCTGCTCCACCAGGGCCCATCGTATTGGTTCTGATATCTTGGACCCCGTACCATGTCCCCAGCATTCTGGTTCCCATAGCTGATTTTTCCAGATAAAATCCTTGACTGCTTTAACCTGTAGTTTCTACTGTACCCTTTCAGACATGGTAAATCTGATTTTGATACAGATACAGCTTGATAATATATATTACAAGGCTAAGGAAGACTTTCAGGCTGCTGAAAACCTCCCCTTGCTGGGTGGTGACAGAGGAGAACCTTTGCAAAAGTAGCCTAGCTTTTATAGTTGGGTATAAGTATTCTTGGTGTGTACAAAGAGATGTATAAGTTGTTAACAGGGAGAGTTTAATAAGGCCACTTCCACTTCTCATCTTTCAAGACTCAGCTCAAGAATTACTTTCTCCATAAAGTTTCCTGGACTCCAATAGGAAACTCCTCCCTAGTATGTGCCCCCAGTTGAACTCTGGAAAGACTTACATAATAGCTATAACACTTACTATATTTGTTGACACTTTACTATATTTGCTGACATAGCTATCTCCATTTAGATAGAAGTACTTGAGAGCAGGGATCCTGCCATTTATGCTGGTACTTAGAATGTGCTCAGTAAAAGTTAGTGAATGATGAAAGGCCACTGCTCAATACAGAGACTAGGCCTTACATAAAGAGTAGAACCAGTTACTGTGTCATTATTCAAAACCTACCAATGAAGGTGAGCAAAATGTGTCCTAGAACCCCGCACTCCCCCAAAAAAAGGTGGCAAAGGAAGTGGAAACAGTAGTCTTCGCCCAGGTTGCTCTGTTTCATACTTTCAAAAAGCATAGATTCACTTGTATTGAGACATCAGCTTGCGCATTTGCCAAGCCATACTCACAGACAGGGAAATGTTATATTGCCTCTGACCTTGCCTGCCAGCTGCTTCTCTGGACTGGTTCCTGATTCAATACCTTTCTGCTGCTGGCACCCTAAATCGAGGCAAGCCATTCCCAAAGGGCAGGAAGCGGGCCCTAAGAGCCTGTTTAGTTAAAAATAGTTTTCCAAGAAATCTCACTACTTTTTGCTCCCCCTTGGTTCACTTAGAATTGGGAAAAGGATGGCAGGTTGGCTGTTCCCACAACATAGCTCTGTGGAAACTGAACAACCCAATTCTCTCAACTAGCCCTGTTGGCTGAAGAGACCACCCTTTCTTAGGCCCAAGTGTGTCTACTGCTTCAGTGAAAACCCACTTAGTCCTCCTTGGTCATTCAATGATACAAAAATATTCACTAATCAGTTCATGCACTCTAAATGTCTACAATAACCCACTGTCATTTTATATATATATATAGCTGCTGATGTGCTATTGAAATGAAATATGGAAGTAGGTAACAGCTAACAAGCTTTCAGTCCATAGTGGGTTACTTCTATCCCTGAGCATACTTTTCATATTTTAGCTTTTGTATTCTTGCTCAGGTTGCTTACTCTGCCTATAATGTCCTATTCTGCCACCTCCAAAGAATAAAGCTCTATCCACCCTTAAAGGCAGAGGTCACATGTCACCTTGTCTATAGGATACCTTCACTAGGCCTCCTCTGGGCCTCAGAAGCACTGTGTACCTCTACAGAACACTCATGTTACACCTTCAGGGCAGAATATGATTCATTCCAGGTCTTCCTACAGGGTCCAGCACAGCACTGGCACAATGCAGATATTTCCTTTAAGTATTTAATGAATGCATGTTGCTATATATCTGGACTAAAATGTAAGACTCTTTCAAACTTAATACCAGTGGAAAGAGTATAGGTGCTATCTTGCAGGTGTGCCTAGCAGACCCAGAGCCTTAGCCTATCCACTACAACAGCTTTGGTTTCCATGGCACAGCAGTAGCCCTTCTCAACACAAGACTCACAGAGAGGAGGCCCAAAGAGCACTGTATCCAGGGCCTTCAACTGCAGCTTCTGCCGATGACTCCGGTCTGTCATCTTCAGCACAGTCCCTGTCATGGTGGTGTTGGTGACAGCTAGCCTGTTGAGGCAAAGAGTAGCAGATCAGTTCGCTGCCAGTAAAGCCAGGAAGGATCCTGGTAGTTACCCGCCTCCTCCAGGAACACTTCTAGCTCTTGGTGATCGCTCCCCTCTGCACTCTAGAACACAGACGCTATACCAGTTGGTCTCAACAGAGTGTATGGAGGGACACATAACATTTATCAAGAACTTGTTCAGCCCTCTCCTCATATCCACCAACTTCTAAGCACCCTATCCTCTAAGGATTACCTGTCTGTAACCATTCCCACACCCAACTAAATTTTCTGTTGTGCTTCTCCTTCCAGGGTTTATCTTCTATATATTGTCCCCACCTCCCACACTTATAAATGCATTTCCTGTGCAGCCCAGGTCAAACTGTCATGTCATATGACCCAGTGATTCCGGGACTTATGAATTATCCTAAACTCACTGTCATTATATATAAACCTGCTGATGTGCTATTGAAATGAAATACAGAAAAGGAAAAAAACTTTTTAATTAATCACTGGTGACAAAAATGGAATTAGTCCCGTTAGCTTGTATTTGAGTCACTGCAATACAGGTTACCTCCAATAAAATTACTGTAATTTTTTATGACCTCCACCCATACTGTCAGTGATAACTATAATAAGAGAAAGTCTGTAAACAAGAAAATGACCTAGGAAAAATGGAACTTTGTTTCTCTTCTGCTGGAACACAGTGGATATAAAAGGAGAGGGGTAAAGGATATGAAAGGTTGAAAACCACTGGTCTAGGTCCCACAAGTAAGCACTTAATTCTATACTACTCTATAAGGTTTGTGCTCTTTTCTGATGCATAGCTTTATTTCCCCAGCTAGAAAAGAAGCTTCTGACAGCACAGTGTGATTATACTTCTGTCCGAGCATGCAGGAACAGCTACTTCCTTCTCTGGCCTTGGAAAGCAATCAAGCCCACCAACAAGAGAGGCAGTGAGGCACTGTGATGGGGAGTGGGAGTGGTCAGGAGATCTGTCTTCTCATTTCAGCTCCACTAGTGACTCACTTGTCTGATCGTAAGTTGCTTTGTTCCTCCCCCAGGACCTCAGTTTCCTACTGTGTAAACTTATATAAAATCAGATGCTTCCTACAAGCCTGGGAGTTCTTGGGGTTCCTCTTTAAAACACTTCTGCCAGATGTGCTGCAGTTTGTCTGACTAATGAGAATAAACATTGTCATCTTTTCTACAGTCTATTTCTCAAAGACACCTATGAACTGGAATGCTATCTATTTGTAAGCAATGAAAGAAATGAGAAAGGAGGCAACATTGACTAAGCAACTACTGTGTGTCTGATACTTTACATACAATAACTCATTCAGTCCTCACAACAACCGTAAGAACTCAGTTCCATTATTAGTGCCACTTTCTAGATAAGAAAACAGAGACTTAGAGTTGAGTAACTTGCCCAAAAACACAAACAAGTAAGTGGCAAAGCCAGAGAATGAACTCAAATCTGCTAGATTATTCTCATTATACCATGTGAGCTAGTGAGGGGCCTAGAACCACCCTCACTCCACCCCAAGCACTGAAGGCCCCATGCTTCCTGCTATCACTAAGGTGCCACAGCTTGGCATCCCTTACATCTGTGCCCAGCCTGGCTGGACCTGGTCTTGGCTCTAATTCTAGCCACAAAAAACCTAAGTGAACCGATGACCTGAGAACTGACTTCTTATTCTATGCTTTGCAGTTTTAATCCAAGCCAAAGATATCCCCCATGAGGAAAATGGTCTGGGGATCCACAAGGCAATATTGCTATTTCTATGGGTAGCAAGAAAGAAACCTAAATCCTGGATCTTAGTGGCCAATCATCTACTTCTCCATTAAACATGGAGTTCCTCAAGTCAGGGGTCAGGTCTAATGCATCTCTTTGTCCTCTGGGCCCACCAAAGAGCATGGCACATGGTAGGTGCTTAGTGAAGTTTTGTAAAATAGAACTAAACTGAATATTGAAAGGAGACCTAAATTTAACCACATGGCACAAGAGGAAGAGGAAGTGAAAAAAAGCAAGGCATTTAGAACAAGACAGACCTGGGTTCAAATCCCAGCTCTGCCACTTACCAGCTTGGATAAATTATAAAATATTTGAGATTCAGTTTGCTCACCCAAAAGTTGGGATACTCTTCCTCCCAGAGTTGTGAGAATCAACTGAAATAATAGGTAGGAAAGCACTCTATAAAGGGAGGTACAAACATTAAGATTATTACTCTCTCCAGAGTAGGGAGAAGCTATGAAGAAGAGGCTGCAGGCAGCAGAGGAGGGAACAGCCAGCTCAGCTAGGCCTGGACAGCAGTGCTCGGTAGCTCTGCGGCTGGAGACTGCAAAGTGTGGGCATTCCAACAGCTTCACCTTCCCCTTTCCCCTTTGCTGAAGCTGAAAATCAGATGCACCTACATAATAAGATGACAGATTTTACATAATCAGCACTTACCAGATAGTAAGCCCTTTGAGGGCAAGGGCGGGTTGTTGTCATGTTTATCCCCAGCACCCAGCACAAGTGCTTGGCACAGAGCAGGTACCCAGTAAATATTTGTTGAATAAATAAGTAAATGGATTAATGACTGAATGACATATGGCACTAGTTTGACATTACAAGAAGTCCAAGCAGTACTCCATTCCTCCCCATTCCCAGCCCAAGCCCTAACATATTGAGTGTGTAAAGGAGGCAAAGAGTTATGAAACAACAGCCGTTGGAGTCATCCCAGAGATGAGGCTGGGGCCAATGGCAATCAACCTCTTCTCTGTACCATTTTTATTATAAATAAGCTGCATATGGATAACCCAGGGAAGGCTAAAAGAGTCCTGAGGCTCCCAGGTGATAAAAGAGGGAGCTGCTCAGAGCATGGGGAAAAAAAAAAAAAAAAGAAACACCAACAGGGTTTGATGTATACCAAGATTCAAATCTCAGTTTTGCCCCTAACTAGTCATGTTTGTGACCTTGGAAAAGTTACTTAACCAGTTTCATCATCTATATACAATAATACCCACCTTACAGGACTGATGTAAGAATTAAATGAGATACTGTATATAGTGTTGAGTAGAATGTCTGGCATGTCCTAAGCACTCAGTAAATGGCAGCTATTAGTACTATTCCCAGGATTGACAGGAATATTAAAGAAGAGAGTGGATGCAAAGTGCCCATCATACTTTATAGCAAGTGCACAACAGACGTGAGAAGAGGCAAGATCTACAGACGCTGCCCTGAAAAGGGTAGAACCTCACTTAACTGGCCAGAGCAATCTGAAAGCAAGCCCACTCCAGCCCACTCCCCGTACCCTCAAGAGAGAAAAACCCAGTCCCCTCCTGACCTTGGCATGGCATGGCCACTGAGCTGCAGCTTCCGGAAGGTCTCCTCATACTGAGGCAGCTCCACATATGTGATCAGCCACTGTACCACCTCATCCACAGTCCAATTGTATACTGTGAAAAGAGACAAGCAAAGTCATGACTCTAGAATGCCAAGCACTGCTTGCATTTATTGTCATATTGACCTTAATATTTACCACATTTGTGTGTGTTTAATATCTCTCTGTCCCATAAAATACTAACTATGAAAGGAGTATGCACTGTGAGTTTATTTATATGAAATCCTAGAAAAGACAAATCTATAGTGATAGAAAGCAGATAAACGGTTAGCTGGAGCTACGAAGGGAGCTCCAGGGAAAATTCATAAATGCAATTTTATAAGGTGATGGGTATAGTCTATATTTTGAATGTGGTGGTGGTTACACAAATGATAACACCTGTCAAAATGCATCAAACTGTACATTTAAAATAGGTGTATCTTATTTTATGTAAATTATAACTCAATAAATTTGATTTTGGTATATTTTTAAACTGTTGTGACCAGGGTTGAGAATCAACTATCCATCCATTCATCTATCCAGCTATTCAACTGAGCATTCATAAGTGGACTAGTTAGTGCCAAGCCTGGAGGAAGTTAGTTCCCAATCCAGTGGAAGAGATCAAAAGCTAAACAGCATGAGTGAAGCACAGATTCTGATAAAGAAAAATACATAGAGCACAGAGAAGAAAGGAAATAACTGCCTAGGGGATCAGGTACAGCCTCAGAGAAGATGATGTATTGCAACATAAAGGATTAGTAGAAGCTTATCTGAAATATTTCATGAGTGTGGGGGGAGGAAGGCACTCAATACAGAATGAGGACAGGTGCAAAAGAAAAGATGTGAAATTTGATGTGCGTGAAACAGCAGTCCCCAACCTTTTAGGCGTGAGGGACTGGTTTCATGGAAGATGATTTTTCCACAGACCTGAGCAGCGAGATGGTTTCAGGATGAAACTGTTCCACCTAGATCATCAGACATTAGTTAGATTCTCATAAGAAGCACGTAACCTAGATCCCTCACATGTGCAGTTCACAATAGGGTTCGCACTCCTATGAGGATCTAATGTCACTGCTGATCTGACAAAAGGTGGAGTTCAGGCAGTAATGCTCCCTCACCCACCACTCATCTCCTGCTGCGCAGCCCAGTCCCTAACGGGCCATGGACTGATACAGATCCGTGGTCCAGGGGTTGGAGACCCCTGGTCTAGAATATAGAATATATGGCAGGTAGTAGCAGAAGAAAGTTGAAGCCATGTCACAAAGGGTCTTGACTACCATGCTAAGATAGCTACTAGTATTGTCCTGGGATAAGCCTAACTCAGGTTGCTCTGGCCAGTTAGGTGAGGCCCAACCCTTTTCAAGACAGAATCTATAGACCTCTCCTCCTCTCACATCTATTGTGTGCTTAGTATAGAGCACACTGGGCACTTTATAGCCATTCTCTTACTTGATGCTATTCAAGAGTTGCACTGTCCAAGCAGTAGTAGCCAGCAGCCACAGTGGATATTTAAATTTAAATTTATTAAAATTAAATAAATTAAGAATTCAGTTCCTCAATGGCACTAGCCACGCTTCAAGTGCCCAATAGCTAGATGTGGCTAATGGCTACCGTATTGGACAGCATAAACTATCGAACATTTCCATCACTGTAGAAAGTTCTATTAGACAGCACTGGTAAAGATAATTTAATATAGGCTGGGAGCGGTAGCTCACGCCTGTAATCCCAGCACTTTGAGAGGCCAAGGTGGGAGATCGCTTGAACTCCAGAATTCAAGACCAGCCTGGGCAATACAGTGTGACCCTGTCTCTATTAATTTTTTTTTTTTAATTAGCCAGGTGTGGTGGTGTACACCTAGAATCCCAGCTACTCAGGAGGCTGAGGTGGGAGGATCACTTGAGCCTGGGAGATTGAGGCTGCAGTGAGCCATGATCATGCCACTGCACTCTAGCCTGGGTGACAGAGTGAGACTGTTGAAAACAAATAAAAAAAAAGATAATTTACGGCCAGGCAGTGGTTCACAACTGTAATCCCAGCACTTTGGGAGGCCAAGGCAGGTGGATCATCTGAGCTCAACATGGCGAAACCTCATCTCTATTAAAAATATAAAAGCAGCCAGGCGTGGTGGTGCATGCCTGTAGTCCCAGCTACTCGGGAGGCTGAGGCAGGAAAATCGCTTGAACTTGGGAAGCAGAGGTTGCAGTGAGCCGAGATCGCATCACTGCACTTCAGCCTGAGTGACAGAGCAAGACTCCATCTCAAAAAAAAAAAAAAAGGTAATTTACTATTGAAGTGTTTTGATTCTATATTTATATTTTGGAAATAAGCTAAAAGTAAAGAACACAAGTATATTCTGGATCATCTAGATATGTAAGAATACAGGCTCTCAACTTCAGTGCTCATGTTGCATTTGTGTTTATAAGTGTGTTGATGCAAAATAGTTATTACAATGACACAGTTCACCTTTAAACAATGCAGGTTTTAACTGCCTGGGTCCATTTATACATGATTTTTATACATGGATTTTTTTTCAATAAAAGGTATACTGAGTGTGCCTGCTTCTTCTGCCTCCCTTCCTACCTTCTCTATCTTTTCTGCCTCTGCCACCCGAGACAGCAAAACTAACTTCTCTTCTTCGTCCTCCTCCTCAGCCCATTCAATGTGAAGATGAGGATGAAAACCTTTATGATGATCCACTTCCACTTAATAAACAGTAAATATATTTTCTCTTCCTTATGATTATCTTAATAACATTTCCTTTTCTCTTACTTTATTGTAAGAATACAGTATATAATGCATATAACATATAAAATATGTGCTAATAGGCTGTTTATGTTATTGGTAAGGCTCTGGTCAACAGTAGGCTATTAATAGTTCAATTTTGAGGGAGTCAAAAGTTATAAGCGGATTTCTGACTATATGGGGGAAAAGGGACAATCAGCATCCCTAAGCCCTGTGTTGTTTTTTTTGTTTTTTTTTTTTTTTGAGACAGAGTCTAGCTCTGTCGCCCAGGTTGGAATGCAGTAGCCGGATCTCAGCTCACTGCAAGCTCCGCCTCCCGGGTTTACGCCATTCTCCTGCCTCAGCCTCCTGAGTAGCTGGGACTACAGGCACCCGCCACCGTGCCTGGCTAGTTTTTTGTATTTTTTAGTAGAGACGGGGTTTCACCGTTAGCCAGGATGGTCTCGATCTCCTGACCTCGTGATCCGCCCGTCTCGGCCTCCCAAAGTGCTGGGATTACAGGCTTGAGCCACCGCGCCCGGCCAGCCCTGTGTTGTTAAGGCTCAACTGTATTTCCCTGGAATTTTAGGACATAATGTACTTCATAACAATAAAATATCTCAAATTTAAATATTTTAATACAAAAGAACCCAGAGGTCAAACTGATGTTTTTACACAAAATATACATTCATAATTGCAATTCAAATTTTTAAGACAAATATTACCCACTAAAAGATATAAACCACCAAGAACTGACCCAATTGGTGCATCCCCAGAGAGACTAATGTAGTATTACAGGATCACCTATTATGATCTATCTGATAGCACTATAATGAATATGGGTCACTTTTGCCACCAAGCATCCATTTCCCTTTTTGGTGACAACAGTATTCTGAATTTGCATTAACAG
This sequence comes from Colobus angolensis palliatus, assembly GCF_000951035.1. NCBI lineage: Eukaryota > Metazoa > Chordata > Mammalia > Primates > Cercopithecidae > Colobus > Colobus angolensis. Next base: position 387,713 of record NW_012117644.1, read on the forward strand.
AATCACTCCTCCCTTGCTCTCAGCTAATATGCTTCAGGTAAAGTTAAATCAACCTCTAAAAATAGAGTATGTAACCCAAGCTAAACCAATCAATACCTTCCATCTTTCTGCCCATAGTGCTTAGTTCAGGGATGAGTACATAATTCAAGTCAAGGCTGAAGAAACTGAATTCTAAAATTTTTGTTTGGCCCATAGGGGATATGCTTGCTCCTCCACTAGACTGGTGTCTGGGATAAAATGATCCTGCACTATAATGTTAATAACAACAATAATAATAATAACAGTAATAGAAGCCATCTCTTACATAGCGCTTACTCTATGAGAGTATTGTTCTAAGTACCTCACATATATTAACTCACTAATCTTCATCATTTTCATATGAAGTAGATATCCCATTTTATCCCCACTTTAAGGATGAAGAAACTAAAGCACAGAAAGGTTATATAACTTTCCCAAAGTTACCCAGCTAGGAATTGGGAAAGCCAAGATTTGGTCTAAGGCAGTCTGGCTCCATCATTCATGTTCTAAGCATGTATGTGTGTGTGTGTGTGCTTGGGGGGAGGTTGTATGATGTTGCTGGAAGCCTTCATACAGAGGAAAAGCTGAGTCAAGATCCAGATGACAGGTCAGGCACAGTGACTCACGCCTGTAATCCCAGCACTTTGGGAGACTGAGGCGGGAGGATCACTTGAGCTCAGGGGTTTGAGATCAGCCTGGGCAACACAGAGAGACCACATATCTACAAAAAATAAAAATAAATAAATTAGCCAGGTGTGGTGATGCGAGTCTGTGGTCCCAGCTATTCAGGAGGCTGAGGTGGGAGGATGGCTTGAGCCTGGAAGGTCAAGGTTGCAATAAGCCGCGATCATGCCATTGCACTCCAGCTTGGGCAACAGAGTGAGTGAGACCCTGTCTCAAAAAAAAAAAAAAAAAAGAAACGAAAATCCAGCTGATATAATTTAAGCCCTGAGTCAGATCATGCCTGTAGAAATCCCTATTCATAGATATTTCAGTTTTGTGCAACAAGTACATTTTCCCTTTCGCTTATATCAGATTGAAAGGATTTTCTGTCATAACAGGAACCAACTCTAACTGAAACAACTGAGTGGTCATTTGCAACATGGCAAATTGCATCATTACCATACGTGCAGCACTAGATCTACTGATTCCTCAATATTATAATGTGATGTTTTTAATGAATAGTCATAAAAAGTAGCCTTTTAAAATAATTTTTAGGCCGGGTATGGTGGCTCATGCCTGTAATCCCAGCACTTTGGGAGGCCAAGGTGGGTGGATCACCTGAGGTCAGGAGTTCGAGACCAGCCTGACCAACATGGTGAAACCCCATCTCTACTAAAAGTACAAAAATTAACTGGGCGTGGTGGCGGGTGCCTGTAGTCCCAGCTACTCAGGAGGCTGAGGTAGGAGAATTGCTTGAACTCAGGAGGTGGAGGTTGCAGTGAGCCGAGATCATGCCATTGCACTTCAGCATGGGCAACAGAATGAGACTCTGTCTCAAAAAAAAAAAAACAATAACAATAATAACTTTTTATATCTGTATTGTGTTTAAACATACAGAAAGCAAATTTATCTCTATACTTTGTTAAAAGTCAATTATGAAGGAATAGAAGTGACTTGATACAAAATACACAAGGAATACGTTCCAGCCCAGTGAAGGTCAATGAGATCATGAATCAAAGTTTCATGTAGCTTAAATAAAGAAAAATGGTGGGAGAAATGAGTAATCACATGGTACCCAGCAATACAGACATGCTGAACTTAAAAGAGCCTGGAAGCAACCGATTTTCAGCCAAAAAGCATAATTTTATTGGATCTGAAGTTTATTTTTACTTAAAGTATAAATCTGTTTTTGTTTACATTTATATACAAATTTTATACAGTGACTTAAACTTTGTTTTATGTTTGTATATACTTAAATAACATTATAATAAAAAATAATTTAAGTCAGCACCGCAGGTCCAAGATGAATTATTTACCTTAAAAGGAATTTGTACATTCTTCAAGTTTGAAAACTACTGCTATAAGCAGCAAGAAGCCAAAAAAGTTTTGAAGTTGAATGATATGCTGAGATTCATCACTGTCCTCTCGTAAGATCCATATCTTTTTTCTTTGAAGAGACAGGTCTTGGTCGGGGCAGTGGCTCAACACCTGTAATCCCAATACTTTGGGAGGCCAAGGTGGGCAGATGATGAGGTCAGGAGATAGAGACCATCCTGGCCAACATCCTGGCCCATCTCTACTAAAAATACAAAAAAATTAGATGGGCGTGGTGGTACGCACCTGTAGTCCCAGCTACTTGGGAGGCTGAGGTAGGAGAATCGCTTGAACCCAGGAGGTGGAGGTTGCAGTGAGCCGGGATCATACCATCACACTCCAGCCTGGGTGACAGAGTGAGACTCCATCTCAAAAAAAAAGAGAGACAGGTCTTGCTCTGCCACCGAGGCTTGAGTGCAGTGGCATGGTCACAACTCACTGCAGCCTTGAACTCCTGGGCTCAAGAGATCCTCCTGCCTCAGCCTCCTGAGTAGCTAAGACTACAGGCATGTACTACTACCATGCCAGGCTAACTCTTTTTTTGTTTTTGTTTTTGTCTTTGTCTTTGTTTTGTTTTGTTTTTTTGAAAAAGAGTCTTGCTCTGTCACCTAGCTGGAGTGCAGTGACGTGATCTCAGCTCACTGTAGCCTCTGCCTCCCAGGTTCATGTGATTATCCTGCCTCAGCCTCTGGAGTAGCTGGAATTACAGACATATGCCACCACACCCAGCTAATTTCTGTATTTTCAGTACAGATAGGGTTTCACCATGTTGTCCAGGTTGGTCTCAGACTCCTGGCCTCAAGCGATCCTCCCACCTCGGTCTCACAGAGTGCTGGGATTACAGATGTGAGCCACTGCGCCTGGTCAAATTCTTTTACTTATTGTAGAGATGGGGTCTCCCTGTGTTGTCCAGGCTGGTCTAGAACTCCTGGCCTCTGGCAATCCTCCAGCCTCAGCCTCCCAAAGTGATAAGATTATAGGCATGAGCCACCAGACCTGGTCTAATTTCCCTTTAATAGGCAGAAAACATTGAAGGCATGGAATATGTCCTATTCATTTTTGCTCATCCATTGTTTCTGAACTAAGAGCTTCATATACAGTGGCATCAATAAGAACTACTCTAAATGAGGGGTTCCAAACATGATTTGATGTGGGCCTCAAAACAACAACAAAAGCTCCTTAGAAAAATATACAGCTCACATGGATAAGTAACTTCTAAAATGCTTGTCAAAAAACAGGCATTTGGTCAGACACGGTGGCTCATGCCTATAATCCCAGCACTTTGGGAAGCTGAGGCAGGAGGATCACTTGAGGCCAGGAATTTGAGATGAACCTAAGCAACACAGCAAGACCCCAACTCTACAAAAGAAAAATAACAAAATTAGCCAGGCATAATGGCATATGCCTGTAGTCCCAGCTACTTAGGAGGCTGAAGTGGGAGGATAACTTGAGCCCAGGAGTTCAAGGTTGCAGTGAGCCATGACTGCACCACTGCACTCCAGCCTGGGCAGCAGAACGAGACCCTGTCTCAAAAACAAACAAAACAAAACAAACAAAATCAGGCATTCCTCTCAGCCCAGCATGTGATGCAAAGCAGATAATGAGGAAGACAACCTGAATAAAATAAAGTTCAAGGCAAAAATGCTCCAATTTCTTAATGTCCTCAAGAAGATGCTGGAGTTCAGAAGGAAAGCTCTGAAGCTGAGTGCCTTTGGGGGAAGATTAGACTATTTGCAGAGGCATGGCAGGTGAGAAGGGAAAGGTGGCAGGGGAAAGAAATGAGGCAGACACAGTATGTCCAGGAATGCATCCTAGAAGACAAGATACTAGAAGCTTAAGTGAAGGGTGCTTAGTCAGTGCTTGGTTAAATTTCTAATTCCCAGACTAGAATATGTTGGAAGAAAAAGATAAATTAATTTCCAAGACATACCATTGAGAAAAGAAGGATGATAGAGCTGGGATTAAATTAGTGTTGAGGGGTGGTGCATGCCTGTGATCCCAACTACTTGGGAGGCTAAGGCACGAGAATCACTTGAACCCAGGAGGCAGAGGTTGCAGTGAGCTAAGACCGTGCCACTGCACTCCAGCCTGGCGACAGACTGAGGTTTTCTCAAAAAAAAAAAAAAAAGAAAGAAAAAAGAAAAAAGGTAGCTCACACCTGTAATCCCAGTACTTTGGGAGGCCGAGATGGGTGGATCACTTTGAGGTCAGGAGAGTTTGAGACCACCCTGGCCAACATGGTGAAACCCTGTCTCTACTAAAAACACAAAAATTAGCCAGGCATGGTGTCACATGCCTGTAATCCCAGCTACTTGGGAGGCTGAGGTGGGCAGATCACTTGAGTTCAGGAGTTCGAGACCACCCTGGCCAACATGGTGAAACCCTGTCTCTACTAAAAACACAAAAATTAGCCAGGCATGGTGTCACATGCCTGTAGTCCCAGCTCCTGGGGAGGCTGAGGTGGGAGGATCGCTTAAGCCCAGGAGTTGGAGGCTGCAGTGAGCCATGATGGTGCCACTGCATTCCCAGCCTGGGCAACAGAATGAGACCCTGTCTCAAAAAAAAAAAAAAAAAAAAAAAGGCGGAGGGAATAAACAAACAGCAGAATTCATTCAACCTCACACTAAGCTCTGCAGGCATTCATTGCTGTACATCCTCAGAGGACAGCAGTCAACAGACAAAGTTTGCCTTCACAAAAAAAAAAAAAAAAAAAAAAAGCTGAGGGAAGTTAAATGGACTAGAATGTATTATTCCTGAAAATGAATATATATCCTAATGCATTGCAGATGTTATCATTTACTATGGTCTGGAGTGTCAGGTAATGAAGGCATAAGAGACACAGATATGAGGCAGACAGACAAGTGCTAGCCTGTAAAGTGCAGAGAACAACATACTCCTGCCACTGCTGCCAAGGGAACTCGACCTCATCCAGCACAAAGGGGCCTTTCTGCCTAGAGTATAGTGGAAAGAAGGCTACTTTTTTACTGCTAGAAGGCCTGAAGCCAGCAGTGCATCAAGGGCCTTTTGTCTACTGGGAGGATGCCTTGATACAAGTCTGGGCATAGAATCTTGGCATGCAGAAACTCCCCTATCAGCACCCTACACCACAGTGGTGACAGGCAGAAGTCACTCTAGACCAGGGTTTCTGAGCCTCTGCACCAATGACATTTGAGATGAGACAATTCTTCATTGTGGAGGCTGTCCTATGCATTGCAGGATGTTTAATGACATAGATGCCAGTAACATGCTGCCACTCATGACAATTAAAAAATGCCTCCAGATATTGTTCAGTGTCCCATGGAAGGGAAAAACTGCCCCTAGCTGAGAACCACTGCTCTAAGCACTGCATTAAGTGAGGCACATAGTCTCTAAGGGGGCCAATACACTCCACTGAAGATGGACTCTAGAATAATCAGCTCCTATATAGCTAAGTTGTAGGGGAAAAGGATAATAACTTCAGCATGTCAGACCAAACCTTAAGATGGTTTTGGTTTGTTTGTTGTTGTTGTTGTTTTTATCTGTATATATCATTCTGTTACCTAGGCAGATGCCCTATCTAGGTAGCGTTTGGCAGCATGGCGTCCACCTGGAGTCACTATAGTCTGAACAAAACGAGCCAGGATGAGCTGTATCCTCTATAACATCTGTATCTCAGATAGCAACCCTGAGTTCCAGCATGAAGATCTCATTCAAAAGATCAGCTGATATATCAGGGCTTCCTGTCCACAAGGTTCAGCACCTAAAAGTTAAAAGTCTTGTTCTGTTTTCTCATTCCAAAAGAGAAAATGGGAAGAATCCCTGGGCCGGAGTGAGGAAGAAGGCAACAGCAAGTACAGAGAGCTGTGGCTATTAGTGACAGGCTGCAGAATTTGGCAAAGAGAGCTTACCACAGATACAGACTCCAAATGACTCATATGTCCAAATTCCAGTAGGACATGCAAGCGAGAGCCAATGTCCTAACGTCATAAGTCTCCCATCCCCTGAGCCTGTCCATGTGGCCCCTAGCCAGATCAAAGACTACATCTCTGGGCAAAATGACAAACAATGCTACACCCAATCAGAGAAGGCTAACCCCTGGAGTTCTACACAACAAACCATCCTTCATAAGAGAGACACACAGGGTGACTTAACTCCAATCTTTTTTTTTTTTTTTTTTGAGACGGACTCTCACTATGTCGCCAGGCTGGAGTGCAATGGTACAATCTCAGCTCACTGCAACCTCCACCTCCCAGGTTCAAGCGATTCTCCTGCCTCAACCTCCTGAGTAGCTGGGATTACAGGCAAGTGCCACCATGCCTAGCTAATTTTTGTATTTTTAGTAGAGACAACATTTCACCATGTTGGCCAGGATGGTCTCGATCTCCTGACCTCATGATCTGCCCACTTCGGCCTCCCAAAGTGCTGGGATTACAGGCATGAACCACCAGGCCTGGCCATCTCCAATCTTTTTAATGACATAATCTACCTGTAAAAAAGCTTTGTACACACATTGCCAATATATGTACATGTGTTTATAAATTAGATTCATTTACTAACATTAGACTGTAAAACATACATAAAAATTAAACAATGAGTTTAAAAATAAGTACAATATAAATACAACCTATAGTATCTTCTTCAAATGAACAAATGATGGCAATCTGTGGGTCCTGGATCACTTGTTGTCCATCTTATCAGTATTTATATTATGTTTTCTCACTAAAAGTATCACTTACCCCCACAGACTTCTTATGGAGGTAAAGGGGGAAGGTATAAAAAAAATTAAAAAGTGCTTATGACACATATCCACAAAGAATCCCAGAAACTGATGTTCAGTTAGCATCTTGGGTAGCAAAGATATACCCTGGTCTCCACACTATGTTTTATAGATAGGAACGGACCTTTTATGTTTGAGAACAATTTTCATGTAAAAATCAATAAAACCTCCTGTTTTATTCTGAGGTAGCTACAAAATCTAAAGGTATTAAAGACTGCCAAACCCCTGGCATTTTAGAACACTGATTTTTTATTTTAGGATATATTACAAAAAACACTGAATTTGAACCTGGAAGACCTTGCCTATCCTATCTGCCATGAACTAGCTTGTGTAAATCACTTAACCATTATAAACCTCAATTTCCCCTTCTGTAAAGTATTCATTTTGCTATTCAACAAGCATTTATTTCATTCTATTCTGAGACCACGCACTGGGAATAGAGCAATGATCAAGAGGGAGATCCCTACTCCCATGTAGCTTACAATTTAGCAATATCTGTCTCCCAGAGTTGTTGAATTAAATGAGTTAATGTGTTTGAAGATGCCTAGGATTTAATACAAACTCAGTAGTAATTTTTTCTTCATATGTACCTTCATTCAAAAAGGGGTAGATATTAAGGACTGGTCAGAATCTGGATGGACAGAGATGCAGATCTGCCAGAAGAAAGAATCATGAACAAAGACAAAGAGCTGTAAGATGTGAAGCATGCTCAGAGACTCTAGTTTGTCTGGAGTTCAAGAGTTATATACAGGGTCAAGGAGAATGAGGTATTGCTGACACCAAATGACAAAGGTCCTTGAAAACAAGTGGTCTCAAACTCCAAAATAATGTATTCATTAGGGGGAAAAAACGTTTGTTGAGCAGCTACTACTTGCCAGGCATCACTCTAGAAGGTAAAGATACAACAATACACAAAACAGAGTCACAGATCCCACGGTGCTTATATTCTGGTGGAGAGAGACAATGTAAAACACTATAAACAAATAATTATACGTCAGATGGTGAAAAGTATAATGAAAAACAATTAAGCCATAAGGGGTTAAGGGGATAAAAAATAGTCCTATATTGTATGAGGTCAGATCAGGGAAGGCCTCTCTGATGAAGTGATATTTGAGCAGAAAATGAAATAAAAGGTGCGACCCATGTGGACATTTAGGGGAAGGGCATACCAGGCAGAAGGAACAGTATTACTCCCTAGCACTTGAGCTATAGCAATACATCCAGGGATGTGCCAAGGCAAACACTTGGCCTTGGCCAATCTTTTCTCCAGGGAAGGAATAAGTAATAGTAAATTGATTCCTGAATCAGTATCTTTTTCCCATAGTGGACCTGTGGTGCCTCCACACAAAGCCCTCATCTACTTTTGTGGTTTCAAATCCACATCTCAAGAGAATGAGGTCTGGCAGGAAGGTTGCCAGTACTTTCTTTGCCCCTGCTTCACACAGCTGTTAGTTGGTCACTTAGCCTTTAGTCAGCTAGTCAGATACAGCACAGTGGTTAAGAATGTGAGCTCTGGCCAAGCACGGTGGCTCACACCTATAATCCTAATACTTTGGGAGGCCAAGGCAGGAGGATCGCTTGAGGCCAGGAGTTCAAGACCAGCCTGGGCAACAAAGTGAGACCTCGTCTTTACAAAAAATAAACAAAATTAGCTGTGTGTGATGGCACGTACCGGTAGTCCCAGCTACTTGGGAGGCTGAGGTGGGAGGATCACCTGGAGTTGAGGCTAGAGTGAGCCAAGACTGTGCCACTGTACTCCACCTTGAGTGACAGAGAAGATCCCGTCTCAAAAAAAAAGAATGTGAACTTTGAAACTAGGTGTCTTGATTTGACTTTGCAATTTGCCACTTACTAGATGTAAGACCATGGGCAAATTACTTAATCTTTTGTGCCTCATTTTTTTCACCGCCAAAATGATGAAAATCAGAGTTTTCACATCATAAAAATGTAGTAAAGGGAAGCTCCTAGCATACTGTAATTGTAAAAAAAAAAATCTATGATTATTATCACCATTGATTTATTCATTCATTCACTAAGCTTGTATTGGCTTCTACTCTAGCAGGTAAAGGATGAGTTAACCAGCACAGAGGTGAATCTGCATGAACTCCATCCTCAAGGGCTCTCTTCTAGAGAGGAGAATATACAAGGAAACAAATGAATATAATATAGTGTGATAAATGCTAGGTCACAGGGATATATAAGGTAATGTGGTAGCACAGAGAAAGGAGTGACTGACAGAATCAGAAAAGGCATCACAAAACCCAGCTTCTTATTTGTCTACTCTGGATAACAGCACTCCAAGGCAGCTATGAAATCCTTCCAAAGTGGCCCTTCCTAAAGATAGTGTGTGACCTGGAACTGTGAATTGTCTCTTTAAGTAGCTTCCTTCTGGTTCCCACTAGTACTCATCTGGAACTACAGTGAGGTAGAGGTCTTCATTTTCTAATCTGATGTCATTATCAAACCCTGAGCCAATGCTGCAAAAATAATCTGGCCTAGGCCTCATGTGATAGGCTCACTAGGCTACCAGGCAAAAACCAGGTCTCCCAGGGCCTAACAGGACATGCTGTTAAAGACCACCTATAGAGCAGCTACAAGGTTAGTAGAGCCAGGTTAGAGAAGTCTGACAGCATGGCTGCAGAGCAGTAAGAGAACCTAGGAGCTCTGAAATGCTAGGTAGGCCAAACAACTTATCTAAGATCACACAATCAAACAGCCAAGGACACATTTTTGTGTGCTGCATTCCTACTCTGGGCCAGGCCCTGTGCTAAGTATTAAGAGATAAAATCATATAAAATGCTGCACTCCAGCAGTCTGATGGGAAAACAGGCAGTGGAACAGATCTTTGCATTTAGCGTGCTAATGGCTGTGAAGAGACAGGGGCTGTAGGAACACAGAAGAAGACACCTAACCTAGCCTGTGGTTTTCAGGGAAGATGTCTTAAAGAAATGATCAATTGAGTTTCAAATAGATCAACAAAGGAGAAAGATGAACAGAGAAAACAGCATATATGAAAGCACCATGGGATGAAAAAGAATAACATTTCCTAAGAAATGCCCATATAGCATTGCACTTCCAGAGGAGATGTGGTGTGGAATGATGGAAAACAAGTAGATCAGAGAAATAAGCATGGACCTTGTATGCTCAACTCATCTAGCATAATGCCTGGTATACAGAAGGTACTCAGTAAATTTTTAACACAGAATTGCTTACATAAATTGTAGGAGAAAAACACAACCTTCTGGGGCCAATACCACAAAGGTAGATAAGGAATAACAGAGAACTACAGCATTAAAATATAAATAAACTCTCAAGATATAAAATATCATCAGGGCCAGGCACAGTGGCTTACACCTGTAATCCCAGCACTTTGGGAGGTCGAGGCAGGCAGATCATATGAGGTCAGGAGTTCAAGACCAGCCTGGCCAACATGATGAAACCCCATCTCTACTAAAAATACAAAAAATTAGCTGGGCTTCATGGTGTGTACCTGTAGTCCCAGCTACTCGGGAGGCTGAGGCAGGAGAATCGCTTGAACCTGGGAGGCAGAGGTTGCAGTGAGCCAAGATCATGCCACTGCACTCCAGTCTGGGCAAGAGAGTGAGACACCATCAAAAAATACAATATAATAAAATAAAATATCATCAGATTTTTATTTATGTGTACATATTACTCTTTTCTCCCAGATAAGGTAATTCATTTTGAGATTACAGATGGACATTTAATTTCAATGCATCTGACTAACATCTCACAGATAAACATGAAAAAAAAAATCATTGAGATTTTCTTTCTTTTTTTTAGAGATAGGGTTTCGTTCTGTCACCCAGGCTGAAGTACAGTGGCATGATCATAGCTCACTGTAGCCTCAACCTCTGGGGCCTAAGTGATCCTCCCACCTCAGCCTCCCAAAGGGCTGGAATTGCAGGCATGAGTCACCACGCAGAGCCAACATTTTCTATAATTTTTTTTCACCAGAAATTACTAAGCTTTTGGTATCTTATTTTGTTGAATCTCAAATGAGACAGCAATTGTGATGTAAGCTTATTGCTACTCCTACACAAACTGAAGGGTTATCTGACCAATAGGAAAGCCAGTATTTATTCTTTCAAAATAACATACGATTACAATTTATTGCTATACAAGTATTTACTTGTAACATTTTTAACAGTATCTTTATTTCTCCAGCTTCCATTTAAGAATATTTCTTACACCCAGAAATCTGATGTCCTAACTTGTTTGTTTCACATATGGGGGAGAAATGGGAAACCACTGAAAAATGTAAGCAGAGACCTCGTCAGATCTGGAACCAAGTGGAAGATACATAGCAGTAGAGCTAGGCTGGGCCAAGAATAACAGTATATGAAGAACAACAGCCCAAGCAAAAGATGATTCAGCTGACACTTCTGTTTCAGGGTAAGCTGAAGTACCAGAGATGGAATTTACCCTCCCTCCTGAATTAAAATTACCCCTCCCAAAAAAGACAACATATATGAAATAATGGTCATCATCAGACACTGGATATCAGCCTACAGAGGACAATGTTTCTTGAGAGATGCGAAACAAATGAGGGAAATTCCACAATTGCCCCAGCTTATGGACTTGAATTTCCAAGCCACAGTGCAAGGAGTAAAATCTAAGATTGAGAGAGGGAAATGAAAATACACTACTGGAAACTTCTTATACTACATGCGACATGGTATAAAATCTCTTGAAAGTAGGCCCAGTGCAGTGGCTCACATCTGTAACAACAGCACTTTGGGAAGCTGAGGTAGGTGGATCACCTGAGGTCAGGAGTTCGAGACAAGCCTGACCAGTCAACATGGCAAAACCCCGTCTCTATTAAAAATACAAAAATGAGCTGGGCCTAGTGGCATGCACCTGTAATTCCAGCTACCCAGGAGGCTGGGGCACGAGAATCTCTTGAACCCAAGAGGCAGAGATTGTAGTGAGCCAAGACTGCACCACTGCACTCCAGCCTGGGTTACAGGGCAAGACTCTGTCTCAAAAAAAAAAAAAAAAAAAGACTGTGATGAGTTAAAGATACATATCTTTATCTCCTAACGCAACCACTAAAATACCAGATATAGCTAATAAGCCAACAAAGAAGATATAATTGAATTATAAAAAATGCTCAATTAATCCAAAAGAAAGCAGAAAAGGTAGGAAAAGGAATTAAAGAACAGATGGGACAAACAGAAAACAAATAGCAAGATAATGGACTAACCTAAATTATCTTATATTAACAATCATATTAATCATATTTGATTAATCATATTAATAATCACACCAAACATAAATGGTCTAAATAATGCAATTAACAGATATTGTCACATTGCAAAATACACATATATAGATAGGATCCAACTATATGTGCCTATAGAAAATGCACTTTAAATATAAAAATACAAATAGATTAAATGTAGAGAGATGGAAAAAGACATTCCAAACTAAATATAGTCAAAAGACAGCTATATTTTTATCAAAACAGATTTCAGAGCAAAGACTACCACCAAGGATAAAGCAGATCATTTCATAATTAATCACCAAGAAATAATCATTCTAAATCTTTATGCACCTAGTAACAGGGCTTCAAAATACATGAAGCAGAAACTACAAGGAAAAATAGGTAAATCCACAGTTACAACTGGACACTTAAATACTCCTCTCTAACAACTGATAGAACAAGTAGGCAGGCCAGGTGCACTGGCTCATGCCTGTAATTCCAGCACTTTGTGAGGTTGAGGAGGGCAGATCACTTGAGGTCAGGAATTCAAGACCAGTCAACATGATGAAACCCTGTCTCTACTAAAAATCCAAAAACTAGCCAGGCATGGTGGCACACACCTGTAATCTCAGCTACTCAGGAGGTTGAGGCAGGAGAATTGCCTGAACCCAGGAGGAGGAGGTTGCAGTCAGCCGAGATCATGCCATTGCACTCCAGCCTAGGCAACAGAGCGAGACTCCATCTCAAAAAAAAAAAAAAAAGATAGAACAAGTAGGCAGAAAATCGACAAAGATATGTAGACTTGAACAATACCATCAACCAACATGACCTGATTTTCTCCCATTCTGTAGGTTGCCTGTTCAATCTGACGATAGTTACTTTTGCTGTACAGAGGCTCTTTAATTATATCCCATTTGTCAATTTTTGCTTTAGTTGCATTTGCTTTTGGCATTTTTATCACGAAACCTTTGCCTGTGCCTATGTCCTGAATGGTACAGAATGGAAGAAGATGTTTGCAATCTATCTGTCTGACAAAGGTCTAATATCCAGAGTCCTCAAGGAACTTAAACAAATTTACAAAGATAAAATAAACAACCCCATTAAAAAGTGGGCAAAGGGCGTGAACAGATACTTTTCAAAAGAAGATATTCATGCAACCAACAAACATATGAAAAAAAGCTCAACATCACTGATCATTAGAGAAATGCAAATCAAAACCACAATGAGATACCATCTCATACCAGTCAGAATGGCAATTACTAAAAAGTCAAGAGACAACAGATGCTGGCAAGGTTGCAGAGAAAAAGGAACACTTTTACATTGTTGGTGGGAATATAAATTAGTTCACCATTGTGGAAGACACTGTGGCAATTCCTCAAAGATCAAGAAGCAGAAATACCATTTGACCTAGCAATCTCATTACTGGGTATATATCCAAAGGAATATAAAGCATTCTATTATAAGATAAATGCACATGTATGTTCATCGCAGCACTATTCACAATAGCAAAGACATGGAATCAACCCAAGTGCCCATCAATGAAAGACTGGATAAAGAAAATGTGGTACATATATACCATGGAATACTATGTAGCCATAAAAAGGAATGAGATCATGTCCTTTGCAGGGACATGAATAGAGCTGGAAGCTGTTGTCCTCAGCAAACTCACACAAGAACGGAAAACCAAACAGTGCATGTTCTCACATGTAAGTGAGAGCTCAATGATGAGAACACATAGACACATCAGGGGGAACAACACACATTGTCAGGGGAGTGGGAGGAGGGAAAGCATCAGGAAGAACAGCTAATGGCTGCAGGGCTAAACAGGTGACGGGATATCTGTGCAGAAAACCACCATGGCACACATTTACCTATATAACAAACCTGCACATCCTGCACATGTACCCTGGAACTTAAAAGTTGAAGGAAAAAAAATGCAAAACAACAAAAACAGACCTGATTTACATTTATAGAAATCTCCACCCAACAGAACAGTTACAAGTGCACATGGAATACTTAACATGATAGACCATGTTGTAGGACACAAAAGAAAAAAATCTTAAAATTTTTTAAAGGATTCAAGTCACATAAGTATGATCTCAGATCACAAGGGAATTAAATTAGAGATCAATAACCAAAAAAGTCTAAAAAAAATCTCCAAATATTTGGAAACTAAATAACTTGCTTCTAAATAACTTGTGGAACTAAAGATGTCAAAAAGGAAATACAAAATATTCTGAGCTAAGTGAAAATAGAAGCACAACATTTCATCCAATATAATGATAAACCAATACTGGATGGATCTAAGATCTAAAACAGATTTTAAAGGTATGCATTTCCAGGGCAAAAAGAATCTCTCAAATTAGAACATATTATTAAGGGATACTAAGTTATTGAAGATTGTATCAGGAAAAAAAGTAATAGAACATTTGCCATTACATTGTCTCCATTCTGGGTATTTTTATTCTGTCTGTGCTACTAATAAATCAGTTGGAAAAGAGAGAAAAAAAAA
>NW_012117644.1:403274-407147 GCF_000951035.1 Colobus angolensis palliatus
TCAAGCGATTCTCCTGCCTCAGCCTCCCAAGTAGCTGGGATTACAGGCACCCGCCACCACGCCCAGCTAATTTTTGTATTTTTAGTAGAAATGGGGTTTCACAATGTTGGCCAGGCTGATCTCGAACTCCTGACTTCATGATCCACCCTTGGCCTCCCAAAGTGCTGGGATTACAGGCATGAGCCACCACACCTGGCCCAACATTATATTTAATGGTGAAAGACTGAATGTTTTCTAAGATCAGAAATGGCCGGGTGCCAAGGCAATCAGGCAAGAAAAAGGAAAAAAAAAGCATCAGATTGGAAAAGAAGTAAAACTGTCTTTATTGGCAGACAAACATTATTGTCTATGGAAAAGTGATGAAATCTACTAAATGAGTTTAGCACTTCATAGAATATAGATTTTTAGTTTAGAATATAAAATCAATATATAAAAATCAATTACATTTCTGTATGTAAGCAACAATCAGAAATTATTTTAAAATGCCATTTGCATAGTAAATTTTGTTATATGTATTTTACCATGATTTTTAAAAAATACCATATACAATAGCATAAAAAACTATGAACTACTTAGTAATAAATCTGACAAAAGATGAGAAAGTTCTATACACTGAAGAATAAAAAATAATACTCAGAGAAACTGTATCTCCTAAATAAATGGAGAGATGTACTTTGTTTATGGGTTGAAAGAACATCAGTATTTTGAAGATGTCAGCCCTCTCAAACTCATCTACAGATTCAATGCAATCCTATTCAAAGTCTCACCAGGCTTTTTTGTAGAAACTGACAAGTTTATTCAAGGACCTGAAACAGCCAAAACAACTTGAAAAAGAAGAAATAAGTTGGAGGGCTAACACTACCTGATTGAAATAATTATTATAATTTTATGGTAATCAAAATAGCATGGTACTGGCATAAAGACAAATAGATCAGTGTATCATAATAGAGAGTCCAAAAGCAAACTCACACTTATACAAACTACTTGAGGCGTTTTTTGTTTGTTTGTTTTTTAGAAACAGGTTCTTGCTATGCTGCCCCGGCTGGACTCTAACTCCTGGGCTCAAGCAGTTTTCACCCACCCCCAACCTCAGCCACCTGAATAGCTGGGACTACAGTGTGTGCTACTGCACTCAGCTTAAACAACTGATTTTTGGCAAAAGATGAGAGGTGAGTCAATGCAATGGAGAAAAGAATAGCATTTCAACAAACAGTTAGTTCTAGGACAATTGGGACCATGTGTAAGCACAATAAAGAACTAAGTTCCATACTTCACACCACATATAAAAATTAATACAAAATGAATTATACACATAAATGTAAAACATAAAACTACAAAACTTCTAGAAAGAAACAGAAAGAATCTTTGTGTGATCCTGGGTTAGGCAAAGATTTATTAGATACAATACCAAAAGCATGATCTATTAAAAAACAAATTGATAAACTGGACTTCATCAAAATTACAACTTTCTGCTCTTCAAAAGACACTGTTAAAAGAATGACAGGAAAAGCCACAGATTTGGAGAAAATCTTAGCAAAGTATATATTTGATAAAAGACTTAAACGGAGAATATATGAAGAATTCTCAAAACTCGATTTAAAAAAACAGTAAAAAGCAGACAAAAGATTTAACAGATACTCTACCAAAAAGAGATATGAATGGAAACATGTACATAAAAAGATGCTCAACATTATTAGTCATTAGGCAAATACAAAATAAAACCACGATCATTATACTATCAAAATGGCTAAAATTAAGTAGACCGACCTACCAAGTGTTTGCAAAGATGTGGAAGAACTGAAAATGTCATATACTGCTGATGGGAATATAAAAAATACAACTATTTTAGAAAACAGTTTGACAGTTTCTTAAAAACATATACCTACCATATGATCTAGTCATTCCACTCCTAGATATTTACCTAAGAGAAAAGAAAATATATGTCCATACAGACTTGCATGTGCATGTTCATAGCAGCTTTATTTGTAATAGCCAAAAACTAAAAGCAGCTCAATGTCTCCCACTAGGCAAATAGGTAAATAAATTGTGGTATGTCTCTACAATGGACTACTACTAAGCAATAAAAAGGAGTTAACTATTTACACAGGGAAAACATAAATGAACCTCAAAATAGTTACACTGAGTGAAAGTGGCCAGATTATTTTTTAAAAGTACATATTATATAATTCCATTTACATAAAACTGTAGTAAATGCAAACTAATCTATGGCAGAAAGCAGATCAGTGGTTGCTGGGGGAGCACAGACTACAAAGGGCTATGAGAAAACTTTCAGGGGTGATGAGTATATTCACTATCTTTAATGCAGTGATGGTTTCACAATTGTATACATGTATCAAAATCTTAAAAATAGTAAACTTTAGAGATTTACACCTTTTTGTATGTCAGTTGCAACTCAATAAATATCTTTTTAAAAAGGTAATGAAGTTGAGCTAAGGCAGTATCATAGGAGATGCACAGGTAGAACCCTCAGGTGAGAGATACTCAGTTCGTTATTTATTAAATGGGAATACAAGTAAAACCTTTTATCCTCAAGTATCTATTTAAAATAAATATAAAACGACTGTGACAAATGTCACTACATGGATGCTAGTTGTTTTTATTATCAGGAAAAAGAAATTATCTGAAAGAATGTAAGGGGAAAGAAAAAGCCAACAGTATGATTCTTCCAAAAATACAGCAGCAAACAACTAATGTCTGAGGTTTTTGACTAAATGAGTTGATGATTCACTTAGAAAAATAATTTTTAAATGACTAAAAGAAAATAATAAACATATCTCTCATTGGGTTTATGTAAAAGCAAAAACAGGCTGCCAACTCTTTCATATGGATCTGACTTTTGAAATGGTTTAGACAGAAGTCTGATGCCACCTGACCTCCCTGTGTTGTGTCAACACAGAGGTCAGCAGCTCTGCTGGGTGTTTTCTTTATTTTTTATTTTATTTTATTTTTTCTTTTTTGAGATGGAGTTTCGCTCTTTTACCCAGGCTGGAGTGAAGTTGTGATCTCAGCTTACTGCAACCTCCGTCCCCTGGGTTCAAGCGATTCTCCAGCCTCAGCCTCCCGAGTACCCGGGATTATAGGCGCCCACCACCACACCTGGCTAATTTTTGTATTTTTAGTAGAGACAGGGATTCACCATGTTGGCCAGGTGGGTCTTGAACTCCTGACCTCAAGTGATCCACCCGCCTCAGCCTCTCAAAGTGCTAGGATTACAGGTGTGAGCCACCACACCCAGCCTGGATGTTCTTTCTAAAGCCTTCCTAGCTCTCCAGTACAGTAAGTCCTCAATGAATGTCATCAATGGGTTGTTGGAAACTGCAACTTTAAGCAAAACCATGTATAACAAAACCAATTTTACCAGAGGCTAACTGATATAATCAAGGGTGAAGTTCCTATGGCATATTTCTGGTCACAAAAACATCACCAAACCTACAAATAAAGACCAAAACACTTCTAATATTACACAATGAAATAAATGTGACCTGTATATACATTTAAGGAAGATTAAAACAAGTAAGATAATTATTTACCTGCTTATTTCAGTTCAAGGTTGAGAGTGGCTGGAGCCTATCCTGGGCAGCTCAGGGTGCCAGGTGGTAACCAACCCTGAATCGGATGCCATTCCACTGCAGGGCACACACACGCATACACCACATACACACACAGATACACACACACTCTCTTTCACTCTCTCTCTCTCTCTCTCTCTCTCCTCTCTCTCCCTCTCCCTCACTCAGACTGGGACCATTTATACATTCCAATTCACCTAAAGTCTACATCTTCGGGATGTGGGAGGAAACTGATGTACCTGCAGAAAGCCCATGCAGACATGGAGAGAATGTGCAAACTCCA
>NW_012117644.1:408587-415541 GCF_000951035.1 Colobus angolensis palliatus
CCTGCCTCAGCCTCCTGAGTAGCTGGGATTACAGGTGCCCACCACCATGCCCAGCTAATTTTTTTGTATTTTTAGTAGAGATGGGGTTTCACCATGTTGGCCAGGCTGATCTTGAACTCCTGACCTCATGATCTGCTCGCCTCAGCCTCCCAAAATCCCTCAGCTGGGATTACAGGCATGAGCCACCGTGCCTGGCCTGCAATATTTATTTTCTACCAGGCTTTTGGAAACAAAAACTTGTAAACAACTACTGTGGCAAAGTCCACAGGCACACTAGACTACCAGGTTCTTTTGCTTTTAGCTGCAATCATATTTCATAGAATCAAAGATTGATAGGAAGTCTTGATTCATAAAAATGAGGAAATAAATTATTACTTAAGAAGTATTGGCCAGGTGTGGTGGCTCACACCTGTAACCCCAGAACTTTGGGAGACTGAGACGGGAGGATCACCTGAGGTCAGGAGTTCGAGACCAGCCTGGTCCAACATGGTGAAACCCCGTCTCCACTAAAAATACAAAAATTAGCTGGGCATGGTGGTTCATGCCTGTAATCTCAGCTACTCTGGAGGCTGATGCAGGAGAATCTCTTGAACTTGGGAGGCAGAGGTTGCAGTGAACCGAGATCATTCCACTGCACTCCAGCCTGGGCAACAGAGTGAGACTCCATCTCAAAAAAAAAAAGAAAAGAAAAGAAAAAAAAGAAAAGGCCAATCCCCTAGTCTCTGCTGCTGGATTTCCTGGAGTGGCCCTCCTTCTTGGTCCTTCTTCAACCCTGCTTTACCAGTTCTTCCATACTTAATTATTCAATGTTTTATAATAAAGAATTTGGCAGATCTTTGTCCTGTGTTACTGGGAGGTACCCAATGAACTTCTGGAATATTCCCAGTGATAGGAATGTCTTTATTTGGGTCCCTTGGATCACATATGAGTTCAGGCTAATAAGATGACTCAGGACGGGGGTTGGGCACTAGAAAAATCAACCACATGACTAGAGCATTGAGGCTCTGAGCCACGTGATACCAATCCAACCTTTATGAAGAAAAAGGGAGCTGGAAATTAAGTTCAATCGTGTGCCTAATAATTTAATCAAACTTGCCTATGTAATGAAACCCTAAGAAAAATACTGAACACCAAAGTTCAGTTGAGTTTCCTGGCTGGCAAACACTCCAACGTGCTGGAAAGGGAGATGTGTCCTGATTCCACAAGGAGATGACACAAAAGTGCCATATTCAGGTCTCTCCCAGATCTTGCCCTATAAATTTCTTCTTTTGGCTGGTCCTGATTTGTAACTTTTATAATAAAATTGTGATCATACGTATAGGGCTTTCCTGAATTCTCAGAGTAGTCCTAGTTAATTATCAAACCTGAGAAGGCCATGGTAATACATGAATTGTAGCCAGCTGGTCAGAAGTGCAGGTGACCTGGGAACAGCTTGAAATTATGGCTGCTGTCTGAAGTGAGAGGAATCTTATTGGGGGCTGTGAACTTGTGAAGTCTGTGCTAACTCTATATAATCATAATATCTATACTTCATATGGTTTCTGTGAGAAATAAATAAGTTAATATATGTAAAACATTTAGAAACAGTGCCTAGCACATATTAAATACTATTTAAATGTTAAAGTAGTTTTTCAGTTTTTGTTGTTGCTGCTGCTGTTTTTATTACTAAAGTCCAGAGCTGGCTAAGATAGAGATTAGAAAACTTTTCTGCTAAGATCTATATAACACAGAGAAAAGATTGGCTCCCAACATTAGTCAGAAAAATGTTAACAATGCTAATTACACAGATGGTACTGACACTAGCCAGCTAATGTTCTGAACACAAATGACCACTGCTGACATCTACATCATCTAGCTAAACTCAGAACAGCTAGTTTGAGCCAGTGCCAGAATATTACATGCTTTTTGTAGCCCTGGAAATCATCATTCCAGAGAGATTAGGGGCCTTTCTCTGAATAATGAAGCAAATTATTGGGAGGACGAGGACATATAAAAACTCTTACTTTTAGTCTGTCAAATCACCAAGTATAACACACACTGAGCAAATTCTTTATTTTTTTAATTTTTTTTTTTTTTGAGACGGAGTCTCACTCTGTCGCCCAGGGTGGAGTGCAGTGACACAATCTCAGCTCACTGCAAGCTCTGCCTCCCAGGTTCACACCGTTCTCCTGCCTCAGCCTCCCGAGTAGCTGGGACTACAGGTGCATGCCACCATGCCCGGCTTTTTTTGTATTTTTTCAGTAGAGACTGGGTTTCGCCGTGTTAGGCAGGATGGTCTCGATCTCCTGACCTCGTGGTCCACCTGCCTCGGCCTCCCAAAGTGCTGGGATTACAGGCGTGAGCCACAGCGCCCAATCACACTGAGCAAATTCTGAAAGGGTACATATATATCATTTCTCATCTTAGCTGTGAACTACATCACTGTGCACTGAAATGCTTTTCTCCACTCGTGTTTAATGAGGACTCTCCCCCAAAAAACCTCACTCCATTGTCTTTCATTTTCCTGTAATTTAGAATACATTGGAAGTGTTCCAAATAGTTGCTAAGTCCAAAAATAAAGTCCTTACGAGAAAACTGCCTGGAGCTGTTTTCTAGCATTATGATTTAGTCCCTCTGTTTCTGCCCTCTCACTTTCCTTTCCTAGATACTTCTACGTGAGCTTTCAGAGAAGGCCAGAATGCTCTCCCTGCCATTTTTAATTCTAAGTTTCTGCTTTTGAAACCCACTCTTAAAAACCAGCCACCCTGTCCTCATGTTATTAGAGAAAAATAAGAAATCCAAAACTAAATGATGCTAATGGAAGATTTTTTTCCTGGTACTGCTGGTGAAGTTCTAAAGCTCATGTCACTGCTTGACCTTCATCAGTAGACAGCCTGAGTTGCTCGAGAGCTATTAAAGAAAAGCCCCCAGAAGGAACTCAGCTTCCAAAGATATCCAGGAAGCTCTCTCCTACAGCTGCCTAATTTTTCTTCTACATTGATAAAACATAGAGTTAACAGGAAGCATCAGCCTGTCCATCCCATAATCAGGATTAGAATCCAGGTCTTCCTGCTTCACATTTAATGCTCTCTATCTACAATATGGATTATCCCTTTCAGATCTCAAATTCTATAAGCCTAAATTAAAAGGTAAATAAAAATAGAAACTGCCTCATTCCTACCAAAACTAGTCTTCTCTACCCTAGACTAATGCTTTCAACCAAGAGGGTCTTGAAAAGCATTGGCTACAGAGCTGAAGTTCTAGGCCAAAGTTCTGGCTCCACTAAATGCATGATAATGACAAGTAACTTTATACAAACAGGCCTAAGGTTCCTCAAATAAAAACCAGGGATCCTGATAGTTACTTACATTTAACCCTGTTAGCATCAGAACCTGCCCTAAGAGATCCCGAGAAGAGAGATTGCTTCTAGTCTTATAATGTTATCTGTGCCCTAGCCATAATATAAATGGAGAGGAAGCTAAAGCACTGGTTTCCCCTTCCCTGTCAAGTCTCGCACAATTAGACATGCTCTTTCACTAAGAACTCTGAAGGAAATGCTCCAGAAAAAAAAATGGTAATCATGGTTTAGCAGTTTTACACAAATCTGAAGTTTTCATTAAGCTCAACATGTGTCAGTAGAGTGGTAGGACTAGTGAGACACCAGTATCTAATCAGACTGCATTAACGGATGCACAGGATTCAGAAACAAGAAGGTGACAGTCCTGCTCAACTCTGTGATGATAAAATCACACTTGGAGATCTGCAGCCAACTATAGGATCTAAGAAACACATTAACAAAAGTGCTTATAGGCAGGAAATCAAGATGAGAAGGAGACTGAGAAAATGTTTTCTTCAAGAAGTAGGGCTACTTAACCTGGAAAAAAAGACAGACTCTACACTAGTGCTTTCAACCAAAATGATATAGAAAAGCTTTCAATCAAGATAGTATACAAAAGGAGAGAGTCTGTCTGTACCATCACCCAATCTTTGAATCTTTGAATCTTTGAATCTAGGACTCAGCAGAGCTGGGACTAAGCGGGAAGCTAGAGAAGAAAGGGGCTGCCTCAGAGACCAGCAAGCTCCCTATCTCTGGAGATGAAGCAGCAGAACCTGGAAGATTCCTATGCCAGGGTCAGGTGGGTGAGGAAAGGGGTAGGAATAGGATAGAATTCAAAAAGTATTCTAATGAAGAAAAACTCCAACTCTGGAGAACCTTCCCCCATGCCCAGCAGAGTGACTATATTCAGTCATATTTAGTGACTGTATGTAGAATCATTTCAATAATTTGCCCTTTACTAAGCATTTTATATACATGTTCTTTTAAGGCCAAGTTGCTGCTTCTCTCTTCTCTAAACCTTCCCGCAACTAGGACTGATGACCAGGCTGCCTATTACCTTCTGATGACTTCCATGCCTTCCACAGGTCCTCCACGCTGATGAGCTTATCCTCACCATGGAAGGTGCTGTGTTTCACTGTTGGGTCATGGTAATTGAGGTCTTCCCTCAGGAACTGCAAGGGAAAAATACACAAGTCACAAGAGATACCTAGGAGTCAGCCGGTCAAGATCTCCATACAGGTCACCTGCCTCTAGCTAGCCATAACACATTCCATCTACCCAACATACAAGTGTATCACATCACTCATGTATCCTTCCTTATGCACATGTCTTAGTTGCCAACTAAACTATCACTTCCTCTTTGTTACATGTCTCACTTGAAAAATATATATAAATTAGAAATTCCTTTCTCGTATTTTTTAGTTATGGAAAGACAAAAATGACAGTTAACTGAAAATCAATAAGCTAAAAGGGGAAAGAAAAAAGGAAGGAAGAATTTAAAATGTTTGAGTACTTGCTTATATATTAAGCAATATTCTAATTTCCCCAATATTTTTTCATCAAATCTTCACAACCAATGAATTATCACTCTTAATTTATAAATGAGAACAGTAATACTCTTGAAGATAATGCCATTTGCCCCAAATTACATTAGATTTAGACAGGTTAATTTACTGTGATGATTGTTTGTTTGTTTGTTTCTCTTGACACAGAGTCTCGCTCGTCGCCCAGGCTGGAGTACAGTGGCGTCATTTCGGCTCAATGCAACCTCCACCTCCCAAGTTCAAGTGATTCTCTTGTCTCAGCCTCCTGAGTAGCTGGGATCACAGGCACGTGCCACCCAACCCAGCTAACTTTTTGTATTTTAGTAAAGATGGGGTTTCACCATTGCCCAGGCTGGTCTCAAACTCCTGAGCTCAGGCAATCCACCCACCTCGGCCTCCCAAAGTGCTAGGATTACAGGCATGAGCCACTGCGCCAGGCCAACTGTGATGGTTTTAAAATATGTCCACAAATTGTTTCACAATCCTCCCATTAAAGATGGATTTCCCTCCCCTTTAATATAGGCTGACATTAGTGACTCATCTTCTAACAAATAGAATGTAGCAGCAATGATGTTGCATGACACCCAAGTCTAGGTTAGAAAAAGCAATACAAATTTCACCCGGCTCTCTCTCTTTTGGGACACATGCCTGAGGGGCCCTGAACCAACATGTAAGAAGCCTGGCTACCCTGAAGCCACCCTGCTGGAGACATCATGTGGAAGTCTATGTAGAGATACACATCCGTGAGTAGCCCTAGCTGTTTTGAGTCTTCAAGTTCAGGAGTCAGATATGTGAGTGACTGAGACTTAGTTGATTCCAGTCCCCAGCTCTGCAATCAAATTGGATATAGAAGGAATATACCTCAACACAATAAAGGCCATATATGACAAACCCACATCTAATATATTGAACAGGGAAAAGTTGAAAGCTTTCCCTCTAAAAATCTGGAACAAGACAAGGATGCCCTCATTCACCACTATTTTCAACATAGTAATGAAAGTCCTAGCCAGAGCAATTAGGCAAGAGGAAAGAAAGGAAAGGAAGGGAAGGAAAGGAAGGAAGAGAAGGAAGGAAAGAAGGAAGGCATCCAAATTGGAAAGGAGGAAGTCAAACAGCCCCTCCAAGCAGACAACACGAGCTTATCTTTTTTTTTTTTTTTTTTTTTAGACAGGCTCTTAATCTGTCACCCAGGCTGTAGCGCAGTGGCACAATCTCAGCTGACTGCAACCTCTGCCTCCTGGGCCTCAAGAGATCCTCCCATCTCTGCCTTCCAAGTAGCCGGGACTACACGTGTGCACGCCACCCAACCTGGCTAATTTTTTGTATTTTTGGTAGAGATGGGATTTTACCACATTATCTAGGCTGGTCTCAAACTCCTGTTTTCAAGGGATCCACCCACCTCTGCTTCCCAAAGTGCTGGAATTACAGGTGTGAGCCACTGTGCCCAGCCAATAACATGATATTAAATCTAGAAAAAACTACAGACACCACCAAAAAACTGTTAGAACTAGTAAACAAATCTGAAAAAGAAATCAAAAAAGCAATCCCATTTACAATAGCTACAAAAAATAATAAAATACCTTTAAGAATAAATTTAACCAAGGAGGTAAAAGATCTCTACAATGAAAACTGTAAAATACTGATTAACTAAATTGAAGACACAAATAAATGAAAAGATATCCCATGTACATGGGTTGGAAGAATTAATATTGTTAAAACATTCATACTACCCAAAGCAATCTACAGATTCAGTGTAATCCTAACCTAAATTTCAATGACATTCTTCAGAGAAATAGAAAAAAAAATCCTAAAATTCATATGGAACCATAAAGAACCCTGAATAGTCAAAGCCATCTTGAGCGAAAAGAATAAAGCTAGAAGAATCACACCATCTGACTTTAAAATATTCTCCAAAATAATAGTAACCAAAACAGCATGGTGCTGGCATAAAAACAGACATATAGACCAATGGAAAAGAATACAGAACACAGGAATAAAATCCACATATGTATAGCCAATTGATTTTAGACAAATGCATGAACGAACATTCAGGAAAGGACAATCTCTTCAATAAATGGTACTGGGGGCCGGGCG
>NW_012117644.1:416426-419762 GCF_000951035.1 Colobus angolensis palliatus
CTGCCAAAAAAAAAAAAAAAAAAAAGCAACAACCCACAGGCAACAAAATACAAAAATAGATACATGGGATTAAATCAAAATAAAATGGAAACAATGAAGCGAACAGACAACCTACAGAATGGGAGAAAACATCTACAAATTATACATCTGACAAGTTAACATCTAGAATATATAAGGAACTTGAACAACTCAATAGAAAAAAAAACAGATTAAAAAATGGGTGAAAGATCTAACTAGACATTTCTCAAAAGAAGACAAACAAGACTGAGCACAGTGGTTCATGCCTGTAATCACGGCACTTTGGGAAGCCAAAGTGGGAGGATCACTTGAGCTCAGGATTTTGAGACCAGCCTGGGCAGCATAGGAGACTCCATCTGTACAAAAAAAAAAAATTAGCCAGGTGCGGTGGTTTATGCCTGTGGTTCCAGTTATAGGCTGAAGCTAGAGTCTGAGGTCAGAGGATCCATTGAGCTTTGGAGATCAAGGTTGTAGTGAGTTGTGATCATGCCACTGTACTGCAGCCTGGGTGACAGAGTGAGACCTTGTCTCAGAGAAAAAAAAAACAAAGGCCAAAAGATATGTGAAATATATGCTCAATATCACCAAGGAGTGCAACAAGGCAAAAGATAAGAAGGTGACTTTAAAGCAAATACTTAAAGGAGGTGTGGGAGAAAGGCATGCAGAATAACTGGGAGAAGAGTATCCCAAGAATGGAGAAGGGCAGATGCAAAGTCCTGAGGTGACAGAACATACTTAGTATGTTCAAGGAATAACAAGAAGGCCAGTATGGCTAGAGAGAAATGAGTAAGGTGGTGACTAGCAGGAGATGAAGTCAAAGAAGCCACAGGGTTCCAGAATACACAGAGTCCCCTTTTTAGGCTTTTTTTTTTTTTTTTTTTTAGATGGAGTTTCGTTCTTATTGCCCAGGCTGGAGTACAGGGGCACAATCGTGGCTCACTGCAACCTCCACCTCCCAGGTTCAAGCAATTCTCCTGCCTCAGCCTCCTGAGTAGCTGGAATTATAGGCATGTACCACTACGCCTGGCTAATTTTGTATTTTTTAATAGGGATAGGGTTTCTCCATGTTGATCAGGCTGGTCTTGAACTCCAGACCTCAGATAATCCACCTGCCTCAGCCTCCCAAAGTGCTGGGATTACAGGGGTGAGCCACTGCACCCAGTTGCCTTTTTAGGCTATTATTAAGACTTTGATATTTCACTCTGAGATGGGAGCTGTTACAGGGATTTGAACAGAGGTATATTTTTAAAACACATTTATATTTTTAAAACAATTTCTCTGGATATTGTGTTAAAAAGTAGACTATAAAAGGGAAAGGGCAGATACAGAGAAATCACTCAGGTGGCTGTTGCAATAATGAGAGCTAATGGTGGCTTGAAACAAGGTGGTAGCTGTGAAAGTGATGAGAATTTGTCAGAATTGGGATACATTTTACAGATCAAATCTGCTGTTATTATGATTTTTTAGTTTTGATTAATCAAGTTCTTCAAGATATACCGTTCTTTGGTCCTCATAGGCTCCAACCTAGAACCTTTAATCTAAGACTAGAGAGACAGTTATCACAAGCAGGCCTTGGGAGCAGAAACACCAAAATCTCCAAGGAAGGAGATTTTTTGCCATTATCAGATAACTTGAGGAAACCATCTGACATGAGATACCAGCTGCTTATAGGAAACCAACAAGAAATAGACTCATTTTTATAGTCAAGTCTGATCACTGAGGTATGTGGACAGCAGAGAAACTCAGAAAAAAAGTACAAGGAAGATCTGCACAGGGACTCACATACAGACCCTACTGGTGCCACAAAGCACACAAAAAAACAAGTAGGGTCAGAAAACAAGGTCAGAGAGATGATGATGCCAAAAGAGGAACTGGCAAATAGAAGCTCTACCTGAAGGAAGGTACTTATGCTGAATGGGAAATGTACCCATTTCCCATTTAGAAAATAAAGAAATGAAGCTGCAACAATCAGGCCTTAAGAGTCAGAAAGGCAGAACTTGGTGCACTTTCAAGATGGCCAAATAGGAACAGCTCCGGTCTACAGCTCCCAGTGAGATCAACGCAGAAGTCAGGTGATTTCTCCATTTCCAACTGAGGTACCTGTTTCATCTCACTGGGACTGGTTGGACAGTGGGTGCAGCCCATGGAGGGTGAGCCGAAGCAGGGCGGGGCCTCGCCTCACCCAGGAAGTGCAAGGGGTCAGGGGATTTCCCTTTCCTAGCCAAGGGAAGCCATGAGTGACTACCTGGTGGAACGGTACACTCCTGCCCAAATACTGCACTTTTCCCATAGTCTTGGCAACCGGCAGACCCAGGAGATTCCCTCCCGTGCCTGGCTCGGCGGGTCCCATGCACACAGAGCCTTGCTTGCTGCTAACGCAACAGTCTGAGATTGACCGGGGATGCTGGAGCTTGGTGGGGGAAGGGGCATCCGCCATTGCTGAGGCTTGAGTAGGCAGTTCTATGCCTACAGTGTAAATAAAGTGGCAAGGAGCTCAAACTGGGTGGAGCCCACCACAGCTCAGCAAGGCCTACTGCCACTGGGGGCAGGGCATATCTGAACAAAAGGCAGCAGACAGCTTCTGCAGACTTAAACGTCCCTGCCTGACAGCTCTGAAGAGAGCAGTGGTTCTACAGCACAGTGTTTGAGCTCCGATAATGGACAGACTGCCTCCTCAAGTGAGTCCCTGACCCCTGTGTAGCCTGACTGGAAGACACCTCCCAGTAGGGTCCAACAGATACTTCATACAGGTGGGTGCCCCTCTGGGACAAAGATTCCAGAGGAAGGATCAGGCAGCAATATTTGCTGTTCTGCAGCCTCCACTGGTGATACCCAGGCAAACAGGGTCTGGAGTGGACCTCCAGCAGCTCCAACAGACATGTAGCTGAGGGGCCTGTCTGTTAGAAGGAAAACTAACAAACAGAAAGGAATAGCATCAACATCAACAAAAAGGACATCCACACCAAAACCCCATTGTAGGTCACCAACATCAAAGACCAAAGGTAGATAAAAACCACAAAGATGGGGAGAAACCAGAGCAGAAAGGCTGATAATTCCAAAAACCAGAACACCTCTTCTCCTCCAAAGGAACAAAACTTCTTGCCAGCAAGGGAAGAAAACTGGAAAGCAATAAAAAGCAGGGTTTGCAATCCTGGTCTCTGATAAAACAGACTTTAAACCAACAAAGATCAAAAGAGACACAGAAGGCCATTACATAATGGTAAAGGGATCAATTCAACAAGAAGAGCTAACTATCCTAAATATATATGCACCCAATACAAGAGCACCCAGATTCATAAAGCAAGTTCTTAGAGACCT
>NW_012117644.1:424473-425050 GCF_000951035.1 Colobus angolensis palliatus
ATATCTCAAAATAGTAAGAGCTATTTATGACAAACCCACAGCCAATATCATACTGAATGGGCAAAAACTGGAAGCATTCCCTTTGAAAATCAGCAAAAGACAAGGATACCCTCTCTCACCACTCCTATTCAACACAGTACTGGAAGTTCTGGACAGGGCAATCAGGCAAGAAAAAGAAATAAAGGGTATTCAACTAGGAAAAGAGGAAGTCAAATTGTCTCTGTTTGCAGATGACATGACTGTATATTTAGAAAACTCCCAACGTCTCAGCCCAAAATCTCCTTAAACTGATAAGCAACTTTAGCAAAGTCTCAGGGTACAAAATCAATGTGCAAAAATCACAAGCATTCCTATACACCAAGAACAGATAAACAGAGAGCCAAATCATGAGTGAACTCTCATTCACAATTACTACAAAGAGAATAAAATACCTAGGAATCCAACTTACAAGGGATGTGAAGGAAAGTCTTCAAGGAGAACTACAAATCACTGCTTAATGAAATAAAAGAGGACACAAACAAATGGAAGAACATACCATGCTCATGGATAGGAAGAATCAATATCATGAAAATGGCCA
>NW_012117644.1:429136-439155 GCF_000951035.1 Colobus angolensis palliatus
CATCATACACCAGGGCCTGTTGCGGGGGTAGGGGGCTGGGGGAGGGATAGCATTAGAATAAATACCTAATGTAAATGACAAGTTGATGGGTGCAGTAAACCAACATGGCACATGTATACCTATGTAACAAACCTGCACATTGTGCACATGTACCCTAGAACTTCAAGTCTATAATAATAATTTAAAAAAAAAGAAAGAAAGAAAGGCAGAACCCATAGAAACTGGCTACTTACTTGCTGTGTGACTTTTGGGCAAGCTACTTTGCCTTTCTGAGCCTATTTTCCTCTCAAAATTAGGGTTAATAATGCCCCTTATTCAGGTATAGTAAGGATTAAATGAGACATGTTTGCAGAAGTCATAAATTGCCTTTGCATGTGTCTTTTACTGGCCTGCATTTTAAACAGCATTTTAAGCAGCTGAACCTAAATTTAAAAATCAGAAAATTTTGGCCAGGCGCAGTAGCTCATGCCTATAATCCCAGCACATTGGGAGGCTGAGGCAGGTGGATTACCTGAGGTCAGGAGTTTGAGACCAGCCAGGTCAACATGGTGAAACCCTGTCTCCACTAAAAATACAAAAATTAGCTGGGCAGTGTGGCGCATGCCTGCAATCCCAGCTACTTGGGAGGCTGAGGCAGGACAATTGCTTAAACCTGGAAGGCGGAGGTTGCAGTGAGCCAAGATCATGCCACTGCACTCCAGCCTGGATGACAAGGCCAGACTATGTCTCAAAAAAAAAAAAAAAAATCAGAAAATTTCACTAAAAGTCCACCACCTCAGGCTATCTTTTAAACAAATCAAAAGAGGTTGGGCTCCATGGCTCATGCCTTAAATCCCAGCACTTTGGGAGGCCGAGGTGGGAGAAAATTGCTTAAGCCCAGGAGTTCAAGACTAGTCTGGGCAACATAGTGAAACCCCATCTCTACAAAAAATTTTAAAATTAGCCACATGTGGTGGTATGCGCTTGTGGTCCCAACTACTTGGGAGGCTGAGGTGGGACGATTACTTGAACCCAAGAGGTTAAGGCTGCAGTGAGCCATGATCGTACCACTACACTCCAGCCTGGGAAATAGAGCAAGACCCTGTCTCAAAAAAATAAAAAATAAAAATATCTAGTCACAGTAAGCTCCAATGACTTTAGAATTTTTTACAGGAGTGGCTTAAGGACTAACAATTTAATTGGAAAAGGAGAGTGATAGCTAAGGAACTTGTCATGAGGTTGCATTTGCATAGCAAGCACACTATTTTTATGAAGATTGTTCATTACAAATTAATTTTATTTATTATTCTTATTATTTTGAGATGGAGTCTCACTCTGTCCACCCAAGCTGGAGTACAGTGGCATGATCTCAGCTCACTGTAACCTCTGACCCCCGGGTTCAAGCAATTCTTCTGCCTTAGCCTCCTGAGTAGCTGGGATTACAGGCACCCACCATCATGCTAATTTTTGTGTTTTTAGTGGAGGCAGGGTTTCACCATGTTGGCCAGGCAGGTCTCGAACTCCTGATCTCAAGTGATCTGCCTGCCTCGGCCTCCCAAAGTGCTGGGATTACAGGCATAAGCCACCACACCCGGCCACAAAGTAATATTAAAATGCAACTTTTTATGAAGATGTTTTTATTAACCTTTTACTTAAACCTAAGGAAAAAATCAATTGTCCATATCAAAGAATAAATACATACAGCAGCTCCTCAAATAATACCACGTATTTCAAGTCATTTCTTTATAATGTCGATGAAAAAAATAAATCAATTCCCAGCTGGGGCTACTGTCTGTGTGAAGTTTCCATGCTCTCCCCATGTGTGCATGGGTTTTCTCTGTGTTCTCTGATTTCCTCCCACATCCCAAAGATGTGCATTTTAGGTGAATTGGCATGTCTCCATGGTCCTAGCCTGAGTGAGTGTGGGTGTGTGTGTGGGTGTGCTCTGCAATGGAATGGTGTCCTATCCAGAGTTGGTGCCTACCTTGCACCCTGAGCTGCTAGGATAAGCTCTGGACACTCTTAACCCTGAACTGAAATAAGTAGGTAAATAATTATCTTACTTGTTTTTATTAATCTTTCTTAAATGTACATATAGCTCACATTTATTTCAGTGTTTCATACTGTAAGTATTTTGGTCTTTATTTGTAAGTTTGGTGATGTTTTTGTGACCAGAAATATGCCATAGGAACTTAACTCTTGTTTATATCAATTAGCCTCTGGTAAAATTGTCATCTCACTTACGACATATGATGGGGATACATTCTAAGAAATGCATCATTGTGTCAACATCATAGAGTATGCTAGATGTGTATAGCCTACTACATACCTAGGTTATATGAAATAGCCTATTGCTCCTAGGCTACAAACCCGTACAACATCTTACTATACTGAATATTGTAGGGAGTTGTAACACAGTAGTATTTGTGTATCTAAACATATCTAAACATAAAAAAGATATAGTAAAATATGATATTACAATCTTATGGAACCACATTGTATATGTGGTCCATTGTTGACTGAATGTCCTTATGTGGCATATGACTATATATAAAATATATTTATAAATGTATAATTTATATTATATATGTGTATGAATATATATATGTTATACAATTTGGGGTATCTTAAAGGTCGGGAAGTTGGTGCTAAAGGAGCTAATGGAGGCCTCAATCCCCTATCTCTTAGAACTGCTCTTGGATTACGTAACTACATGGCAACAATCAGCCAGAGCTATTCCTTCCGAAGAGGCGTGTGCTCTCCATTTTCCCACAGCTCTCACCATTCACAGACTTATGCATATGCATTTATACAGCCCACATTACTCAGTTACAATGCCCTCTGGCCCCTAAGGGGCATAGTTTGTAATTCCTATTGTACACTAAAGTACTATGAGTTTGAAAGCACAATTCAGATATTAATTGAGGTTATTATTGGAAGGAGAGTGAGATAAGGACAGGAAAGTAACAGAAAAAGATTATTGATCAAAGGTGGCCTCTTCTGTGCTCCCATAGTGCCTGTGAATACCTTTATCAGTCTTATTAGATGTCTATCTCCCCTGCCAAACCATATACTCCCAACAGAAGTTCCCAGTTACCCAGCCATAAGCATAGCACCCAAGAATATAATACTGAGTATATTGACATCAAATATACTTTGATGTCCAGTATACTTGAAGTAGGCATTACCACATCTTACTTTGAACACTGTCCCACATCCAGCTAATAGCTAACGTCTGATTTAAGACAAAGTTTAAAAGTAGCAAAAGGTAATAACAAAGCTAAAGAGGCAGCTTTTGGATCCCACTAAAGGGATTTACTATTTCACACTTAGATCAAGCAGCTCTTCTCTCAGGAAGACCTAAGGAGGCTCCCCAAGAGTCCTGCCTTACCATGGGGAATGTAGCATTGGCTAGAACTATACAGCTCAATAGCTCTCCAAAGAGCCAAGGCACCAGCTGTCAGTGAGTATATTTAGTTCCATGCGCCCAGAAAACTGATCTCCCAGGAGGTGGCACAAGGGATAAACCCATCCCAAGTGTTAAGCAGTAGTGAAGTAGTGAGAGTGGGAGCAGAGAAGAAGGGAGACATCTCTCTATAATTTCTACAAAACAGGCCCAGCCAGCTTGATTCACCAGAGAACAGAATTCACTGACATAAAGCCAGAAGAAGAGCAGCACACCTTTGGGTACAGCAATCTGGATGGCTTTCCTGGGATCTTCCTTAGAATCAATAACTCTTCCCTTTCCAACCTTGTTCCCTAATACTTACCTTCCACATTTCCCAAACCAAATCGTACCACCTCCATTCCCACTTTCTCTGCTGCTCTCCAACCCCCACCCAGCCCACAAGATTTAGAACCCTACATTAGTCCATTCTTACACTGCTATAAAGAAATACCTGTGGCCAGGCACAGTGGCTCACACCTGTAATCCCAGCACTTTGGGAGCCAGATGTGGGCAGATCACTTGAAGTCAGGAATTCAAGACCAGCCTGGCCAACATGGTGAAACCCCATCTCTACTAAAAACATAAAAAATAGCTGGCATCATGGCTTGTGCCTGTAGTCCCAGCTACCTGGGAGGCTGAGGTAAGAGAATCGCTTGAACCCAGGAAACAGAGGTTGCAGTGAGCCGAGATTGTGCCACTGCACTCCAGCCTGGGTGACAGTGTGAGACTCCACCAAAAAAAAATTTAAAAAGGAAGAAAAAAAGAAATACCTGAGACTGGGTAATTTATAAGGAAAAGAGGTTTAATTGGCTCACAGTTCCACAGGCTATACAGGAAGCATAGCAGCTTCTGC
Organism: Colobus angolensis palliatus; assembly: GCF_000951035.1. Taxonomy (NCBI): domain Eukaryota; kingdom Metazoa; phylum Chordata; class Mammalia; order Primates; family Cercopithecidae; genus Colobus; species Colobus angolensis. The sequence continues at coordinate 433,417 of NW_012117644.1, forward strand.
TTCTGGAGAGGCCTTGGGAAACTTATAATCAAGGCAGAAGGTGAAAGGGAAACAGACACACTTTACACAGCCAGAGCTGGAGGAAGAGAGAGCGAGGGGGCAGGTGCTACCACACTTTTAAATGACCAGATCTCATGAAAACTCACTCACTATACAACACTAAGAGGGGATGGTGCTAAATGATTCATGAGAACACCACCCCGATAATCCAATCACTCCTACCAGGCCCCATCTCCAGCACTGGAGATTACAATTCAACATGAGATTTGGTGGGTACAGAGAACCAAGCCATATCAAACCCGTAAGTCACATGTTCCAGATCTGAAAAGTTTACCAACTCTTATTCACCTCTTGAACATCTAGCAAGGAACCATACCATATTTCAGGTACAATAGCTCTAAATGTCATTTACAGAGTTCTAGGACATGGATGTTTCATGGGTGAAATATCTGCCTCCACTGAGATCAGAAGTTGTTGCTCACGGGCAGGGATAGGGCAGTCATTTCTCACTTATCTTTGTATATCTAGTCTCTTTTCTGTCAGTCTATCTACCATATTAGACACCAGAATGATCTTAAAGTAAATATCTATTCCAATTACCTTACTTAACATCTCATGGCTCCCCATTACCTACAAGATAAAGCCTTAGCTTCTTGGCCTGACATTCAAGGCCTTTTACAATATTAACTTCCTAGGGATCTTCCTGGCCACTCTCCCTCCCTACCAGACAACTTACACACCAGATATTGGTCAGAAAACTATGTCCATAAGCCAAATCCAGTTTGCTGTTTGTTGGTTTTGAAACTGAGTTTCCCTCTATTGCCCATGCTGGAGTGCAGTGGCATGAACATGGCTCACGGCAGCCTCATGGGCTTAAACAATCCTCCTGCCTCAGCCTCCCGAGTAGCTTGGACTACAAGCACAGGGGCTAATTTTTTCTTTACTTTTTGTAGAGACAGAGTCTTACCATATTGTCCAGGCTGGTCTTAAACTCATAGACTCAAGCAATCCTCCTGCCTTGGCTTCCCAAAGTGATGGGATTACAGGCATAAGCCACCATGCCCAGCCAGTTTTCATAAAGTTTTACTGAAACATAGCCAGGCTCATGCACTGACATATATTTTCTGTGGCTGCTTTCATGCTACAAAGGCAGAGTTGAGTATTTGTAAACAGAGACTCTATGGCTATCAAAGTCTAAAATAATTACTATCTAATCCTTTACAGAAAAAGTTGCCTGCTCTAGACACATCAAGCCATTTCCTGCTCCTTGACCAAACCATGATCTTTTATACTCCCAAGATTTTGCACAAGGTGCTCCATTTAAAATGCTTTCTCCCACTCTTTGTCTATTAAAGAAAAAGTCACCGCCTTCTGTGAAGTTTTCTAGATCTCTCCCAGGTGAGTTCATTACCCTATCCTATTTGTTCCCTTAGTTCTCAGGGTATACATCAATGACAGTACTTATCCCAATATTCTACGATTACTATTTAATTATCCCCCTCTTATTCTCCCTAAGCAACTCAAAAATAGAGACTATATTTTATTTATCATTTATTCTTCACCCAGCATCTTGCAAATTTTCTGGAATACATAAATGAATAATTTAGCTCCATAAACCCATCTCCAAGCCTAGGGCCTGGCACAGAACAGGGTGTGTGGTTATTAAATAACTAAAGGAGTGTCTCTAGAGTTTGTCCTGTAACATGTAGCAGAGAGTTTAGCTTACAATAGCTAGTCAAGACATAATTGTCTATTGCATAGAAGAAAGAAAAAGGTCCCCAAATGTCAGCCTATCTTAAACAAAGATATTTAGCCAGGAGCCAGAGAGTTACACTAGCTTGGATTCAATGTAGCATGATACTTTAGAGTTTGATTCTAGACCCTGTTACCTGGGTTTGAATCCTCATTCCACCACTTAGTTTCAGCGTGTAACTTGCATCATTTGTAAAATTAAGATAGTAGCACAAAAACCTAACAACCCTCATGTTGAGGGAAGCATAAATGAGTAAATTCAACTAAATACTTTAGAATAGTGCCTGGCACAAAAATAAGCTCTCGTGTGTGTGTGTGTGTGTGTGTGTGTGTGTGTGTGTGTGTAATATGTCTTAAGAAGGATTAAAGATACTAAGAATGTACAATCCTAGGGCCCACTATTACAGTGATGCATGATCCCTCATATATAAGGAAGACCTACAGAGGAGATAGAAAATGAATATTTTTAAGTGCTTGCTATATAAAGTCCATGTGTCAAGAGGTCAGAAATGGAGAAAGTAAAGAAAAGACATTGTAGTCTAGTAACCTCTAAGGTCCTTTCTGTTCTACTCTATGATTCTTTGAAAGCTTTTAAAGCTTTAACTCCATTTAAAATCAAAACTTTACAACTTTATGCAAGACCCTCCCTCCTCTATGGGCTGGCCTTCCTCAATGCATCAATTGCCACTTCCTCCCATTCCCAATGATAATGAATTCCCAATTCCCAATGATAATGAATTACTTAAAACTCTCTGAAAGTACCAGGCTTTTTACCAGTACAATACCTTTGTACATGCTATTCCCTCACTTAAAACATTCTCCTTATCACTCCTAGTCATCTGTTGAGATCCAGATTATTTGTCAGTGACTGTAACATGGGAAAAGCTGACTTAGGGCATCCTCTTCTGCAACTCTATTACAGTGTTCACTCTTAAATTTTTATTTATTTTTTTTTTTACAGACAGGGTTTTGATATATTGCTAAGGCTGGTCTTGAACTCTGGGCTCAAGAAATTCTCCCACCTCAGCCTCCCAAGTAGCTGGTACTACAGGTGCAAGCCATTGTGCCTCACAGTATCCACTTGATAAATTATAGTGTCCTTATCTGTTTTATGGCTATCTCCACCACTAGGGGAACTTCTTCAAAGGCAACAACATTACCTTTCCTTTTACTCCTTTATTTCCAGCACCTGGCACATACACAGATACAGAGAATCCCTCTGAGGTCAATGAGAAAGCTCAGTGCTTGTCATGGAATCATCATTGATGCCTCACCAAAACATCGGGCACATAACACAGGTCAAATCCTAGAGGCAGCATTAAAAGTTTCAGCTTGCCAGGTACCTGGTCAGAATGACAAAGACAGGGAAACTCTAACATCTCCAGTCTTACAAACTGTCAGAACCAAAGTATCCAAGCTAGCCAAGGACTACTGTCTGGGGAACCTTTGTTTTATGAAAGGAGGATAGAAATAGATCACTAATTAGAAAATATTTCTCCAAAGGGAAGAGGTTATCTTCTTAATTGGGGTCAATACTGCCACATTTATATAGTATGAATGCATAGCACTGGAGAAAATGTATTATGAGAAAGGACAGTTACAAAATTGATGGGTTAGAAGGGACTTCTAGTTTGACAGCATGAGAAGCTCCACAGACCCACTCTCCAATAAAACTAGTGAAACTTATTTTTCAAAAGCAACCATTTAAAGTTTCTGGAAATGGTCTTAAAGGCACACAGCCGATGAAGAAACGTATGCTCAAGAAAATCTAAGAACAGTGAGAGTCCACAATATTTAACCTGTTCCCTGCCTTGCCTCTCCCAACTCAATGACACAGAAACTCCACTCCACAGTGAGGCAGCTAAAAACACAGACCTTCTTCTCTCTCAAGCTCCCTGTTGAAGAGTTAGCTGCCTGGAATGTCCTGAGCAGGATATTAGCATTTCTGATCCTTCCCCCAGCTACACGTTACTGAGGCTAAGTTGTAAGTGAGTGCAGCTAAAAGGTGGGCCTCTTTTGTCCCATTTAACCCCTACTCATATGACGGGAGCTTTACCTTGGATGCAGTGCCACTGAGAATACTGGAGCCACAACTGGCATTGCCCTGGCTCATAAGGTTGTTATTACACTCTGGAAGAAGCAAATCAAAAAGACCTGAGGCTACTGCCACCCCTCCACCAAGTCCTCAGCTCCTAAAGTGGTGGTGTCACTCAGAAGCATGTCATTGTCCCCCACCCCAGCTCCAGAACCATGACTCAAAGATTTTGCCTGGCAGAGGAAGCAGGCTATAAAACAAAGAGCTCTGAATCAGGGAAAATGACCTCAACTGCAACAGAGTGTAGAGAAGTTCAAGACTAAGAGTAGGGTACTCTCAAAAAAGTAGAAGTTGTGGTGAAAGGAAAAGATTAGTAGATTCATTGGAGATACAAGTTAAACTGTAGACTAGAGAATTTGCTGGAGATAACTAGGGAAAGAGACAGGTGGGAGGAGTCTCTTCGGGTAAGAACAAATTTTACCAGCCTGGGCAACACAGGGAGACCCCATCTTCACAAAAAAATTTAAAAAGTAGCTAGGCCACCTGCATATCCTGCACTTATATACCAGAACTTTAAAAAAAAAAAAAAAAAGCCAGGTGCAGTGGCACACACCTGTGGTCCCAATTACTCAGGAGGCTGAGGTAGGAGGATCAATGGAGTCCAGGAGTTTGAGGCTGCAGTGAGCCATCATCATGCCACCGCACTTTAGCCTGGGTGAAAGTCTGGGACTCTATCTCCAAAAACAAACCAACAAAGAACAAATTTCAAACACTGACCTCAGGAACTATCCCTTCAAAGGAACCCTAATATAATAGGATTAGTCTGGGAAGCAATTTATGCCTCAGGGCATTGTTGAAAAGAGCAGAGCAATCAGATGGCAATTAGTGAACCTAAAAAGCTGGATGTGGCCAGGGAAAGAGACAAAGTTCTGCCCAAACCATTATCATCCAAATATGACTGTGGGCATACCAAAGTCCTCTGAGGAGCAACATCAGAGGATTCACACTGTGGGAGGAGGGGGATCAACCACTTAAACAATCTAACCAGTCATTAAATAAATAAGCAAGCAAATAATAATAAGCCCCAGAGGAATCAGACAAGTACCCAAAGTTGCTACAATATATTATCAAAACTGTTCAGCTTCAAACGAACAAACAAAAAACAAAATAAAAAAACAAAGAAACAGGAAAGTGTTACCCATACACCAGAAAAAAAAGGAGGCAACAGAAACTCTCAGTAAGAGGGACCAGATGTCAGATTTAATAGAAGACTACAAATTAGCCATTATAAATATGTCCAAAGACAAAAAAAAAAGAAAATCATGATTTTTAAAGAGGTAAAGGAATGCATGATGTCAATGTTGCATTAAATAAAGAATGTCAATAAAGAGACAGAAATTATTGTTTTAAAAAAGAACCAAACGGATGTTCTGGAGTTGAAAAGTACAATAACTGAAGTGGATTAGGAGATGGGCTAAATAGTAGATCTGAACTGGCAGAAGAAAGAATTAGCACACTTCCAGAGAGACTGATAGAGATTATACAATCGTAAATACATAGAGAAAAAGGAATGAAGAAAAATGAACTGAGCCTCAGAGAAATGTAGAACACCATTAATCACACCAATGTATGCATAATACGAATAGCAGAAGGGGAAGATAAAGAAAAAGGAGCAGGAAGACTCACACCTGTGAGAGGCCAAGATAGGTGGATTGCTTGAGGCCAGGAGTTAAAGACCAGCCTGGACAACATGGCGAAACCACATCTCTACTAATGTAGGTGTGGTGGTGTATGCCTGTGATCCCAGCTACTTGGGGGGGCTGAGACACGAGAATCGCTTGAACCCAGGAGGAAGAGGTTGGAGTGAGCTCAGATTGTGCCACTGTACTCCAGCCTGGGTGACAGAGTGAGACTATGTCTCAAAAAAGAAACGAAAGAAAGAAAGAAAAAGA
>NW_012117644.1:439387-440077 GCF_000951035.1 Colobus angolensis palliatus
AAAGAAAATCTAATAAACTCCAAATAGGATAAATGCAAAGAGATCCACAAATAGACACATTAAGTAAAATGCTAAAAGTCAAAAGCAATGAGAAAACTTTGAAAGCAGCAAGAGAAAAATGATTCATCACACACATGTGAACCCCAGTAAGATTAACAGTTAACTTCTCACCAAAAATAATGGATGCCAGAAGACAAAGGGATAACATAGTCAAAGGGCTCACTGAAGTGAGGGGGATGTCAACCAAGAATTGTATATCCGGCAAAACTCTCATGAAAAAATGAAGGTAAAAAATAAAGACAATTCCAGAATTAAAAAACACTGAGAAAATTCATTGCCAACTGACACACCTTACAAAAAAATACTAAAGGAAGCTCTTGAGGCTAGTAAGTGACCCCAGATAGTACTTTGAATCTGTACAAAAAAGTACCAACACTGAGCCAAGTACTGTTCTAGGTACTGGAGATATAGCAGTGAAAAAAGCAGATCCCTTTCCCTTATAAACTTTATATTATAGGCAATAAATAATAAAACAATAAGTGATTAAATAATAAAATCCAGATGATAAGTTCTTAAAAATTATTTTAAAAAGTGATTCATAATGAAGATCTAGGTGCCAGGAATGGAGTAGAGGTGCAGATTTCATTATTAAATAGGGTGGTCTGAGAAAGGTCTCTTTGATAAGATGAA
>NW_012117644.1:440317-449346 GCF_000951035.1 Colobus angolensis palliatus
CGCCCGGCTAATTTTGTATTTTTAGTAGAGACAGGGTTTTACCATGTTGGCCAGGCTGGTCTCGAACTCCTGACCTCAAGTGATCTGCCTGCCTCAGCCTCCCAAAGTGCTGGGATTACAGGTGTGAACCATCATGCTCAGCCACAAAGTATATTTCATATGGAAATATGAGGGCATAAACTAAATATCTAAGGAAACAATAGTCCAGGCAGGGGCAAGAGCTAGAACCAAGGCCCTAAAGCAGGGATACAAAAGAGTATGAAGGAACACCAAAGAGTGTGGCTTCAGTGAGTGACAAGGGGAATATAAGTCAGAGAGGAGATCAGAATAAGTGGGCACCAGATCACAGAGGGCTTTGCTAACTTTTGTGGAGACTGTGGCTTTCACATCAAACAAAAAATGAAGTTATCACAAGTTTTGAGCAGAGCAAAATGATCTGGTTTACGTTTTTCTTTGTTTTGTTTTGTTTTGTTTTTGTTTTGTTTTGTTTTTCAAAAAAGCTCTCTAGCTGCTACACTGAGAATAAATGTAGATAAGGCTATCTGCTCGGAGACTATTGAGCCTTGGTGCCTGCAGTGGAATGATAGTGAGAAATGATTCTATTTTGGATATATTTTAAAGGGAGAACCCATAGGATTTACCAATAGATGTGGAGTTGACAAAATTATGAATTATTTAGAATATTTTTTGCCCAGGCAATTGAAACAATGGACTTGCCTTCAACTGAGATGAGGAAGGCAGTGTATACAGCAGGTTTTGGATGAGATAATATTTAGAATCCAGCTTGGTGCACATTAAGCTTCAGATGCCTTTAAAACTCTTAGAAGAAAACACACGGGTAAGTCATCATGACCTTGGATTTGACAATGGTTTCTTAGACATGACCTCAAAAGCATGAGCAGCAACAACAGCAAAAAAATAAATAAACTGGACTTCATCAAAATTAAAAACTTCTGCGCTTCAAAGGACATGATCAAGAAAGTGAAAAAGCAACCCACAGAATGGGAGAAAATATTTTCAAATCACGTATCTCATAAGGGATTTGTATATAAAATATATAAAGAACTTTAACAACTCAACACCAAAAAGACAACCCAATTTAAAAATGAGCAAAGGTTTTTAATTTTATTTTAAAAATTTTTTGAGACAGAGTCTCACTCTGTCACCCAGGCTAAAGTGCAGTGGCCCAATCTCGGCTCACTGCAACCTCCGCCTCCTGGGTTCAAGCTATTCTCATGTCTCAGCCTCCTGAGTAGCTGGGATTATAGGCACACACCACTATGCCTAGCTAATTTTTGTATTTTTTTGTAGAGACCAAGTTTTGCCACGTTGGCCCAGCTGGTCTCAAACTCCTGGCTTCAAGCAATCCGCCTGCCACCCAAAGCACTGGGATTACAGGTGTGAGCCACCATACCAGGACGCAAAGTTATTATTAAAAACTAAAAAAAAAAGATGTTGGTAAGGCTGCAGAGAAAAGGCAACACTTATATACAGTTGATGGAAATGTAAATAGTCCAGCCACTGTGGAAAGCAGTTTGGAGATTTCTAAGAGTACTAAAAATAGAACTACCATTCGATCCAGCAATTCCATTACTGTATACATACCCAAAGGAAAATAAATTATTCTACTAAAAAGATATGTGCACTTATATGTTCACTGCAGCACTATTCACAATAGTAAAGACATGAAATCAACCTAGATGCCACTAATTAATGTGGTACAGGCCAGGCACGGTGGTTCATGCCTGTAATACCAGCACTTTGGGAGGCCAAGGCGGGAGGAGAGCTTGAGCCCAGGAGTTCAAGACCAGCCTGGGCAACATGGCAAAACCCTGTATCCACAAAACAATACAAAGAAATTAGCCAGGCAGTGGTGCATGCCTGTAGTTCCAGCTACTCAGAAGCTGAGGTGGGAGGATCACTTGAACCCAGGAGACTGAGGCTGCAATGAGCCGGAATCATGCCACTGCACTCCAGCCTGGGTTACAGAGCAAGACCCTGACTCAAAAAAAAAAAAAGAAAGAAAGAAAATGTGGTACATATTGACCATGAAAAGCAATGAAAATCCTTTGCAGCAACATGAATGCAGCTGGATGCCATTATCTTAAGTGAATTAGTGCAGACACAGAAAACCAGATATTGCATGTTCTCACTTACAAGTGGGAGCTAAATCTTGGGTACACACAAACACAAAGATGTGAACAATAGATACTGGGGTCTCCAAAAGGAGTGGGGATAGGGAGAAGGACTGAAAAAATTCCCATTGAATGCTACGGTCACTATCTGCATAAGAAAATCAATAGAAGCCCAAACCTCAGCATCACGCAATATACCCTTGCAACAAACCTGCACATGTACCCCATGAATATAAAATTAAGATGGAAATTTTTTAAAATAATAATAAAAAATAAAATAAATGGGCAAAGGATCTGAGAAAATATTTCTCTAAAGAAGATATACAAATAACCACTAAGCACATGAAAAGATGTTCAATACCGTTAGTCATCAGAGAAATGTAAATCAAAATCATAATGAGATATTACTTTATACCAACTAGGATGACTGCAATCAAAAAGTCAGACAATAACAAGTGTTGATGAGCATGTGGAGAGATCAGATCCCTCACACACTGCTGGCAGGAATGTAAAAATGGTTTAGCCACTTGAACCATTTTTATATGGAAAATACTCTGGCAGTTCCTAAAACAGTTACCATATGACCCAGCAATTCTATTCATATGTATGTACCCAAGAGAAATAAAAGTGTATGTCCAAACAAAACATAAAACACATGTCCACACAAAAACTTATACATGTCTATAGCAGCAGTATTCATAATAGCCAAAAGGTGAAACAAACCAGATGTCTATAAATTGATGAATGGCTAAACAAAACTGGTATGTCCATGCAATAGAATATTATTTGGCCATGAAAAGAAATAAAATACAGATATATATACATGAACATGTACAGGCAGTACTGATAATGCACCTTGAAAACATGCTAAGTGAAAAAAGTCAGTTACAATGGACCACATATTATATGACTATATTTACATGAAATGTCCATAATAGGCAAATCTACAGAAAGAGAAAGTAGATGTGTGATTGCTTAGGGCTGGGGGAAATGTGGGGAGAGAACAATAGCTAATGTGTATGTGGTTTATTTTTGAGGTGACAAAAATGTTTTTAAATGGACTGAGGTGATAGTTGCACATATCTGTGAATATACTAAAACCCACTGAATTGTATACTATAAATGGGAGAACTGCATAGTATGTGAATTCTTTCTCCAAAAAGCTGGGTTTTTTTTTAATTGATAGGTTACACTAGGCCAGATAAACTTTTTCTGTAAAGAGTCAGACAGTAAATATTTTATGCTTGGTGGTCGCAACTACTCAACTCTGCTGTTCTTGCGTAAAAGCAGCAATAGACAACATGTAAACGAATGAGAGTGGCTGTATGCCAATAAAACTTTACGGACTCTGAAATTTTAATTTCATATAAATTTTACATCTTGAAATTCTTCTTTAGTTTTTCCCCTAAACTATTTTAAAATGTAAAAATCAGGGTTCTCCCATCGCCCTTGCTGTAGGTCTCAGCAGCCGGGTGGCGGGAGGAGCGGCAGTGACCAGGCAGCCCAGCTTCGCCAAGGCAGCCCAGCTTCGCCAAGGCTCTCCCTGCGCCACGGCTCGCAGACATCCCGCACGCGCCCTCCACGCCACCAGGATGACTAAGAGGAAGGTCAGCTCCGCCAAAGGGGCCGCCAAGGAAGAGCCGGAGAGAAGATAGTCGCGGTTGTCTGCTAAACCTGCTCCTGCAAAAGTGGAAGCGAAGCAGAAAAAGGCAGCAGCAAAGGATAAATCTTCAGACAAAAAAGTGCAAACAAAAGGGAAAACGGGAGCAAAGAGAAAACAGGCCGAAGTGGCTAACCAAGAAACTAAAGAACATTTGCCTGCAGAAAACAGGGAAAAGAAAACTGAGGAGAGTCCAGCCTCTGATGAAGCAGGAGAGAAAGAAACCAAGTCTGATTAATACCACACATCATGTGTTCAGTGGTCCCTGTCTCCCTTCTTGTACAATCCAGAGGAATATTTTTATCAACTATTTTGTAAATGCAAGTTTTTTAGTAGTTCTAGAAACATTTTTTAGAAGGAGGGAATCCCATCTCATCCCATTTTTAAGTGTAAATGCTTTTTTTTAAGAGGTGAAATCATTTGCTGGTTGTTTATTTTTTGGTACAACCAGAAAATAGTGTGGGATATTGAATTATGGGAGGCTTTGACTGTCTTTGGTGTCAGCTTAACATTCCATAGATGGGGGGTTAGTTTTTATATCCTATAATATGATGCATATTAAATGGCAATATGGAGTCAGTCCTGCATTTAATGTCTTGAACATTTCAAATTACTTCTATTCCCATGTTGTTTTTTGGTAGAATTGTTTCCTAAAGAAAACCAGTCCTTGATCATGGCTCTCCCTGTCAGAACTGTGTGTACTCTGTAACATCTTTGGTTGTGGTAGTCCTGTTTTCCTAATAACTTGGTTACTGTGCTGTGAAAGATTAAAAATTTGAATATGTAGTGTACATGCTATTCAGTTGTGAATTGGTGGGATGTATGTAACAGCTTATCAACATGTGAAGATGCTGGTACTTGATAGCCTCTGAAGGACATTTGCTTCCAAATTCTAAGTGGAAAGTCACTGGAATAACTTTAAAAAAAGAATTACAATACATGGCTTTTTAGATTTTCGGTATGTATATTAATAATTCTGTACAAATTGAAATGTCTGTACTGATCCTCAACCAATAAAATCTCAATTATGAAAGAAAAAAGTTTTAAAATCATTTTTAGTTTTCAGGCTATACGAAAAAACAGTTTGCTGATCCCTGGACTAGATATAATAAATCCACCCTCTGCTCTGGCTTCAGGTGCTAGGGAAATCTCTCTCCCTGACAGTCCCCACGAACAAAAGGCAACTTCGATTCCACACTCAGTTTTCCCTCATGCTGCCATCCCTATACACGGCTTTCCAACACCCTGAGAGGATCACAAACCCAGCCAAACACTCAACAGCAGGAAAACCTCTAGGACTCCATTTCCAAAATAGAACACCCACTTCAATTGACTTGGCAAAAAGAGTTAGAGCTCACCATGTGTTTCTTATAAATGACACTCACCTTTGGGCAGTAGTATGGGAAGAAGCTTAAGGACAAAGAATATAAGAATAAAACAAACTCATGCCTCTCCCAAGAAGCTTCTGGCATCTAATCAACTCTAAGAGGGAGGATTTAGGCTTATGTGTCAATGAGCAATACAAAATATATATACACACACTGTGTGTGTGTGTGTGTGTGTGTGTCCTTAAGGACAAAATATCCTATTAGAGTACTGTACTACACAAGAGAAGGCAGAAGAATAGAGCAGGCATTAGGAGTTCCAGAAGACTTTGTTAAGCAGCACTTGTTCTTTCATCTGCCTAACCAATTATTTACTGAATAGTTACTATGTGACAGGTCTTGTGTTGAGATCCAAGGACACACAGATTAATCAGAATTGAAAGCATCTGGGTGAGACAGATATACAGAAGAGAGTCTGTCCTTGAAGGAAAGAACCACTGTTCTATGTGGAGGAAAGTGTTATCACTCAATCCCAAAGACAGAGCCCAGCCACTTTCTCTCCAGCCCCTCTCCAGCCCCATACTGCCTGAGACCGCACAAAGTTTTGCACTCTCAACTGATCACACAGCTTGGTCAACATCCAGAGAAATCACAAAGCTTATGAAGTGTCATATAGGAAAAAGAATTTCACAGATAATGTCTTGAATCACATTTCTGACACTGACCACTATGTCACCTAGAACCTGTAAAATGCAAACTACCTCATAGTTACAATGTGGAGAAAAGGAGATAATTTAAGGCACACAGTGCCTATATGTAGAAGATGCTTCATATGTGTCCCCTTGACAAGGGGGCTCATACTATTTATACCAGTTTATCTGAGGAGAAACCTAGTGTCTGAGGATAAACAAGAATAAATAGTATGATCCCCCTTGTCAAGGGACCCAGCAAGTTCTGATCCTACCAGTGACTTCCCAGAGACTTCTAATCTTACCTCTGCCTCCTCAAGACACCAAGTGGCTAGATAAAAGAGGGCATGACTCTCATCCGGCCAGTGCCAAAGTGCTGAGGTATATGCCTATGTGGATCTATACCTGAGAAGGCCTGATGCATGTTGGGTACTGACAAAAAATTACAAGAAACTGGATAACACAACAACTATAGAAATTTGCACACAGCTCTATGGTTTACAAAAAAAGGATCTTTGTCAAGTCTCACATCAGCCATTGAAGGTATATGTTACTGGTGTCCCTATCTTATAGATGAAGTAACTATTCTCTAGATACCTCCCTATTTGATGTCTCCCAGAGTTGCCATATTTTTTGTCTCCTGCCTTTACTCGTTAAGGTCCCCTCTCCTGGAATGTTCTTCTTCCTTTCTTCATCTAGTAAACTCCTGCTCATCTTTAAAAACCAAGTTCCAACTTCACCTCCTCTGCAAAACCTGCTCCTGACATACCTTCAGTCAGAATTAGGGCCAGCTCTGTTTACTTCTAGCTTTTCAACTTTAGGATGAAATCCAAGTTCCTCAGTATGGCATACAAATCTGGCTAGAGCCTGCCTTTCTAATCTTATTCCCAACCTCTCCCTCCCTGCCCCACTATTACATTTGCTCAAGTTAAAAGAACCATTGAACCACAGATTCCCAAGGACATCATACTTGTTACTCCACATGATGTATCATGCTCAGCCCCCTCCCCATGTAAACCCCTATTCACTTCCAAAAATTCATCTCAGGCAATACCTTTTCTGGGAAGTATTTTCTGTCTCCTCAGATGGGTTAACTCTTTTCTGTACTTCCAAAGCATGCAGGGCTCATCTCTTGTTACAATCTCTACGGGGATAGAATATGTATGTTTTTCTGTCTCAGTAAGTGAAGTGAGACCTTTGTAGGTAGGAAATTCATCTTAATAGTCTTTAAATGGGTATGCAAAGCATATCCAGCATCCAGCACAAACCACACACTAAATATGTTTGAAGAAAAAAGAGAGAAAGAAGGCAAGCAGCACATCAAAAAGAAAGATTTCAAAGGAGGTATTTATAAGTGAGGAGAAGAATACAAGAATGAATGAAAGGAAACTCACTGGACTTAAGTGAATCAGACAATTCTTCTTAATGCTATGAAGTACAAGTACACTGAATGTGAGGCATATGCAGACACAGACATGCACAGAAGGACTTGAAAAAATACATATATAGTCAAACAAAGACAAACACCAGTTAGGTCTGAAGGGAAGCAGGGCCTTGGGAGCCAGCTGCCAATTCCTCCTTGGACAGGAAGAGTCAGAAGTTTTTAATACCTGAAACATGGCTTTTCTCTCTCTGCTAGCTTGACCACTCCTGGCTGCTAGATGATACCTGCATTCTGCCTACCACTTTGTGGAACCCAGATTCTGTCTAGACTAACAGTATCTTTGGGCTGCTAATTACATTTCTGGCTCTGCTTTTTCTTCCATGTCCTGTGTCCTATACCTCAGGCCAAACCCTTTGTCCCTAACCTTCTCCTTGATCCTCAACCTCATTTATGGGCTTTCTTTCAGCCCCTACTTCCTTGGCTCAGTGTTCCTCTTCTCCTTTCACTTCTTGTCATACACAGACACATCTAAATGCAGAAAGACATATACCCACACAAGCACAAAATGATGCATACACACATACAAAAAAACCACAAACACAAAGGCACATATAGACATATACACATATATAGACATATACACAAACAAGTCTTACAAATATATCTCATCCCTGTCATCAACAGGATTACCATCCAGAATAGACAAAGCAGACTCAACAACAAAGAGAGGGGGAAGGAAAACAACAGTCTGCTTAGTGAGAAAGAATTTCCCTGTCAAAGCAAGCCACCATCAGGTTTTCCTGGAAACATGAGGGGTACCATCTGGGGGAGCTGCTGCCTCATCTTGTGTCTGGCTAAGGTACTGGGACAGATTGCAAACTATGCCTACTCTCACTGATATGTAGCTCAGCTTGTCTGGAAACTGGTACCTTTGCCTGCGTGCTGGCTGACAAGATGGTTTCTGCTATACCAGTACATATAAGATCACTGCATCCTGATTCCTCTGGAAACTCCTACAGGTCCTTGCATACAGTCCTTAAAATGTGCTATTGTCACTGCCTGTTTATATATTTGTCTCTCACACTAGCCTAGGGCTTGTTAATGGCAAAGGGCCATTTTCATCTCTACTTTATAGATGAGCAAAGTGAATCTCCAAATCATTTAGCCATACACTTAGTACATTGCGAGGTTTGGATTTGAACCCAGGTTGGACTCCAAAGCTTATGCTTAGACTTTTAAAAAGTCAAAGTCCAAACAGTTTATTCTAAAGTTATTCTAAAAAACTCACAAAAGTTAGGACTGAATGTATGAGCTAGGCCGAAGAACTTGAACTCAATGGAAGTTGCAGCCTATAAACTGATGAGCCACTCCTGGTAGGTGAATGCTACAGCCACCCTATAAGTACTTACAAGGAAGAATGGGAACAGGACATTTCTTTAGCCTAAGGAGCAGGTTTCACCTGAAAAATGATGTCATTCATGGTGTCAGCTGTCTCTGTTCTCTCCAAACGCCCTGAGCCGACTTTAATCTGTGCTTTGCCTGAATAAACAGCAGGGGGTCAGAATGTTCCATGAAGTAGGAGACAAGATGATGATTGCACCAGGATACAGGCAGAGAACTAGAAAGAAAAAAAGTAGACAGAGGTGCCTCCAAACTGAAGTCAAAGAAGAATTACTATAGCAACAAAATGTATATATTGGAAAACAATGCTGAAGTTAATTTGCATATAGTAAATTTTTTTAAGAAAGGAGAAAGGCTGGACGCGGTTGCTCATGCCTGCAGTCCCAGCACTTTGGGAGGCCAAGGCGGGAGGATCAGTTGAGGTCAGGAGTTTGA
>NW_012117644.1:449396-452810 GCF_000951035.1 Colobus angolensis palliatus
TCAGGAGTTTGAGACCAGCCTGACCAACATGGAGAAACTCCATCTCCACTAAAAATACAAAATTAGCAGGCATGGTGGCATATGCCTGTAATCCCAGCTACTCAGGAGGCTGAGGCAGGAGAATCACTTGAATCCAGGAGGCGGAGGTTGCAGTGAGCCGAGACTGCGCCACTGTACTCCAGCCTGGGCAACAAGAGGAAATTCTGTCTAAAAAAAAAAAAAAGAAAAAGAAAAAGAAAAAAAGGAGAAAG
The DNA here is from genome assembly GCF_000951035.1 of Colobus angolensis palliatus. NCBI lineage: Eukaryota > Metazoa > Chordata > Mammalia > Primates > Cercopithecidae > Colobus > Colobus angolensis. Next base: position 449,648 of record NW_012117644.1, read on the forward strand.
AGGAGGAGGAGGAGGAGAAAAAGCAGCAGTAGCAGTAGCTCCAGGCTGTCAAAGCTGTGTGCAGGGAAAGCAAAGAAAAGTTACGTTCAGAATTGGGTCCAGGGACCAAAAGGAAAGCACTGCTTCCCAGGTGCCAGTATGGCCTCTTGGAGTGATATAGCAGCCATGGGAATCAGAGAGAGGCCCCGAGCACAAGGTGAATCAAGGAAAAATAAAACTAGAGTCACTTGGTTAGCTGTCTTTGACAACTCCCCACATGTAATGCCACATAGTAGGGGTCAAGAAATTGATTCAGGCCCCTGGTATATAGATAAGAGGGAATTGCCACCAGAGTTGCCCCACAGATTCTTTGACATCTTAACTTCCCCAGAAGCAGTACTAACTACAAAAAAGAAAAAGGAAGGAATAAAAAGAGGGAGAGAGGGAGAAATTCTCCAAAAGAGAATGCTCCAGGACTCTTCAGTCTGACATTTTCAAAAGTCATCTATACCTGTCCAGGAACTGAGGCAACCTCGCTGTCAGTTAGCTAACCAGGGATCTGCTTCTAGCAACCATGGTACTTCAGACTTCAAAGCACCACTGTATCTCTATCAAAGTTGGAGGTAAGAAAAATGGAGATAGAGGCTGGGCACAGTGGCTCACACTTGTAATCCCAACACTTTGGGAGGCCAAGGCAGGCCAATTACTGGAGGCCAGGAGTTCGAGACCAGCCTGGCCAACAAAACGAAACCCCTTCTCTACTAAAAACACAAAAACATTAGCTGGGCATGGTGGTGCATGCCTGTAGTCCTGCTACCCTGGAAGCTGAGGCATGAGAATCACTTGACCCTAGGAGGTGGAGGTTGCAGTGAGCAAGACCGCGCCACTGCACTCCAGCCTGGGCGACACAGCGAGACTCTGTCTCAAAAAAAAGAAATGGAAATAGAAATCAACATGACTTTCGAAGTGCTTTCTACAGGGCCCTAAGGATGGTTACAGGCTGAGCTACAGAAAGGCAAGTGAAAGGTGACCACCACTCCAAACAATGCAGTGAGACTTTTTAAAAAACATCTTTATTGACATCAAATCCACATACCAATTGTAGTATAAAACCCAATAGTTTGTAGTATATTCACAGAAGTATACAACTATCACCACAATCTAATTTTAGAATATTATCATCAACCTGAGGCACATCTGAGTTACAATAACCTCAAAAATGGTTAACTATGAGCTAACTCAGTCTCTTTCCTTATTGGTTATATGGGAAAAAATTAATGTCTGTCTCAGAGATTTCTTGTAAGGATTATATGAAAGAGTGTATGCAAGAGTACACAGCACAAGCCTAGCACATCATAGCAATGGTAGTAGGAGTAAAAGAAGTAGAAATACTGCTACTATAAACTAGACCACAGGCTGGGTACTTGATATACCTGATTTCATTTCATCTTTGCCATAATCTTTCAAGGTAGGAATTACTGACTAATTTGAGGGTAAGGAAACGAAAGTTCACAGAGTTTAAGAAAATTTTCCAGGCTGGGTACGGTGGCTCATGTTTACAATCCCAGTACTTTGGGAGGCTGAGGTGGGCAGAGATTGCTTGAGCCCAGGAGTAGGAGACCAGCCTGGGTAACATGGTGAAACCCAGTCTCTACAAAAAATACAAAAATTATCTGGGCATGGTGGTGTGCGCCTGTAGTCCCAGCTACTCAGGAGGCTGTAATGGGAAGATTGGTTGAACCCAGGACTTTGAGGCTGCAGTAAGCTATGAGCATGCCACTGCACTCCAGGTTGGATGACAGAGCAAGACTCTATTTCAAAAGAAGAAAAGAAAAGAGAAATGAAAAGAAAAGAAAAAGAGAGAGAGAAAAAAATTTTCCAAAGTCAAACAACTAATAATTGGCAAAAGTATACCTGAAACCATCATCTTTCTTGCTCTAAAAGTACATACTTCTGCTCTACTACATAATCTTTCAGCATTCTCAGTGTTTTCCTTTTCTTCTTCACTTGTGCCCCTATAGTATGTGTTATTCTCAAAGTCTTTCCTATTATTTTAAGTACAGTAATCTTACCTCCATCCAGATTCTGCACATGATTCATAACATAGGACAGAAGGGTAGGGAAGAGGGTCACAGAGGAGATCAGACATATAGGTCATATACTAACATGTCTAGAGGTCAGACTCTAGCAACTCCAGAAAAACAGCCCAACACTGACTTCAGCTTTTATCCTGACAGGGAACTCACAAGTCCAAAGCACTCTGTTCCCAGTACCAATGACCAGCTCACTCTGTACTCCTCCTTTGCACTAGAGAAACAATTTAAAGGGCATAAAATAATAAGACAGTATCTTTGTTTTCAAATTCAAAATTAAAAAAAACCTCAACTCAGCACCCTTATGAGAAAGGCCCTGAACCAAACACAATGTTATGAGAAACAGCAATGAATAAAACCTAGTTCATGACCCCTAAAGGAACCCACAACCCAAATGTAGGATAGGTAAGCATGGACCCAATTACAATACAGAACAGAGCGACATGACAAACATAAGGTTCATGCCAAGTACTCTCGAACATGAGAAAGGATTACTTCCCACTGTAGGAGAACAAACAAGATTTCTTGGACTGGCCGGGCATGGTGGCTCACGCCTATAATCCCAGCACTTTGGGAGCCCGAGGCGGGTGGATCACAAGGTCAGGAGTTCAAGACCAGCTTGGCCAACATGATGTAACCCCGCTTCTACTAAAAGTAAAAAAATTAGCCAGGCGTGGTGGTGCGCACCTGTAATCCCAGCTACTCGGCAGCCTGAGGCAGAAGAATCGTTGGAACCCAGGAAGCAGAGGTTGCAGTGAGCTGAGATCATACCACTGCACTCCAGCCTGGGCAAAAGAACAAGACTCCGCCTCAAAAAAAAAAAACATTTCTTGGATGAGGCAACATTTAATCTAGGCCAGTAGTTCTCAACAGGGGCAGTTTAAAAATTGATAACTGACAATAGTAACTGGCAATATTTTTGGTTGTCAAACTGGAAGGGGGAAGGGGAAAGGTTCGCTACTGGCATCCAGTATATAGAGGCTAGGAATGCTACTGAACATCCTACAACGTACAAGACAGCTCCCCACAACAAAGAACTATCTGGCCCAAAATATCAATAACGCTGAGGTTCAGAAACCCTGATCTAGGCC
>NW_012117644.1:454800-456553 GCF_000951035.1 Colobus angolensis palliatus
GAAGAGCATGTTTGGGGTGGCTATAGCATAGAGTAAAAAAATGCAGTATAACATGAATTAGTAGCATGAGTTAAATCCAAATGGTGGCAGCGTTGAAGGACAGACCAGAGTTTAGATTAATTAAAGAAGCAAAAGTAAGCCACTCATTTATAGTTTTATCATCTCTAAAATAAAGCTAATAACACCTAGTTCACAGAGTGGTTAAGGATTAAACCAAACTTTATATGTTATCAGCTCGGCTTGGCAAATGGTAGAAGTAATCTGATGAGTTGTGCTTGAATAATGCCAGTATTAGTGCAGGAAGACAAATTTATAGACAAAACAATACAATCAAAATCATTAGGGCACAAAGCAAGGCAATTTCTAATTAAGTGCTAAATTGAGCGATAGAGACTATGTGCTATGGGAGTTAGTACTGACATGAGGAAGATCACTGGGAATGGGAAAGTCAGAGAAGGTTCACATAAAATGAAGCTGGCACATTCCAGAAGACAACCAAGATTGACACAGACAGGGCCAGGGCTGCAGGGAGGGGCACAAGAGGTTAATTCCAGGTAAGGAGAACTACCTGAGCAAAGAAAGGGGACTGGAAGTAAACATAAAATGTTTATAAGACAAAGAAGATTGGAGCCAGACCAAAGTGGTAGGAGGTATGTCTGGAGAATTAACAAAGGTAGCCAGGGTGCAGTGGCTCTCACTTGTAATCCCCAGCAAATCGGGAGGCTGTGGTGAGGGGACTGCTTGAGACCAGGAGTTCAAGACCAGATTTGGCAACATAGCAAGACCCTGTCTCTACAAAAATAGTTAGCCTAGTGTGGTGGTGCACATCTGTAGTCCTATCTAGTTGGGAGGCTGAGGTAGGAGGATCATTTGAGCCCAGGAGCTGAAGGCTACAGTGAGCCACGATTGTGCCACTGCACTCCAGCCTAGATGACAGAGTGAGACCCCAACTCTTTAAAATATATATTTCAATGAGAAACAAAGAAAAGAAAGGTTGAAGTCAGATTTAAAGAGATGGAGTGGTAGGTACAGGAAGTTAAAGGAAACAGGAAAAGGAAATCATGCAGGAGACACAGAACCCAAATGTAGGTTAGGAAGATCACTCACAGCATGTACGACATGGGCATTCCGGGAGAGACTAGAGGCAGAACACTTAAGGGTTGTCTACAGCTATCTGAATATAAGAAAGTGAGGCCCAGAGCATGAAAGGGAATACAATTATTAATAATTATGGTAATAACATCTGTAAATAACCCAGCTACTTATCTTCATCTAATTTGGCCCATATTAGCCACAGCACTGGGCTTCCTATTCTCTCCCTATATACTAACTACTACCTATCAAGTCCAAGTTCCTCCTGGCATTTTAGATACTGCAAGTGAACCTGCTGACTGCTCCCCTCAGAGTTTAGCTCCCTTAGCTCTGATTACACCTGATGCCAGCTTCCTGAACTCCCACAGCCTCCCAGGACCTAGCATGCCTCTCGGTGGGACAATGAAAAACATAGAAAACAAGTCTATTTCTACCCCTACTAAACTCTAAACAGGTCTCATGACACTTCTACTCTGTCGCTCAGGCTGGAGTACAGTGGCATGATCTCGGCTCACTGCAACCTCCGCCTCCCTGGGGTTCAAGTGATTCTCATGCCTCAGCCTCCCGAGTTGCTGGGATTACAGGCACTTGCTACCAAGCCCAGCTAATTTTTGTATTTTTAGTAGAGACGGGGTTTCACCATGTTGGTCAGGCTGGTCTC
>NW_012117644.1:456998-457436 GCF_000951035.1 Colobus angolensis palliatus
GTAAGGTTATTTGCCTCAAGTTGTATAGCCAGAAAGTGGCAAAGCCAAGTTTTGAACACAGGCTTGTTTCATCAAAATAAATGTTCTTTCTGATGATAACAATAATAAACATAAAAACTTTCATTGAGCTTCTTCTATGTGCCAGGTATTGTATTAAGTGCTTTATACGCATTATTCATTTAATATTTGCAACAACTTCATGAAAGGCCTACTACTATTATTACTTCAATTTCTAATGGAGAAACTGAGTAGAAAGGGATTATGTAACTTCCCCAAGTTTCCACAGCTGGAAGAGGCAGAATGGAGTCTGTATGATTCCAGAGCATAAGCTTATAACCCTGTGTTATACTTCTACATCAGACACCACAGGCACTAACAGAAGTCATAAGTAGATCTTGTAGCTTCCTGGATTCATACTGCTACCTACTCATCCTTATC
>NW_012117644.1:458861-474789 GCF_000951035.1 Colobus angolensis palliatus
GCTCAAGCAGTCCTCCTGCCTCAGCCTCCCAAGGTGCTCAGATTACAGGAGTGAGCCACCACAACTGGCCTGATTATATATTTTTCTATAACATGCCTACTGAGTCTCAGTTTGCCCTAAGTCTAATTTCACAGCAGAGTATTTTCAGCAGTTAGAAATGAGAATGGCTTTTTCTGCCCATGAATGCCACTGAAAACATCATCAAAGTCTCTCTTCCCACTGCTATCAAGTCTAAGTCATAGTCTCTTAAGGAGTCCCAACAGCTGTAGAAGTTCTTCATCAGAGTTGAGCTTTGAAATGACCAGTGAGGGTCCAATGAGCCATTCTGAGCAACAGGGAGCACTCACAGACTGTGGTAATGAGAGATCCAAATACCAAGTGCTCAAGGGGCTTTGGGTTTGTCACATATGCCACTGTGGAGGAGGTGGATGCAGCTGTGAATGCAAGGCTACACAAGGTGAACGGAAGAGCTGTATCAAGAGAAGATTCTCAAAGACCAGGTGCCCACTTAACTATGAAAAGGATATTTGTTGGGGGCTTAAAAAAAGATACATTTTAAATTTTTTAAAAAATTTTGAAAATTAGCTGGGTGTGGTGGCATATGCCTGTAGTCCCAGCCACTCAAGAGGCTGAGACAGGAAGATCGTTTGAGCCTGGGAGGTAAAGGCTACAGTGAGCCATGCTCACACCACTGAACTCCGGCCTGGCCAACAGTGTGAGACTTTGTCTCAAAATAAATAAACAAATCTTTTTAAAAGGAATACTGGCTGGATGCAGTGGCTCATGCCTGTAATTCTAGCACTTTGGGAGGCCGAGGCAGGGGATCACTTGCCCAGGAGTTCAAGACCAGCCTGGGCAGCATGGCAAGACCTCATCCCTACAAAAAAATACAAAAATTAGCCGGGTGCAGTGGTGTATGCCTGTAGTCCCAGCTACTCGAGAGGCTGAGATGGGAGGATCACTTGAGCCCAGGAGGTCCAGGCTGCAGTGAGCTGTGTTCACACCACTACACTCTAGCCTGGGCAACAGAGCAAGACCTTGTCTCCAGAAAAAAAAAAAAGAAATACCATACTGTGAATGGCCACAACTATGAAGTTAGGGATGCCCTGTCGAAGCAAGAGATGGCTAGTGTTTCATCTAGCCAAAGAGGTCAAAGTGGTTCTGGAAACTGTGGAGGTGGTTTTGTTGGGAATGACAACTTTGGTCATGGAGGAGAAACTTCAGTGGTTGTGGTGACTTTGGTAGCAGCCATGGTGGTGGTGGATCTGGTGGCAACAGGGATGGCTATAATGGATTTGGTAACAACAGTGCTTATAAAGGGGCAGCCCTGGTTACTCTGGAGGAAGCAGAGGCTATGGAAATGGAGGCAGGATTATGGAAATGAGGGCAGTGGCTACAGCAGGAGTGTCAGCTCTCACAGCTATAACAGTGGAGGCAGAAGCAGCTTTGTTGGTAGTAGTGAAAGCAGTTTTGGAGGTGGTGGAAGCTACAATAATTTTGGCAATTATAACAATCAGTCCTAAAATTTTGGATGCATGAAGGGAGGAAACTTTGGAGGCAGAAGCTCTGGATTCTACACTGGTCAAAACACAAAACCAAGGGAGCTATGGTGGTTCCAATAGCAGCAGTAGCTATGGCAGTGGCAAAAGATTTTAATTACTGCCAGAAAAATGCTTAGCAGGAGAAGAGAGCCAGAGAAGTGACAAGGAAGCTACAGGTTACAACAGATTTGTGAACTCAGCCAAGCACAGTGGTGGCAGGGCCTAGCTGCTACAAAGAAGACATGTTTTAGACAATACTCATGTGTATAGGCAAAATAAAGTAGGACTGTATTTGTGACTAATTGTATAAAAGGTTATTTTAGTTTCTTTTCTGTGGAAAATGTAAAGCATACCAACAAAGAGTTTTAGTGTAGATAATTTTTTTTACTTATGCCGTTGATTGCTAAATGTAATAGTCTGATTGTGATGCTGAATAAATGTGTCTAGAAAAAAGAAATGAGAATGAATCAAAGAAGAGACAAAACTATAAGAAGAAAACTATAAGAGGCAATCGTACGAATGTATGTAGGAATCTAGGTACTGGGGTAATAGTACAAGAGGCCCTGAAGATATGCTTTGATTCATACAAAGAAAAGTTAACACTCTAGTCACAATAACCTGTAGGAAGAAAGACTTACTTCAGAAATGGCTAAAATTTTAAAAGATCTAGCACTGGGGTTACAGTCCAGTTATGCAAAAAAGTTACTAGTAGGAGGCTGAATACATAAGGACTCAATAGAGCACCCCTTCAGACTTCTACTAAGGCTCTTGAGTAATCAGCAAGGCTTTTAAATGTCTTATAAAAACCTCAGGTCCTTCATCAGATACCCAAGGAAATGAAGCTAAAGCAAGAGAATGAGGGGGAAATTAACCAGCCTTCCAACTTTGTCTGCCTCATTCTAAAATTTACACAGTAGACCATTTGTCATCCATGCTACTCCACAAAGTTTTTTGTTTATGATTTATGACAGGTTTATGCTACTTCTGTTTGAATATCTATATTTCCCATGTAGTTTTTATGTTTAATATTAGGAGAGTAGAGCCAGTTAACATTCAGGGAGTTATCTGTTTCCATCTTGAGGTGGCCAAAATGGGAATGTGGAATTTTTATAAAGGTTATAAATGTTTGGCATAGTATTTGGTACACTGTGGCTTCACAAGGGCGAGTGTTAAAACTGCTTCATGTCTAAGCAAAGAAAACTGCCTACACATTGGTTTGTCCTGGTAGGGAGTAAAAGGGATCATTGGTTCCAGTCACAGGTGTAGTTACTGTAGGTACTTTAAGGTTTGGAGCACCTAACAGGCTGTGGTAGAAACAGACATCCCATGGATATCACATGTTACATCTTGTATATCTATGGAATATTCAATCTCACTGTGCACACCTTTGACTAAGGCTGCAGAAGTGTTCCTTTAGACAAAGTTGTGACCCATTTTACTCTGAATAAAGGCAGAAACAGTTCACATTCCATCATTTATAAAGTTACCTGATGTTGGCTTTCATTATTTTTGCTACACTCATTTTATTTGTATTTAAATGTTTTAGGCAACCTAAAAACAAATGTAAAAGTAAACATGCAGTAAAAATGAATTGCTTGATATTCATTACTTCATGTATATCAAGCACAGCAGTAAAACAAAAAAAGAAAAACCCATGTATTTAATTTTTTTTTTTTTTTAGGTTTTTTGCTTTCGTGATTTTTTTTGATACTTGCCTAGCATGCATGTGCTGTAAAAATAGTTAACAAGGAAATAACTTGAGATGATGGCTAGCTTTGATTAACATTTTATGAAATTCTCATGAACAATCCAAGCATAATTGTTAAGAACACGTGTACTAAATTCATGTAAGTGGAATAAAAGTTTTATTAATGAAAAAAAAAACCTTCAGGTCCTTGATGGCCAAAAGAACCAGGGTTTCTGGTACCCCACTATCCATTACACAATATTCTAAACCCTGAGATATCTACCCAACTTTCTAGTTAAATATTGAACTCTAAAGCTATCTTATACATGTTTAAAGTGACTTAGGCACACACATTTTAGTACTTTCTCTCTCAGGAAGGTAGCTTGTGATTGATCATGCAAACCTAGACCAGCGGGCCTCTCTAACCATGTGAAGCCTGAGACTGCAGGGAGAGTAGTGGAAACCAAGGCAAGGTAAAAACTATACTGAAAAAGAACAGCTCACCACTGGCGCAGGGAAGAGCAGGGTAACAGCTTTTGTGTTATTTCGGAACAGTTTGTGCTGATGAGCTTTTTGTTGTGGTAACATTCCTCTAAAAAGAACATTTTATTCCTCCCCTCATTGACAAAGCAACTGAGCAGAATGTGACAAAAAAAAAAAAAGGACGAGGAGCAGGTAACAAAGATTTCCAAGAATTTATAGATCTTGGGTTATATCACCTTCTTCGTCCATTCCCCAGTTTTGTGGCCAGGCCCTGGGACAGTGATCAGGATGTCACTAGTCCTCATTCACCCCCAGGAACATGGCTCTATTCTCAAGATAGACAAATAAAATTTTGATCCTTTACAGGTCAGTGACACTTCTGGATATAACCAAATTTCAGACACTTACATCATAGTCGTTGTCTTTGCTCAAGAACTTACAGTTGCCTGGTTCAACAGGTATACATATCTCAGCCTGGTCCCCACTTTCCTTTCCAACTTTTTGTTCTGTGGTTTTCTACCACAGTCCCTATCTAACCAAACCAACCCACTATATTTCTTACTACTTCTATAGCTTTGCTCATACTGATTCTCCACTACTGAGTAAGCCCAACCCTTTCCATTCTATTAAATTTTACTTTTTCTCCAGGAAGCCTATTTTTCTCTTCCTTTAAATTCCTTAAACATTATCTGGTTCATCCTTACAGACAAATCCCCTCTGTTGACCAATCAGTGAATTCTGTGTTTTGTTTTTGTTTTTGTTTTTTTTAGAGACAGAGTCTTGCTCTATTGCCCAGGCTGGAGTGCAATGGCATGATTATAGCTCACCACAGCCTCAACCTCCTAGGTTCAAGCGATCCTCCAGCTTCAGCCTCCAGAGTAGCTGAGACTACAGGTGTATGACACCACACCCAGCCAATTTTTTTTTTTTTTTTTTTTTTTGTAGAGACAGGGTCTCGTTGTGTTGTCCAGGCTAGTCTCGAATTCTTGGCCTCAAGCTGTCCTCCTGCCTTGGCCTCCCGAAGTGCTGGGATTACAGGCATGAGCCACCACACCCAGATTCAGTGGAGTTCTGTATGCTATTTGCCCATCTTCGTGACAGGGAGCTCACTGTCTACCAAGGAAGCCTCTTCTATGGCAAGATAGCTCTCACTGTTAGTCAATTCTTCATTCTAAAAGAAAACGCCTACTTTTTACTTTCCCCACTTTACTTTGGACCTTGTTCTGCTCTTAGAATAGGAGAAACAATACAGCAGTACTTAAGAGCATGGGCTTTGAAATCAGATCTGCACTGATACCCACTGTGTCCCTGAACAAAATGCTTAACCTTCCTAAGGCTCCATACCCTGGTAATAATACCAACTTCATAAATCTGTTGAAGTTAAAAGAGTAACTATGCAAAAAGCTTAACACTGTCACTGGCATAAAGTAAGAGTTCAATCAATGATAGCTAGTATCATGGTTTTCACTTTACTATCATTGTTACTTAAGTCTAATTTCTTTACTTCTTATGTATTTAAAGATAGAAATTATATTACCTGAGTCTCCTCTTCTCCAGGCTAACGTCTCTTCACTAGACTTTAAGTTATATAAAGACAGACTGTATCTGTTTTATTTACAGTCCCATCTCCAGCACAGTGCATGGTACATACATGCTTAATAAACATAATTGTGTTGAATGCTCTTTGTTTTGTACTTTCCATACTCTTCATCACTCATGTCACTCTTCTCTGTATAGGCCCTCACTGTTTCAAATACTTCTGACAATGTGGGATCCAAAATTGAACTCAAAACTCAAAGGTAGGCTGGCAGGAAAGAGAGTAGGGTTATCTCCCCCATCATGATATAACTACATCACTGTTGAAGATTTGACATAACTTGGTAGCTTCATGATATAACTACATCACTATTGAAGATTTGGCATAATCTGGTAGCTTCACCAAACTACTGGTATACGTTGAGTTTTAAATGAAGAAACTTTTAAATCTTCTCACACATAATGACCTTACACCCTGGGATCTGCTGAGCTACAGGTACAACAATGCCAAAAGATGAAACAATAGAGCTTTTTTCCATTTAGAGATTCCTCTAACTCTTCCTATCTAGACCACTCAACTGGCTCCCAAAAACTTCAGCCTGAAATTCAGAACGATCTTTCTAAAACAATTTGTTTCTTCTTCCCAAATAGAGTATAAACTCCCAGAGGGCAGGCTCTGGGTGTCTTATCTTCTATCCCACATGCCAACACAGAGCTGAGAACAGACTGATGCCCTCCATCTATAGCAGGATTGCAATAAGGATCCAAGGAAACCATAGAGACCAGCCTCAGGGATCACTCTCCCTCCCAAACAACACAGTTTAGTCAGTGTTATGCAACTAGCCAGTAAGCAGGCGGTAGCCAGCCAGCATAAAGCCTACACTCTGACAGGCTGACTCCTGGAGGGCTGCTCCGCTGGGAGCCACCTTCCCCAATGGGAAGCCAGCAGAGAACATCTCTCCACAGGGAATAGCCTGTCTAAGCAGCTTTCAAAGACTAATTCACACAGGAAGAAAAGAAAGCCACAGCAGGATGAGAGAGCTCACCTCATCACTTTCTTCCACATCCACATCACCATTGGCATCATCGTCCATCAGCTTGTGGATGTTACGAACTGCCTCGAAGCTGAGTTTCTCATCCTCACTGTGACACAGGGGCTTGTCAATTCGGCAAAACTCTGTGTAAGAAAAGCAAGAGACAACATTACTCAGAGCTGCCACCCAGAACCTATTACCTACCTGTGTCAGCATCCTTAGCTTCTAGCATCTGACTCCTCATGTAGGCACTTAACTGGCTACTTGTACAGTGACAAAGGTGTTTCATCTAGCCTTTAACTGTCTCCCCAAGAAAATGCTGAGCTCCCCCACAGGGACAATGCTTTATCACCCTAATAATTTCTTGGCAGGGAAGTCTCGCATAGGACTAGGAGTATACTGGGATCTAGACAAGAACGTGAATCAGTAACTCACAAATGAGAGAAAACACAAATAGCCAATGAACACAGGAAAGAGTTTGGCCTCATTAGTAATCAAAGAAATACATATTCAATTGAGTTATTATTTTTAATCAGCCAAATACACAAATGTAAATCAATATAATCTTTCTGGAAACAGAACAACAGCCAATTAGTCCCACTGCCCAAATAATGTGTAATTTTCCTTTTTGCTCATTTTGTCAGTGCTGATACATACAAGGTCAGCCATAGGCTGACTGGGGAAACCTCTCATATCTCATGCCTTCCCACAGACAGTTATATCAGGCAAATATTTTTTAGATATCTGAAGGTCCTGAGCTCATCTGATACAACACCTTAGGTGGTCTGGGATACGGTTTCTTCTGCCTACCATTATATGTCCATGCAGCAGTAAAACCAGCACAAGAGCCTAGGCCACCTTAACTTGTTCTGTGACACCTAGTCCTCTCTTACAAGCCTGGAAAACACCTAGTCTGAGTGATGCACACAATAGAAAGAGCCTGAAATCTAGGCTTAGCTCTACCATGTGATCTAGGGAGGACATTTCTCTTCTCCCAGGCCTCAAGGTCACTATTTGAAAAAGGTATTTTGACTGAAGTTTCTAGTATTTCTTCCAATTCCTAGATGCTAAAATTTCTCTTTCCTTTTGATCTGGATCTTGACAACTACTTTCTTGACAAATACTCTTCAGATGACCCTCAAAGAAGATAGATCTTGACTTCCTAGGCAATAGAAGAAGCTGTCACAGGACAGGAAGTAAGGACAGGATGAAGAGGCTGTGGCTGTGACGCCTTTTAGAAGGCACTAATCAAAGACCTAAAATACCCTAATCCATTTAATCATCTACTTGTCTGCCAGTCAAAGACAGTGATAAGACCAGACAGGTCACCTCTCTACCTCTTGCTAGTTACTCAAATCCTTTTCAAAATAAGGGAGGAGTATAAATATTAAATTTTAAAGTGTTCCAGATGTGATTCAATAAAAGTATGTTGAACATTGAAGTTCACCAATGTTAAATGATGTGCCAAAGTCAAAGGCAGCTGAAGAGCCACAGTGAGAGCCCAAGTCTGCTGACTCCCAGGCCAGCACTTCAAAATCCCATCTTCACCACTGCCTTTTTGCTGGGGTGACCAGATAGCTGGCCTTGGGTTGCTTTCATCTGTTAGAAGCTACAGGTGATAATATGGGCAAGAAGAACATTGAAGCAAAGGGGGCTTTTTTGGTTGTTTTTTTGTCTGTTTTTTGAGACAGAGTCTCAACCTCTTGCCAAGGTTGTAGCGCAGTGGTGTGATCTCTGCTCACTGCAACCTCCGCTCCCCAGGCTCATGCAATTCTCCTGCCTCAGCCTCCCAAGTAGCTGGGATTACAGGCATGCGCCACCACGCCTGGCTAATTTTTTGTATTTTTAGTAGAGATGGGGTTTCACCATGTTGGCCAGGCCAGTCTCGAACTCCTGACCTCAAGTGATCCGCCTACCTCGGCCTCCCAAATTGCTGGGATTACAAGCATGGGTCACCATGCCCAGTCTGCAATGGTTTGATAAAAGAAAAAAGTATGATGAACACTATGCATACAAAAAGAAATATCTCTGCATAAACTTATTTCTTTCTACATTTGTTCTGCTAAATTGGGGAATGGGATGAAGGGGTGGTGGGAACTTAGGAAGAGAGCAGAATACACTCAAAGATTAAGGCATTGTTTCTCAACTACCTCACCAACAAAGACATATATAATTACATATTAGAGCTTTTTTATCAGCCCGTGATATGCCCATTTAAACATTTATTGAATGTTCTTCATATATCAGGCCCTATGATCAGCATGGGGCATAAAAATATGAATCATATCTCATTTTTCTCTCAGAAGGTTAATTACAAAAGTGGAAGAGCCAGGCAATTAAAACACTATGTGCTAAGTGCCATGATAGAAAGAATCAAAATTAAGTATCAGCAAACTTTTTCTGTAAAGGGCCAAATAGTAAACAACTTAGAAATTGTCGGCCATATAGTCTCTGTTGCACAACTTAACTGCCATTGTAGCACAAAAGCATCCATAGACAAAATATAAGTGAATGAACTTGAATGTGTTCTAATAAAACTTTATTTATAAAAGCAGGCAGTAAACTGGATTTGGCCCACAGGCCATAGTTTGCAGAACTCTGTTATAGAATATCATATGTAGCACACCTGAATCATATTGGATTGACCTAAAAGAAAGAAATCCAAGGCTGGGTGTGGTGGCTCACACCTGTAATCCCAGCACTTCAGGAAGCTGAGGTGGGAGTTCCCTTGAGCCCAGGAGTTAAAGACTAGCCTGGGCAACATGGTGAAACTCTGTCTTTACAAAAATTTAAAAAATTAGCCAGGTATCATGGCGTACACCTGTAGTCCCAGCTACTCAGGAGGCTGAGGTAGGAGAATCGCTTGAGCCCACGAGGTTGAGGCTGCAGTGATCCATGTTTGTGCCACTGAACTCCAGCCTGGGCAACAGAGAGAGACCCTATCTCAAAAAAAGACAAAAAGAATTAAAGAAAGATAGAAATCCAATCTTTTCATTAGCCTGTATCCACACACAGGCTTATCCTATGTAAAGCATAACTTCTAACAGGCATTTTAAAATAATGGAAATTGTTTACCAAACTCTAGGGTTTGGGGCCTCCAGGCTGCACCACTGGCCTGAGGTCAATTAACCAGCACCTTTCCCAAAGATCTACAAGATCCAAGAAGTTTGGGCTTCAAATACCCAGTCTCTGGTTTGCAACCTGATCAGACAGACAGGTGACCTTTGCTGCTAGAATCAGCTGACACAGAGAAGGATTAAAGGGATTGAGGGTTAGGGAGTACAAAAGCTTGATTCCCCTATGGCCGCTGAATCCTGTACAGAAAAACCATGTCAGCCAAAACTCACAAATAACTCCTTCAACCAAGCATGTCCTGAGCTGTCTCTCTGTTCTTCCTGAGACCTTTCCTACCTTCCCTTACGCATTCCAATCTGGCAAGGTTTCCCACAACCATCTGGAAATACCTTCAAAGAGCCATCCATTTAGCAACACATAACTACAGTGAAAAAGCCTGGACTTAAGAGTCAGAACACTTTCAAAATCCCATCTTCACCAATTACAAACCATAAGATACTGGACAAGTTAATTTATCTGAGCCTCCGATTTCTCATTTGCAAAATAAGGATAATAATCTGCTGCACAAACTTTTTAAAAATGAAATCACATTTGTTAAAACATCCAGCATAGGGCCTGGCGTAGGTTGATATTTAATACATTTGTAGTATCCTTCTTTACCCCCAGAGCAGCAAGTAAACAGTTCCCATCTTCTGTTAACTTCGGCCACTTTCCCTATGAAGAATCAAATATAGGAGGTATAATCCAATCAACCTGACCAGTCATATGTTCCAGGTGAGTGGGAAAGTGGCTCTTTGTGAGACTCTGACAGCAGCCTGTACTCCCACAACATTTATATGCTATCACTGGTAACATTCATCATACCGGGTTTAATGTGTCTTCCCCACCAGACTGTGATCTCCGTAAGGGATTGGTACCATGTCCCCAACAGCAACAAAAAGCCAGGTTCTTGATAAGATGCTCAGTAAATGTTTTTTTTTAAAAAAAGAATATCTAAATATTAACTCTACAATTATGTGTAGGATTTCTCTAGAGAAAAAAGAGAAGAGCTCTAGGCAAAGAAAATAGCATAGGCATATGTTTTTAAACTTTTTGGTCTCAGGACCCTTTTATATGCGTAGCATCTTTTAATTCCAAAGAACTGTTTAATATTTACCATATTACAAAGTAAAACAGATGCAGCCATAAAAAAGAACGCGATCATGTCCTTTGCAGGGACATGAATGAAGACGGAGGCCATTATCCTCAGCAAACTAACAGAGAAACAGAAAACCAAATACCACATGTTCTCACTTCTAAGTAGGAGCTAAATGATGAGAACACATGGACACACAGAGGGAAACAACACACACTGGGGCCTTTCAGAGGGTGGAGGGTGGGAGGAGGAAGAGGATGAGGAAAAATAACTAATGGGTACTAGGATTAATACCTGGGTGACAAAATAATCTGTACAACAAACCCCATGTCATAAGCTTACTTATGTAGCAAACCTATACTTGTACCCCTAAGTTCAAAATAAAAGCTAAAATTTAATTACCTACATTGCCTTATGAATATTTAGCAACATAAAACTTTTGCAAATTGCCTCAGTAAGATTTTTTTACAGATTGATAATATGTTTCATAAGGTATAAATCAGAGCATTTCAAATAAAATTTCCATAAAATTTTGAATTAAAAAAGGAAAGTAAATACACAAATGTTTATATTTATTAATTCATTCTATTTTTTCTTAATAATCAAAACAGATTAACACTAAATGAGTAACACTAAACTCACTGTAGAACAGATAAGCCAAAAGAACAAACAATTGTTAAAGTCTTTGTATACATACTCCCAGAGCAAGACTTTTCTAAAATGTCAAAAAACAACAGATGTTAGTGAGGATGCAGAGAAAAGGGAATACTCATACATTGTTGGGGGAATGCAAACCAGTACAACCTCTATGGAAAACAGTATGGCAATCTCCCAAAGAATCAAAATTAGGCAGCTAGCCAAAGGATAAGAAATCATTATATAAAGAGATAGCTACCACTCATGTCTGTTGCAGCACTATTCACAAGAGCAAGACATAGAATCAACTTTAGTGTCCATCAGTGGATGATTATATAAAGAAAATATTTATTTACACACACACACACACACACACACACACACAATACTACTCAGCCATAAAAGAAGAATGAAATCATGTCTTTTGCAGCAACGTGGATGGAACTGGAGGCCACTATCTCAAGTGAAACAACTGAGAAACAGAAAATCAAACACCACATATTCCCACCTACAAGTAGAAGCCAAACAATGTATATCAGGGGACATGGAGAGTCCCTGGAGGCAGTGGAGACTTGGAAAAGTTGACGGGGGTGGGGGAGGATGGTAAGGGACAAGAAAATACCTTTTGGGTACAACATACCCTATTTGGGTGATGGGTACACTAGCTACACTAAAAGCCCAGGCTTCACCAATATACAATATATCCATGTAACAAAACTGCATTTGTACCCCCTAAATCTATAAAAATAAAAAATAAGACACTTTTCTAAAAGAACTTTTACAGACACCTAGTTTAAGTAACCACAGTTTAGTTAACTGCAGTTTCAG
Source organism: Colobus angolensis palliatus (assembly GCF_000951035.1). NCBI lineage: Eukaryota > Metazoa > Chordata > Mammalia > Primates > Cercopithecidae > Colobus > Colobus angolensis. Next base: position 470,817 of record NW_012117644.1, read on the forward strand.
CACACTCCTAATTAAGTATTACAATTCATGCTAATAGGAAAAATGTAGATGATACATAGAGTTAAAAGTGCATTTCCACCTCTAAATGTTAGGTCATGAGAAGGCTTCCAAAGGACAATTTTCTCATATGCTTGATCCTAAATTCAATCTTTTTCTATCAGGTCCTTTGCTTAGAAATATAGGTACTTGGCCGGGCGCAGTGGCTCACGCCTGTAATCTCAGCATTTTGGGAGGCCGAGGCGGGTGCATCACAAGGTCAGAGATTCAAGACCAGCAGGACCAACATGGAGAAACCCCGTCTCTACTAAAAAATACTAAAATTAGCCAGGCATGGTGGGGCGCACCTGTAATCCCAGCTACTTGGGAGGCTGAGGCAGGAGAATCGCTTAAACCCGGGAGGCAGAGCTTGCAGTGAGCAGAGATCATGCCATTGCACTCCAGTCCGAGTGACAGAGCAAGACTCTGTCTCAAAAAAAAAAAACAAAAAAAAAAATATATATATATGCGCACTCATCACATTGTCCTTTGATGTCCCATTTTGGAAATTCAATGCTTCCCATTTGGCCTTGCCTTTTAAATCTAGCATTCCTGGACACTCAATATTAATGTCCACAATTATAGCTTGTTTCTAAAGCCCATAGAGTTATTTCAGTTCTTCCTCATCTGGTCTTGTTTTCAGCTTCCTCACATCTTCTGCAACACTGTCAAAATCAGCCTGCAGGACCAGGCATAGTGGTTCACTACCTGTAATCCTAGCACTTGGGGAGGCCGAGGCATTGCTTGAGCCCAGGAGTTCAAAATCTGGGCAACATAGTGAGACCCCATCTCTATAAAAGCTGAGCATGGTAGTGCATGCCTGTAGTCCCAAGTTACTCAGGAGGCTGAAGTAGGAGGATCACTTGAGTGCAGTATGTTGAGGCTGCAGTAAGCTGTGATTGCACCACTGCACTACAGCCTGGGCAACAGTGAGATCCTGTCTCCAAAAACAAAAAATCACCTTTCAGAGACATGGTGATGACAGCCAGGCTGCTGCTGCTCTCCAGGTTCTCATTAATTCATTTTAGAACAATAATAAATCTCTTACATATTAATGTAAATAATATTTTTATGGAAAATAATTGTTTTCTGAAAAAAATCACAAGAAGGGTAGAATTGTTTTACATTTTTGCAAATCTTTTAAATGTCTGGCTTAATAGAAGACAGATATAATCTTATAGCTACATGCAAACTATTGTGATGTGTTGTTTTGACTGAAGATCAAAACATAGATATGCAGCTGGAAAAGAGAGGAGTGTTTTACTAGTCAGACTACTGTGGATATTATATGAGACTATACCCAAACTCAACAAGCGGTAGGTTTCTTAAAGGTTAGTTGCAAGGTGAAATCCCAAACTATACAAATAAACTTTTTGTACTCTCTAACATTAAAATCCATTGGTCTATCTTACACTTTGAATGGATCTTTTATACATGCATGACTTTGTAACATAACGCACTTGTCATTTGGAAACTATTGGTTAGGAGTTAGTGCAGAGCTTTCAAATGTTGACACTTCCATTTATACAATATCAAAATAGTCACAATTATTAATATAACCACTGATTTCATCAGAAAAGCTTTTAATCCAGGAAAACTGTCAATTTCACAGTGACAGATACAAGTTTTCTAAAATCCAGTTTTCACTTAAAAGCTGGAATTTTATCATTGGCAATAAATACTACCAGTTGTTTTCCTTAAGGCAGAAGACACATTTCATTTATTTTCAAGAAAATGTCTGCCAAATATGAATAACCGTAGTTATCTATCAACTATTATTTCCAGTAATGATAGTGCTGCCTGAAAAAAGAGAGGTATGTCAGCTTACACCTCAACTGCACAAGTGCTTTCCTTGAGATAACCGTCCAACTTCTATGTGCAGCAGAAATGCTTTATGCATACTTATATTTCATCACACAAAATATTAAAAGGCATGAACTCATGGGATGCAATTCAATAAAATTAATGATTTCTACTTTTTTGTTGAAAACTTTTATTTTTTTTAACTGACAGTGTGTGGAGGTGAGGAATACAGTCATTACTAGTAGTTTGGTGCCACTGCTTTGATTTGTGTTAAGGTGCCAGCAGTTTTACCTACCACTGTTTTTGCAACAACAGTACAAAGGTATACATCTTTTTTTTAAGGCAAATAATATATTATTATGAAATGGCTTTGATCTTCTGGATGTCCTGACAAGGCCTCGCTCCCATCCGCCATGGTCTGAAGACTACACTTTGATAGCTATTGGCAGACAAAACCACAAAGTCCTTTCCCTCATGTCCAGATCTCCTCACCTTTTTCCAGGCAGAGCTAATCATTCACTGTTCACTGTTCTATGCTCCAAAGCACTTTGTGCATAGCTCTGTTATATTAATTCTCATGTTATGAGCTGTTCACATGCCACAGCCAAGTAGTAAGAACCAAGCTTGACTCATTCTATCCCCCAGGGCCCATTATAATACTACCACTAACATCTACCCTGTCAAGTATGAAATCAGTATTTGCTGGCTAAATGAATGAATGAATGAATGAAGAATGCATGAATTAATTAATTAAAAAACCATATCTCCCCAAAAGGCAAGGGAATTCTTGAATACAACCCACCAATTCCCACCACCAATATCCACTGTCCATCTAATGCCTCGACTTTCCCAACCACTTTCTGTTTCTCGTCACTAAACAGTAATTCATCCCTGGAGGATGAATTGGAAATTGCCAAGTTTTACCAGCGGGGGCCCCATCAGTAAGAAAAATTTCTCCCACTTCACCTCTTACTCCTCAGCCAGGACTAGCAAATTCTGCAGCTACTCTTGATGGGATTAGAATACACCCTCACTCTTGGAAAGGGATCAAAAGACTAAGACTTGAGAGCACTGGCCCTGGGAAGATTTTCAAATTTGGCCAAGGACCCCATAAAGTTCAAGAGATAAAATAGCATGGGGCCTAGAATGGGGATGAGGTGAGGGAGGAGTGAGGGATGGACACTCTGGCCAGAAATGTAAAGTCTTTTTTCTTTAGATGGAGTTTTGCTCCTCTTGCCCAGGCCCAGGCTGGAGTGCAAGAGCTTGATCTCGACTCACTGCAACCTCCGCCTCCTAGGTTTAAGCGATTCTCCGGCTTAGCCTCTGCTGCCACGCCTGGCTAATTTTTGTATTTTTAGTAGAGACGGAGTTTCACCACGTTAGCCAGGCTGGTCTCAAACTCCTGACCTGAGGTGATCCACCCACCTCAGTCTCCCAAAGTGCTGGAATTACAGGTGTGAGCCACCGCGCCTGACTATGGAAATGTGAAGTCTTAAAAAAGGAACAGGTTTGAGACCTGGAGTTATCCAAGAAAGGTCCCCAGTGAAATATAACATCTCAGCTGAGGCACACAGCAGGCCTAACCACAGGGAGAGAAGTCATATCCCTAGGCTGGGCAAAACTCAGCCTATCTGAGAGACATTCCTGTGCCTGTTAGAACAGCTTGTCCTCATATTCAGGAAGAGGACCAGCTCTTCTCAGCAGGGGGCAGGAATTCAAAAGATCTTTTCTTCTGGACAAAACTGGCACTAGTTTCAGCTGCCCAGGCAGCACTAACACAAATCACTACAGATTCTAAGCTCTGACTTCTTTTTTCTTTTTGAGAGGGGTCTTGTTATGTTGCCCAGGCTGGTTTGAAACTCCTGGCTCAAGCAATCCTCTGGTCTCAGCCTCCCAAATAGCTAGGATTACAGGTTTTTTGCCACTGCACCCAGCTTCTGAGCTCTGAATTTTGACCAAGCTCACTTCTCTCCCTGAGGTCACTCATCAAAAATTAATCAGCTCAGAGCAGTGGCTCAAGCGTGTAATTCCAGCACCTTGGGAGGCCGAGATGGGCGGATCATGAGGTCAAGAGATCGAGAACATCCTGGCCAACATGGTGAAACCCCATCTCTACTAAAAATACAAAAATTAG
>NW_012117644.1:476477-515614 GCF_000951035.1 Colobus angolensis palliatus
AAATAAATAAATAATAATAATCCACAGCATCAACTATATATACAGCTCCATGTTGAGTAATGCAACGAGATATACTTCTGAGTTCCACCAGCATTTCTGACTTTGCACCTCATATGGCCTTACCTCAGTCAGTTCATAACTATAGTTATTTGAAGATATCTGAGGACACAGCTTGTGATTCTCATTTTTCATAGCATTTGATTCTACCTGGCACATGATATATTTATTTCTTGGTTTGTTTGTCATCTATCTCCCTCCACTAAAAGTAAGGTCCACGAAAGCAGTTGCTTCTTCGTTCACTGCAGTATCCCAAGGGACTCGTACAGTGCCTGACACATACTAGGTATTCAATAGAGAATTTGCTGAATGAATGAATAAAATGAATAAATCTTCGCTTTCCCTAATTTGCAAGAAACCTATATATATATATATATTTTTTTTTTTTTTTTTTTTGAGACAAGGTCTTGCTCTGTCACCTAGATTGAAGTGCAGTTGCATGATCATGGTTCACTGCAGCCTCTACCTTTCAAGTTCAAGCAATCACTGCCAACCCTCATTCTCCCTCCCCACACAACCACTGATCCAATTTCTATCATAATAAACTAGTTTTGCCTGTTCTGGAATTTCAAATTAAATGGAATCATCAGTATGTACTCTTTTGTGCCTAGCTTCCTTCCATCACCCCAGAATATTCCTACTTGGTCCTTCACTGCCAACCCTCATTCTCCCTCCCTACACAACCACTGATCCAATTTCTATCACTATAAACTAGTTTTGCCTGTTCTAGAATTTCAAATTAAATGGAATCATCAGTATGTACTCTTTGGTGCCTAGCTTCTTTTACTCAGCAAGATTTGAGATTCAGCCATGTTGTCACATGAGTCAGTAGTTTGTTCCATTTTGTTGCTAAGTAGTATTCCATTGAATGGCTATACCACCACTTGTTTATCCATTCATCAGTTTTTGGCTATTTTACAAATAAAGCTACTATGAGTACTCATGTACAAGTCTTTGTGTGAACATATGTTTTCATTTTTCTTGAGCAAATATCTAGGGTGGAACTGATGTATTATACAATAAAAATATGTTTAACATTTCAAGTAACTACCAAACTGTTTTCTAAAGTAGGCCTATCACTTTATACTCCCACCAGTCATGCATGATATGTCCAGGTGCTCCATATACTCCCTTATACGTGGTGACGCTAGACTGAAGCCCAGGTCAAGAACCACTCAGAATTCTTTCTATATGGAAGGCTCTTACTTACTTCTTTCTTAACCTGCAAACTCTGACTCATGCTGTTGATCTCCATTTAAATATCTTTTCTTCAAAGATCCTGACTCATTCTCCCGCCCAAACTGGCTTAGGCCCACATTATACATTCTCAAAACAAACTACATTTTCATTTATAGCACTTTTCACAACAGTAATTATTTCTGTGATAATTTGCTAAATGTCTGTCTTCTCCACTAAATTAAATTGTAAGCTCCATAGAGGCAGGAACCATGGCTGTCTTGTTCATGGCTGAATCCTGGCTGCTAGCACCTAGCTTAGTCCCTAGCACAATAGTTAGACTTCCATGAACATGTGTTGAATGAACAAACAAATGCCCAGAAAAACTTGTTGAATGAACAAATTCTAAAAGAGATGAATAAACACCATCCTTTGCTCACAAAAAGTACTAGGAGAATGAGCACAGTATATGAATTACAAAGTAAAATATAGCAAGGGGCAAGAGACCACAGCAGCAGGAGATACCACTGAAAAACAGGTAGAAAAGAATGGGAGAAGAAGGAAGGGCAACCCAAACAAAGAAAGCCCAAAGGCAAGGAGCACAGCATCTCACACAACTTGACTTATTAAAAGATCAGGAAGTCAGGCCAGGCATGGCAGCTTACGCCTGTAATCCCAGCACTTTGGGAGGCCAAGGATCACCTGAGCCTGGGAGTTCAAGACCAGTCTTGGCAACATAGGAAAACTCCATCTCTAAAAAAAATACAAAAATTAGCTGGGAGTGGTGGCACACATCTATGGTGCCAGCTACTAGGGAGGCTTGGATGAGAGGATTTCTTGGGCCTGGGAGGTCAAGGCTGCAGTGAGCTGTGAGCATGTCACTGTACTCCAGCCTCAGCAACAGAGCGAGACCCTATCTCAAAAAAAAAAAAAAAAAAAGAAGAAGAAGATCAAGAAGTCAAGGCATTCTTCTTACTAATCTTGCAAAAACTCCTGGCATAGAATGGGAATAATGGATGTTGAGATCACGTATTATACTCAGACTCAAAATGGCAGAATTGAAGGGGATTTGGAAGGCCTCAAGGGCCACTGCTCTTTTAACACCTGGAGAAGAAAATTGAGGTCATAAAATGGGTTGTTTTGCCCTAGGTTGGCCAGTGAAGAAGTGGCAAAACCAGATTAGAAACCACACTAACTTTCTATACCACGTCCCGTGGGAAAGCTATAGTTGGGTGATCTCAATGAGCCTGTGCAACAGGGCTCCCTGGCATTACTAAGTCTTACTTTCCAAGGCAACAAAGCAAGGGTTGTGGGGTGAGGAAGCAGGGGTTCCATCAGGGATTTTTTGTCTATTAATGGCAAATACAAGAAACTCTATCTGGGCTTGTACCATTCCCCAAACAGGGTAAAATAGAACGTCCTTGCTTTGCCTTAAATTCTTTAGTATTCAACCCTCTGAAACAAACTAGCCAAAGACCTCTTTCTCATTAGAACTTAAATATAAAGTTTAAGAATCACGAGAGAAGGAAAACTGAGTCTCTGGTACACCATGCTGGGAGGAGCAAAAAGAGCAAAAGAATATGCTTCTGTTAAACCTAATCGTCTGCTAGAATAGAAGTCTCTGGCTATCTTTCCTCCAGGGTACACTCAGCTACTCCTTCTTGTGTCCCATTTCTACCTTCCTCCTCCTGTAAGCATTCTTTTCTTCAAATTTTGATCTCACAAGAAGCCTCCTTCCAGAAGAAAATGGCTAATCCCTACAGCTAGTCACCAACAAGCAGGACTTGACCTCAATAACATGGGCTTCTGGTGCAGGAGCCATCCCCAACTGCTACGACACCCTTTGCCTACTCCTTGGTTTCCCATAGGGCTTCAGACTCCTGGTAGACAGCCTATTTGGCTGCCCTTTTGTTTCTATGACCTTTCCAACTGAACTGAAAGTGTCTGACTGACTCCCAGTTTAGCGTTCACATGCTGGAATACCCATTTCAACACTTATTTAACACTTTGAAGCAGCTTTTGCTCATGATTGAACTAGCTGAACTAGGCAAAGACACTGGGATCCCAAACAGTAACATACACTTCTCTGGCCTCCAGGATCCCCTTTTTCCCCAATCCCCAATTGTTGAAATATGTACTGAATTGCAGAGGTAGCAAATATGGGTCTTTGAATTCCAACTTTCCTATGCATTGACTAATCCTAAGGATTAATGTTCTTACCTGAAAAATCAGTCAAGTCTTTTGAAAAATAGTAAAGCTCTATACAAATGTTAGTTGTTCATCTGTCAGTTTCTAGTCTCTGCTTACCCCGGAAGACTGTATTTTATTACATATTTATTTATTTATGAGACAGGGTCTCACTCTGTCGCCCAGGCTGGACTGCAGTGGCAAGATCATGGCTCACTGCAGCTTCCACCTCCCAGGCTCAGCCTCCCAAATAGCTGAGACCACAGGTATGCACCACTGTGCTTGGCTAATTTTTGCATTTTTTGTAGAGATGAAGTTTCACTACGTTGCCCAGTCTGGTCTTGAACCCCTGGGCTCAAGCAATCCACCGCCTCAGCCTCCCAAAGTGCTGGGATTACAGGCATGAGCCACTGAGCCTGGCCCTGAAGTCTTACCTTTCCAACAATAGCAAAGAGAGTCTTTGATTCTTCTGGTGTTCCCCTGTGTCTAGCCCAGTGCTGGGTAGCACAATATCTGGTCTAGAGACAACTGAAAGCTGCATACTGATTTTGAAGGTTTGCTATCCCAGGTTTGGGGTCCCACATACCATAGGTCTTTATATATACTAAAACTTCCAAGAAGCAAGACGGCCCCGGAAGAATTAAATCAACACACACTTGTTCAAAAGCTACCCAAAACTATCTGACTGGCGCCTGACCCAAACGTTCTTGTGCCCTAGCCAGCACTCATCAGGGTCTGAGATAGCCAAAAAAATAATTACAGACAACTCAAATGGCTTTCTGCTGGGAAAAATTTTCTGAAAGTGTTGGAGTGGGCACCCAAGGACTTGCCCAGATAAAGGACAATCCCTAGGAGACATGTCCAACTTATCAGTGGACCCTCTAAGATTATACCCTTCTGGATTCAATCAGTAAGGCTGGTTCCCAACAATCAGTCCCAATCACAGCAGCTCTAAGAGCACAGTGATAAAAACCTTGAAAATATAAACACTGAGGAACCAGGCACACCACTGCAGGGGGTAAAAACAATGTGGATTCCAGTTTCCACAGTAATAAGAGGACAGACTCAAACCTCCCAGGCCTCTTGCTGGCTGGTTAGAAGACAACACATTCCTGGGCTCCAAAAGATACATGAACTAGGAGAGAGCTTCTCATTATCTTTCTGCCCCATATAAGCCTCCACTCAGACAATAAAAGAAAGATAACTGGCCCCTCTTTATCTTTTCCTGGGAGAAGATAACCAATAGCATCTACTAAACAACGTTGCAGTCAAGATGATCATTCTAGGAACCAGGTTCTGACTCTCTTCCTGCTGCTGAAGAGCAGCCCTTCCTTACAGGATGCCTTTCTCAGCTGGGGGAGCAGAGTGTCCTCCCAGAAAGGAGACTATCCAGAATGAAGTCTGCCTGAGCCTTCTGGCAGCCCAGGCTCCATAGCCCTGCTCCCTCCTCTGCACAAGCCTGATCTGATTTCTGAGAACGATACCTCTATGACAAAGCAGTTCAGGCTTCTATATCTCTTGCCTGGGTTACAACAGTTTCCTCACTATTCTCCTTGTCTCTGTTCTAGTTTCTTTCAGACTCGTCCTCTACCAAGCAGTGAGTACAATTTTCCTAAAATTCAAATCTGGGCCAGGCACAGCGGCTTACGCCTGTAATCCCAATACTTTGAGAGACTGAAGCGGGTGGATCACTTGAGCCAGGAGTTCAAGATCAGCCTGACCTGATCAAAGCAAGACCCTGTCTCTACAAAATAAAAATTAAAAAATTAGCTGGGTATGGTGTCATGTACTTGTAGTCCCAGCTGCTTGGGAGGCTAAGGCAGGAGGATCCCTTGAGCCCAGGAGTTTGAAGTTGCGGTAAACTATGATTGCGCCACTGCACTCCAGCCCAGGTGACAGAGCAAGACGTTGTCTCAAAAAAATAAAATAAAATTCAGATCTGACTAGATAGCCCTCCTGAATAAAATCCTTCACAGACCTACAAAAAAACCTGTACATAAATGTTCACAGAAGCTTTATTTGTAATACCCAAAACTGGAAGCAGCCCATATATTCTTCAACAAGTGAATGGTTAAACTCCAGGACTTACGTACAATGGTACATGACTCAGCAATAAAAAGGAATGACCAGCCGGGCGCGGTGGCTCATGCCTGTAATCCCAGCACTTTGGGAGGCTGAGGTGGGCAGATCTTGAGGTCAGGAGTTCGAGACCAGCTTGACCAACAAGGTGAAACCCCGTCTCTACTAAAAATACAAAAATTAGCTGGGCTTGGTGGTGCGTGTCTGTAATCCCAGCTACTCAGGAGGCTGAGGCAGGAGAATCGCTTGAACCCGGGAGGTAGAGGTTGCAGTGAGCCGAGATCGTACCACTCCACTCCAGCCTGGGCAACAGAGCAAGATTTCGTCTCAAAAAAACCAAAAAAACAAAAATGACCTATTGATACACACAACTTGGATGACTTTCCAAGGAATTGAACTGAGCAAAGAAAAAAAAGAAGCCAATTCCAAAAGGTTATATACTCTGTGATTCCATTTATGTAACATTTTTGAAAGGATAAAATTCTAGAAATGGAAGACAGAGAGAGGTTAGGAATGAGGAAGGGGGTTGAAAGGAGATGGGAGTAGTTATAAAAGAATAGGAAGGATCTTTGTGGTGTTGGAATAGAACTTTATACACATAGATGAGTACAAGTAAAACTGGAAAATCTGAACAAGACTGGTGGATTTTTATCAATGTCAGTGTCAATATCCTGGCCATGATATACTACAGCTTGTCCAAAATGTTACCATGGAGGAAACTGCAAAGTTTTCCAGTGATCGCTCCACATTATTTCTTAGAACTCCATGTAAATCTACAATCATGTCAATAAAAACTTTAATTTAAAAAATCCTTCACAGGGTCCCAAACTCCCTTAACAGTGATGCTTGACTTTTTTCAGTAAGGAATTCCAAAGAGCTCCACGTAATGATAGTTGTGCTTTTACTAACCACTGGTTGAAAAATGACTGAGGAAATAATACGGATTCATGAGACACCCCTCAAAGACCCCTTTCAGGGATTCAAATCCCCAAGACTGGGAATGCTTGGCCTTTGTAATGAATATAAGTTAGAAAAGCATACAAGACTTTTTCAAGAGGCTGTCTCTATAGCGTTTTCTAGCCTTATCTCCTGCCACTCACCAGTTCACATATACCCTACGCTCCCACCATACTAAATTACTTTCAGTTCCATAAATACGCAAGGCTCACTTTGTGGCTTTGTACATGATGTTCCCTCTGCCCGCAATATCCTTGCCCCATTCTACACCTGACTAATTCATACTCAGGTTTCAAGATTCTACTCAGGCTTTTTCTAATTTCTTTGGAAGCTGTCTCTATACTGACCCCCGGGGTTTGAGGAGGAGTCCCTCTTCCGTGCTCCTATAGTCCCTGTGCTTCTCTTTATCACAATTTGGACCAATTACTTAAATTCTCTATGCCTACATGTCTACCTGTAAAATAAGGAGAAAACAGTATCTACCTCATAGGGTTGTGAGAATTAAATGAGTTAATACATATAAAGTACTTCAAATAGTGCATGGCACATAGTAAGTGTTCAATTATTACCATGTTATTTTTGTTGTAATTGTCTAACTAGTACACTGAAATATCTAGGCAGAAATTGGTATTTGCATTCGTGTCTAGTACGGCATATAGTAGATGCTTGGTAAATATTTGAGAAGAGAATTAAAGGATCTAAGGTTAGGGCAGGAAGGTAGAATCTAAATTAATGGTAGAACCAGAGATTTAGAGGATTGGGAATAACTGCTAAGAGCAGGAGGTGAGTACAGGCTGGAACTAGGAATAAGATAGACATATTTAGAAAATAAGTGTAAAAAGATCCAGACTATCATAGATTGAGAACTTGGATGAATAAGCACAACTGAGACCTCCTAAATTATACATATCTTCTAAACTGGCTCATGTAGGGCTCCTTTGATTTGTCATCATAATTTGTTCATGTAGAGCTAGAAAAGTTGTCTAACCTTTTGGAGGCACTATTTTTTCATCTGTAAAATATGGCACAATAATGTATTTTTCTAAATATATAAGATTATGCAAGCAAACTACATAGTCTACAGATTCAAGTAAAACTAGCTTGTTCTTAGTAAATATTAGGTTCTCCTCATCCCTTAATTATTTTTCTCTTATATATTAAAAAAAGAAAAGATACTCCCCTTGGATAATAACCGCCTAGAAGAAGAGAAAGGGAGATATGGGAAACTGACCTATACAAAACAAAGCACCAGAGCTTAAGAAAGGGTGGATAGGTACCTAGAATTATCCTCTCTCTAGCTTTTCATGTCTAATACTTTCTGACCCTTCAAGCCCAGGGAAGGCCCTGGGATGCCTTCTTTAACTACTCTGGGCCCTATAAGTCTCCCATTTTGAGGTCAGAGTACTGAGCCTACACTGGCCAACGGACCACCTCATAAGAGCTCTTCTAAACCTAACTGAATTCTGTTCTCATGAGGCCTGTTAGCTCCTCTAGAATGGAACTTGAGTGTCTTTTTGCTTTCTCCACAAGAACAGAATTAAGAATACTATAACTCTCTAAGGGAGAAAGGGAGGATGAACATGTCAGGAACTAAGTTGAGCACTTCTATATATGTTGTCTCTGAAACTTTGTAAAGTCAGTACTTTTATTATCCCCAATACAATATGAGGAAACTGAAGCCCAGATACAATAAGTAACTTTCCCAAGGTCACATATATGGTGAAAGTAGGGCTGGAAGTGGGATACAGTCTGTCTCCAGAGCCTTGATAAGAATAAATGCATACAGGTGCCTACCTGGTAACTAACCACACGGCTGATTTACTGGGCAATTCAGTGACATCAGCTCCCCACCTCAACTCCTCTCTGCTGCCAATCTGAGCCTGGGAGTGCTGTTTGGCTTCCTTTCTTCCTCTTATTTTGTCCAATATAGGAAATACAAAGGTAGCCCACCATGTCCCTTGTAGGATGGAGTATGTGGAAAAAACACATGAAACAGAGGGCCCCCATTAGGGGTAATAAACGAGAGCCAAATATTCAACATCAGAGCCAGAAAGCCCTCCCTAGTTAAAACTTTCTGGCTTCAGAAAGGAGGAAATTGAACCCTGAGAGGGGAGGTCACTTGCATAAGGTCATACAGGCGAGTAGAGACTAAAACTCTGTCTTCTGACACTCAAATTGGTGCCCACTTTGGTCTACCCTGTCTGTACCAGGCTATGGAGACAGAACTACAATATGACCTGTCAGGCCTGTCACTAAGTGCAAAACCCAAAAGCTGTAAACACAGGAAATGGGTTGGGATGAGGTTCAGAGGAGCAGCAACATTTGCCAAGTTAAAAGTGTTCAAGGGTTTCCTGTCCACAGCTGTTAACTGTCAAAGAAATGTTCCAGAAACCAATACAAGGCCGAAAGGAAAAAAAAAAAAAACCCACTAAGAATGAGGAGAAAATATTCAGGCTTAGATATGCCTTGGTAAATTATTTAGTCCAACATACTTAGTTTTACAGATGAGGAAACTAAGACCCCCCTCCCCGCAAAAGAGAAGTGATTTGTCCCAACACAAATACAGAACTTAAGGACTCTTACAAAGCACTGAAGTTGGTTCAAATCATTCATTTTAATGATGAGAGCCTGAGACATAGAGGGAAAGGGCCATGCCCAATGTCACACAGTCATATAGTGGCAGACCCAGCACTAGAACTCAAGGCTTCTACCTCACAGACCAGTGTGCTTCCCACTGGTTAGAGTGAGCCAAATAAAGTTATTTACCTGGAGTGATGTGGGTAGTGTTTTGGCCCGGAAAAAGTATAGCAGGTCAGGAAACAAAATAAGCAGGATATGGTAATGGCTAACAAAGAATGACAGGACCCAGGGCCAGCCTAAAGGAGCCAAAATAAAAATGCTTCTGATTGCTTAAGACACTTGGAAAACTAAGAGGCAGAAAAAAATTCTGGCTATTTTAGGAACCTAGAATCCAACGAAGAACAAGCAGGGAAGGCAGAGAGAAAAGGCCAGAAATGCTAAGAACAATCCCAAAGTATGCTACTTTCTTTGTCCTAGGCCAAATATTCAGAAAACATCACCTCAGAAGCACCTCTGGGTTCAGCTCACTATAGGGGTACTATAGTAACCAGCAGATTCTTGGGTTCCACACACACACAGCCAACAGGTATGGAGGGGAATGACATTTACACACTTCCTGGCATTTCATATTAACTTAATTCTCACATCAGGCCTACAGGACAAATATTTTGATTCCCATTTAACAGATAGGAAAACTGGGGCATAAAGAGGGCAAGTCTCTTGCTCATGATCATAAAATTAGTATTGTGTATAGCAAATTCAGTATTCAAATGTATACTATTATTCAATAAATTCCTACCCAGTGCCTGCTGTTCCAACCCCATTGATATAGTTTGGATATTTGTCCCTACCCAAATTTCATGTTGAACTGTACTCTCCTATGTTGGAGGTGGAGCCTAGCGGGAGGTGTGTGGGTCATGGGGGCGGATCCCTCCTGGCTTGATGCTGTCTTTGTGACAGTTCTCACAAGATCTGGTTTAGAGTGTATGGCACCTCTGCCCACCCACTCTCTATCTTGCTCCTGCTTTTACCATGTTAAATGTCTGCTCTGTGTTAGTCTTTCACCATGATTGTAAGCTTCCTGAGGCTTCCCTAGAAGCTAAGCAGTTGCCAGCACCATGCTTCCTATAAAGCCTGCAGAACTGTGAGCCAATTAAGCCTCTTTTCTTTATAAATTACCTAGTCTCAGGTATTTCTTCATAACAATGCAAGAATGGCTAATGTACCTATGCTAAGGACTATAGATATAATAATAAAACAGACATGGTCCCTGGCCTAACAGAGTCTCAATCAGGGAAGAAACAGTTAAGTAATAATGATTATTATAATAATACACAACTTTTTTTTTTGAGACAGAGTCTTTCTGTGTCACCCAGGCTGGAGTACAGTGGTGCAATCTCAGCTCACTGCAACCACTGCCTCATGGGTTCAAGCAATTCTCCTGCCTCAGTCTCCCAAGTAGCTGGAATTACAGGCATGCACCACCACGCCCAGCTAATTTTTTTTTTCTTTTTTTTTTGTATTTTTAGTAGAGACGGTGTTTTACCACATTGGCCAGGCTGATCTCAAACTCCTGACCACAGGTGATCCGCCCGCCCCAGCCTCCCAAAGTGCTGGGATTACAGGCATGAGCCACCACGCCCAGCTTATACAACATTTTTGAATGCTTACCATATGTCAGGCACTAGTCTACATTCTCCATATATCCTGCCTTATTTAAATTCTCACAATAACTGCCAATGAGGCAGTTGCCATTATTCTCTTCATTTTACAGACAGGAAACTAAGGCACAGAGAGATAAGTAACTTGCTCAAGAGCACATAGGCAGTGAGTTGTAAAAGTAAGGATTCAAACCCAGGCAGCTTGACTTCAAAGCCTATACTCCTAATAGCTACCTCCAAACAAGCAATGGTAAGACAGCCTAGTGAGTACTCTGATAGAGGGAAGTCAGAATATGGAGGGCCTTGCTGGGACAACTGGGTCACCCATATTATATAATGAGGAGTCATTAGATAAAGACTGGAAAGAACAGAAAGATCGAAATTGAGCATTGAGGACTAGGTTATACTAGCTGATTCCTCCAGAGATAGGAAAACCCTAGCAAGAAATGATGGGATGGTGACTACACTCCTGCTCTGATTAGGGTACCATCACCTGTACCGTGCAGAGCTCTCTCATCCAACATCTCACCCATGCTCACTACAATTCAAGGAGTCAGGCAGAGCAGAGGTTCCTGATCCCACTTGACAAATGAGGCCCACACAGCGGTAGTGATTTGTCCTAGGTGGCACAGTGAGTTGGTAACAGAAGAAAGTCTCTTACTTAAATTGTGCTCTTTCTAGTAGACAAAGGAAAATCCAAAACATAGTATCGAGGAAGAGTTAAAAACTGTAGATTTCTCTGACCATTCTCTTTTCATCTTATCATCACTCCCATCCCACTCCTCCCTCCACTCCCACTACACAGGCACAGAGAGTTCTGGCTGCTTAAATATACTCATGCTCCCTCCCTTGGTGTCTCCAGAGGCCAGCGATTCAATCAGTGAGTTAATCAGGCACAAAACCTTGGCTGCCATGAGAAGCCATGTCCTCAGGGAAACATTCCCCTCCATCAGCTCATCCACAGCATACAAATCTTTAAATGGCAGTTAAAGAATTGAGAAGAATGCTGAAAAGAAAAGCCAGGGGTAACACCCTGTAAAAGGAAAGCATTTCATATTATCTCAAGTCTAAACAGAAGACATAGAATTTGGCCCAAGCCTAAGGCCCCTTCCTCCAATCAACTCAGTTGGGATCTTAAGTTCCTAAAAAAGAAAGAAAATGTGCTAAAAATCCATCATTAACTCATTAATTAATTCATCTGTTCATTCATTATTGATGTCTATTCTGTACATAACCTATGTTAGGTGGTAGAGCCAAACAACTTTAAAAAAAAAATCTCTGCCTTCAAAAAGTTTACTTTCTAGCTTATACTTCATTATAAATGAAGATATCTTTTGACTAATACATTTGCTTCTATCACTTATGTGAATCTGTGTACATAAGTGATAATTCGTTTTCTTTAAGTCATAGTGATATGACTTAAATACACAAAGGAAAAATGAAAGGAAAGTTGTCTTTGTTCCTTAGTATAATTTTCCATCTATTCTAGCATAATTTTTTGTTTGGTTGGTTTTTGTCTTTTGCAGAGACAGAGTCTCTCCTGTTGCCCAGGATAGCCTCAAACTCCTGGGCTCAAGTGATCCTCCCACCTCGGCCTCCCAACATGCTGGGGTTACAGGCATGAGCCACTGCACCCAGCCTAGACTTTTTTTTTTTAACTGTGAATTGGCCTGTGGCTCTCTTGGAAAAACCTATATTGAGCAATAATCTTTTTTTTATTAAAGCACAATAGCTTTAGAAGAAAAAAAAAACAAAAGGCTTACCAGCTTACAGTCTGTATTGTCTGGTGAAGAAGACAGGTAATCAAGAGGCGTTACATGGAGGTAAGAATGGGTATGGTGTGTGATCAAGTTACCAGCCAAACCAGGACTTCAACCCAGTTTCTCTATTGCAGTTAACGATGCAGAAAAGCACTCCTTAAATGGCCATGTAATATTTAGACAGTATGTGGCAATCTCACCATGTGAGTAGTCCCCATTTTCTACTAGGAAATATCTACAATCACAGGATATACCAGGTTCTGTGGAAGCAAGTTGACTAATTCTTTCCTAGGAGTCAGGGAAAGGCTTCCCAAAGAAGATGCCCTCAGAGCTTGGCCTTAGGAAATACAAAACATCTAGATGACAGAAGGCTGAGCATGCACAGACACAGCTGGCAAGGTCTCAGAGAAGACTAGAGGGTCCCAGGCTCCTAGCAGAAGAGTTGCCTTGGGGTAAAAGAAATGATATAACCCTGGTTGCTTTAGCAACGATAACATCTTTCTGGGGTGTCTGTTCCAGGCAAAGTCCATCAGACTCTGTACAGGACCTAACTACCCTGCACTCAAAAAGCTCTAAGCATTAGCTTGAGACTCTATGAGAGGTGTCTCTATCTTGCTCTCAAACACTTCCTGCCTTGCACACTAGCCCCCAAACCAGCCAGGAACACATTACCTCATAAAGAGCTCTGCTGGTACCACAAATGGCCTTATGACATGAGACTTAAAGCCAGCCAAAATGAGAAATGATCCAGTTCAAATGCAACCTTTGGAGGTTTTTAACCTTCAGCTGGCCAAAGATGAAGATAAAAGTCCTTTAATGCTGCATAAACAGAGAGCAAAGCAAACCGCCCATACCAAACCACAGTTCATTGAGAGGAAACCCAAAATCCAGTAGTCCCTGCCACCCTACCGATCCATCACCAAACCCATGTTCCAGCTAGGCCCACTCTAG
Source organism: Colobus angolensis palliatus (assembly GCF_000951035.1). NCBI lineage: Eukaryota > Metazoa > Chordata > Mammalia > Primates > Cercopithecidae > Colobus > Colobus angolensis. The sequence continues at coordinate 489,886 of NW_012117644.1, forward strand.
GCCCACAGCACAGGCAACACTACAAAGAAGAATAGGGTAGGTTCTCAGGAACTCTCCTGAGGCACATCCAAATGGAAGAGGGCAACTGTCTATGGTTCTTTCCCACCACCAACACTACCCTGAATGCCAGATCAGCCTGGCCCTTATGGGACTTAGAAGTCTACAAAGAAGCTGAAAATGTGTCATCCAGGAACCTCAGACCACTCTGCCCAGGAAATGGAGGCTACTTATGCCACTCACATAGTCAAACTGCCTTCTATGTGTAGTCTAGATATTACATGGCCATTAGTGCTTCTCTGCACAGCTCACTGCAATAGACAGACCAGGTTGAAGTCCTGGTTTGGCTACTAACTTGATCACACACCATATCCATTCTTACCTCCATGCAGTGCCCACCGATGATCAAATTCTACCCTATCTTCAAACCCAATCCAAATACTGCCTCCTCTAATGAGATCTTCCTGCCTTTTACGTCATCAGTGATCACTCTGTTTGTATTTGAACATTTTTTAATTGACATGTAATTAAAGCCTATTTTTGATCATTTTATATACTCAAAAATATGTATAGACAGGGCTTTGTGGCTCCTGACTATAATCCCAGAACTTTGGGAGACAGAGGCAGGAGGGCTGCTTGACTCCAGGAGTTTGAGACCAGTCTGTACAACAACGTAAGACCCTCTCTCTACAAAAATAAAAAATTAGCTGGGTGTGATGGTTCAAACCTGTAGTCCCAGGTACTCAGGAGGCTGAGGTGGGAGGATTGCTTTAGCCCAGGAGGTCAAGACTGCAGTGAGCCATGATCCTACCATTGCATTCCAGCCTGGGCAACACAGTGACACTGAGACTCTCTCTCTCTCTCTCTCTCTCTCTCTCTATATATATATATATGTGTGTGTGTGTGTGTGTGTGTATATATATATATATACTGTTTGCTACAACATTGCTGCATTCCTTTCACCAGAACTCAAGTTATTTGACAAGGCTGCCCAAGTCCTACACATCTACTGCTTAACCCTACCAGAAATTACTTTCAAATATAACAAATGTTTTGTACTGCTAGATGATTTAACATGGACACACCCCATCTCAAGAACCCATTGCCAACTCTCCTCCCTCTAATTATTCATCCTGCACCTCCCAGTCAGATCTGTTTTGTTTAATATCACTTTATGCAGGCCTCACCTTGCTTACCACTTTCATGGATCTTCATTACCTACAGCAGAAGTCTTCGAACTGTAGATATCAATCCCTCAGTCAGTGGATCATTTTTGTTTTGCTTAATTATCAGAGTTCATCAGTAGAGGCATGTACTCTTTTGTAAAAGTTTTGTTTCATTTAAATAATAACAATAAAAATTATAGTACCTTACATGTATGTAGCATTCTGTGTCAGATACTATTCTAAGCACTTTATATTTGTTATCTCATTCATCCTCACAACAACCCTATGAGATATCATTATCATCATCTCCATTTCTCAGCTCAAGAAACTGAGGCACAGAGAAGTAAACTAACTGGTGGCATACAGAGACAGGCAGTCTGGCTCTAGAGTCCAAGCTCTTAGCTACTACGCTACACTGAAGAGTACAAGAAAGGCCTTCCTATAAATATAAACATGGACATATGACATAAAAACACTTCTAACAAAAACATCTCTTTTAAATAAAGTCCAAACTTCTCTGTCTCTTTAATTTTACTCCACTGCTCCTTCCACGTATCCTCCACTCCCCCAAGATTGACATTCTCTGTGGGACCTGTTCCTCCATTCATGGCTTGCCATCCCCCCTTTTCTCTTTCTCCAAATGCAAACCAGCCTTTCCGGTTTAGGTCCTCCAGGACAGCTCCTTGAAAGGGTCGTGGGGGAGGCAGTCAGTGCATGGGGGTATGCTGCTTCCCAATAGCCTACCGTGATGCATCAGCCACTATGCTGGTGCTTTACACACATCACCTCATTATTCCTCACAACCCTGTGAGTCTGCTGTTATTATCCCCATTTTACAGAAAAGGAAAAAGTAGTTCAGGGAATTATGTTAACTTGCCAATGGCCTACAGTTCTAAAGCATACACTCTTTCCGCTATACCTTCTCAGCTCCTTATGATCTATTCTCCACATTTAAATATTTACGTGTATACAATTTGATTTTGCATTTTATTTAAACTGCCTCAAACTATTTTCCTATTTATGTATGTGTCTTATCTCCCCAACTGGACCATGAGCCCCTCTCCTCCCCTCACACCAACGGGTTCCCCTATACCCCCTAACAGAGCTAGGCACACAGAGTTTTGGCCAAAACAAATTGATAAGTCTGGGCTCACTAGAAGACAGACTGTTGTGTTCTGGGTAAAGCTGCTAAATAGCTGGGTTTAAGCATACAAAACTATTAATTAATTTCTTCTGGAGTTAAGGAAAAAGGTCTCTTAACCAAGAAAATCACATAGTGAAGTCTATGAGTCACTCTTGTCAGCAATGATATGAAGATCCCAGAAAACAAGTAACAAAAAAAGAATTACAGTGGGTGGAGTGTTTTTTCTCTTCCTACTCCTTAGGGAACACAACTGGGATGATGATCTCTAACGAGTGCACACAGCTTCAGCTACAGAACAAGGGAATCCCAAAGAGAAGGTCAGCCAAAAACAGCCAACCCAAAAGGTGCCCGGAGAAAGCCTCCAGGTGGCTCAGAAGAATAGGGAAAGAAAAATACTGGCCAAGGAAACAAAGAATCTTCCTTGTTCCTAGTTCTATGTTCTGATTCATTCACTTATTTAACAAATATTTATTAAGAGCACTGAGGATACCAGTTGATCCAGTGTGTAATCTGGACAGGTAAATTATTTAACTTCTCTGAATCTCAATTTCTTCATATCTAAAATGACTTAATAAGCACTTTCTTGCCTATATCACAAGGTATTGAGAGGGTCAAATGAGAAAGGATAGACTAACATTGTGGACAAATAATAAAGCTGTATTTTTTTAATTGTGGTAAAACATACATTTAAAGGGCTGTATTTTACATCTGTATTTCTCTGGCCTAAGTGGAATGCAGTGGTTGGGAGAAATGCAGACATGAGATCAGCGGTAACCTCAACTATGTCATAGTCACCTACTTTCCTGACCCCACTGTTGGGCCTGTAAGATTTGCAAGAATCACCAAACAAAGTCAGTTCCAGAATTTTCACTTTGGAAAAGCCTAGAAGATTCACAGAATCTCAGAGCCAGAAGGTTCTTTAGAAGTCAACTCAACCTAACTCATACCTTTCTCCTGTCTCTTCCATCATAACCAGATAATCATGATGGCACTGCCTAAGTGTATATCCTCTGATAGCCCCAGAGATCAAGCAGCATTTTATAAGCTAGTCTATCTAGTCTCAATTCTATTGCTATCCCTTAGTTTTTAGAAAATTCTTGTCTAAATATTTTATGAAGGGCTCAGTTTTATGTAATACAGGAAAATTATTTGCCCAACTTGGGGCCAAACATAAAGGAAGAACAGTACCTTGCTAAGCTAGTATGGCAGTAGTGGAGAAAATTAGTAAGAGTCCCTCCTAGGAAAAGGGGTTTCAAGATACTGGTTCAGACTGCATAGCCACTTGCCCCTTCTCACATCTTCTAATGTTAACCCTGCTCATTCTAGATGATGGTCTTAAACTGTCTTTTTTGGGTTTTTTTGGGACAGTCTTGCTCTGTCACCCAGGCTGGAGCGTAGTGGTGCTATCTCGGCTCACTGCAACCTCTACCTCCCGGGTTCAAGCAATTCTCCTGCCTCAATCTTCTGAGTAGCTGGGATTACAGGTGTGTGCCACCACACCTGGCTCATTTTTGTATTTTTAGTAGAGACAGGGTTTCTCTATGTTGGCCAGGCTGGTCTCAAACTCCTGACCTCAGGTGATGCACCCACCTTAGCCTCCCAAAGTGCTGGGATTACAGGCATGAACCACATGTCCAGCCTTAAGCTGTCATTTTAAAACTGTCAGTCCTTCCTGTCAGCCCCTTTCAATGTTTAGAAACATTAAATCATTCTGGGACAGATCCTCACTCTTAAGGGGCCCTGTTTTAATGATAAAACATAAAGCAAAAGAGCACACATTGCCCTTGGGGAAAAGGATACAACAGGATATTTTGTGACCTGGCAAAGACTGTTCTCAACACCCCATGATATGCAAAGCTGAGGAAAATGAAAACAAATATGAATGGGGTCTAAAGCCCTCCTAGGGAGAGACTGAAACTTTGACCCCCCCTTACTTCTGAAGTACAATGCTATTAGAATTTCTCTAACAGGCCGGGCACGGTGGCTCATGCCTGTAATCTCAGAACTTTGGGAGGCTGAGGCAGGTGGATCACTTGAGGTCAGGAGTTCAAGACCAGCCTGACCAACATGGCAAAACCCTGTCTCTACTAAAAATGCAAAAACAAATTAGCTGGGTGTGGTGGTAGACACCTATAATTCCAGCTACTCAGGAGGCTGAAGCAAGAGAATCGCTTGAACCCAGGAGGCGGAGGTAGCAGTGAGCCGAGATCGCACCACTGCATTGTAGCCTGGGCGACAAAGCAACACTCCATCTCAAAAAAAAAAAGGAATTTCTCGGCCGGGCGCGGTGGCTCACGTCTGTAATCCCAGCACTTTGGGAGGCTGAGATGGGCGGATCACGAGGTCAGGAGATCGAGATCATCCTGGCTAACACGGTGAAACCCCGTCTCTACTAAAAAAAATACAAAAAAACTAGCCGGGCGAGGTGGCGGGCGCCTGTAGTCCCAGCTACTCGGGAGGCTGAGGCAGGAGAATGGCGAAAACCCGGGAGGCGGAGCTTGCAGTGAGCTGAGATCCGGCCACTGCACTCCAGCCTGGGTGACAGAGTGAGACTCCGTCTCAGGAAAAAAAAAAAAAAAAAAAGGAATTTCTCTAACAAACTCAACATCCCAGGTGAAGTTAAAGGTAGGAAGGGACACTAATAGCCAACAGTAAGTGCTCATGCTGAAGGGATGTCCCAAGTTGGATATTTTAACCAAAATGATCATATGATCATGAGAGAAGGCTGGTTGGCTGGTTCTAGAGCTAGAATGTGGTGGAAGCTAGAAACACTTCTAGACTTAGCCAACTGGAAGATTGTGGGGGTTTCTTCCTCCAGTGGATGAGCTTATATACATATAAACTTGAGCATTCACTTTGAGAGCTCAAGCAGAGTGAACCCTGGGACCAAGAGTGACACTGAAGGACTGCCATCATCCTCCCTCAATGAACCACTGTGACTTATGCAGAATCAAGTTCTTGTGGCTACAGTAAATAAGGAAACCACATTCTGTGAAAGATCCATTTTAAAAAGCCATACTGTGCAGCACCAACAGAAGCTAAAAATGGGGCCTGCTAGCAGGCCAATAAGATTATTTAGTTCTCTGCTTAGAACTAAGCCTGACCCCTTTGGATTGAATAGGCCCTTAGAGTTTTTGAATACTTCATAAAGAGAAAGAGGGAAGAAGAACGGCCCTAAGGGAAACATATTAAATTTCCAGATAATTTCACACTCATTCTAGAGATTTTTTTATTATTATTATTGAGATGGAGTCTCGCTCTGTTGCCCAGGATGGAGTACAGTGGTGTTATCTCGGCTCACTGCAACCTACGCCTCCTGGGCTCAGGTGGTCCACCCACCTCAGCTCCCCAAGTAGCGAGGACTACAGATGTGTGCCACCACACCCAGCTACATTTTGTATTTTTTGTAGAGATGGGGTTTTGACATGTCACCCAGGCTGGTCTCGAACTCCTGGACTCAAGTGATCCGCCTGCCTCAGCCTCCCGAAGTGATGGGATTACAGGCATGGTCCACTGCACCCGGCTGCAGAGATTAATTTTAATATTGAAAAAAGACCTGATCTTATTTGTACTCCAAGCTAATGAGATATGAGATATGTCATATTCACTGTACTTTAATTTTTCCAAAATACACCATCCCACCCATTGGATTCTAATTACCCCTTCCGAAGCCACAAAGAAAAACAAGTTGGTTTTCTCTGCCAAAGAATAGCCTTTCAAGGATATGATGCCAATGATTACATTTTCTCTTCAGGGCATCCAATCTTGGCTCCTTCAACCTCTCCTCAAAGGATTGGATTTCAAGGCCACTCTCCATCTTCGGACTGTGTATGTTGCCTCTATAGTGCCAAGTCCAGAATGGGCTGCAGCCACTACTAAGATCACTCTCAGAACATATGAGACTATCATCTCTTCTCATTTTCTATATTTCTCCTCCAGTTATGTGAGCCTAGGAGCCAGTCCTTTTTTCAGATACTACATCAAACTGGTAACCTTATTATAAGAGTCCCTAGTCTACCCTATTCTTTGAAGGCCTGGAGAAGCAAAGGCTGGGCAAAAGGCACATTGTTCTGCCTTCTTTGGGTCTTGGAACTGTAGGGTACTGAGATAGCTATCTCATTCCTCCCTACTGCCTATGTCTGGGCCTCTTGCTCCCAACACCCCTCTTTAGTGCTTAGACTGCAAGCCTGTGTCATCTTAGTCCTTAATGTGCTTGTCCACCAGAAGAAGAAGGGCAATGGCTTGACTACAAATTAAGAGATGAAAGGTAGCACAGCACAGAAGAATATGGACTCTGGAGTCACAAAGCATGGATTCAAATGCTGGTTCTATTACCATGAGGCCCTGCACAAGTCACTTAACTTCTCTGTACTTCAGTTTTCCTCTTTGTAGAATGAGGATAACAAAAGTACCTACTGATGAAAATGTTCTATATCTTGATTGTAGGGCAGAGGTTACACTGGCATATACTACATTTGTCAGAACTCAAACTGAGCACTTAAAATGCATATATTACATGTAAATTATATCTCAATAAAGTCCATTTGAAAAGTTAAAAGAATTATAGTAACTACTCATGGATGATTGTGAAGATTAAAAGAATTGTAAATACCTAAAAAAGTTCCAGAAAACATAGTGAGCATTCAATAAATGTTACCTATGTATAATGATGCACACAATCTCTCTGTCTTGTGATTGCTGCTAGGGAATAAGGGAGGCATCTGAAGACTCAAAGCCATCCTCAGTTAGCCCAGGTGTGGTATTTTCACAGACATTTAATTATAGACCTGGTTTTCACCAGATAAAATACCATGGTTACACTCTATATTTCTTCTACGCTCCAGTCAAGGTTGCATTTAACACTGGGAAAACTGAACCACAGGAATCATCATCAAAACCAAAGATGTCCAGAGAAACTGGGAGGGATCTGCTGACTTCATTAGTCTTCTTCTGGTTTAGACCATGAGGTTTTCCTGGGCCAAATTTGTTTTTTATTTACTCCTTCACTAAGTCTTTCCAGAATGTCTCCTGTGCCCTGATGTCCAGAAACTAGGAAGGTGACAGAAGGAAAAGAAACCAGGTTTCCTGGTTACTTCAGCCTCACCAGCTTCACAATCTACAGGCATTACAAACATAAAAAAGAAACTGATATCAGAGACAGCAGGGTATAATGAAGAGAGCACCTTGCAGGGAGTTGGAAGATCAGTGTCTAGCCTCGCCTGACACTAGTCAGCCAACCTTGAACTAGTCCTGTGCCCATGATGGGCCTGTTTCCCCATATAAAATGAAGGGTTAAGGGTACACAATCTCACAGTCTGTGGCCTTACAATGGTAGAAAAACAAATGTAAGATGACTTGTTTCAGGCTCTCAGTCCTATGAGAAATCTCAGGACAAGCCAAGAGAGCCAATTTAAAAGATGAATTGATTTTGTCTTAGATGCAGAATGCAATGAGGGGAGTGTCTCATTGCTGCAGCTGCAGCTGCAGCTGTGAAAAGATGACAGTAATAATCTGTAGAGAATCCTTTCGGCTGTTACAGGGAACAGGTTCTTTTCCACTTTCTCACCTTGCACTGCCCCACAGGGCCAAACCTGCAAACCAAGGAGTCAGGATGCCAAGGGTGGCTCATTTCTGGCATTTCCTCCCTACTCATTCCTTGGGTCAAGCCCAGGGGCTTAGAAGAGCACTGTGAGGTGAAGGGCAAAGCAGGCAAAGATAACATCTGTGCTCTGTTCTCTCTCAAAGTCAGCTACTACAATGCATGTTTGAAGGGCTATGGGGCCTGGGAGATACACAAAACAGTGAATTATGGAAGAGAAACTTTTTTAGTTTACGGAGGCACACAAGATACTTGTACACAATTATCTATTTTTGGTTTGGGCATCAGTGTCCCAAGGTACTGATGTAATGAATTGAATTGTTTACTTCTACGATTAGTGAGACTCTAGTCTCCCTCATACCCTGTGCTTGCTAAAGAGAGACTCAGCCTCTTGCTCTTAAGAGGTTCAAGATGTGGAGAGTGAAGCAGACAGTTAAGTGAATAAGACTATATGAAAGGCCTATACAAAGTGCTACGGAGGCACAAAAGTGGGCATGACGACCTCCAGAGAGAAGAGATCAAACTGGGCCTTCAAGGATGAGTAGATATACACGGGGCAAAGAAGATGGGAAGGATACTCCTGACAGAGGGAACAGAAGGCACAAAGACTCAAGATATGAAAAAGCCTGTCAGCCTTCAGGAAAAGGAAGCAGAGTTGGAACACAGGATGGGTGAGAGTAGCAGCCTTATTTTATTTAGGACACTACTTCTCAAATGAGACTGCAAAGTCTCCAGAAGAAGACATGAAGAGGAAAAAAAAAAAAAAAAGAGTGCTGAAAAGCTATTGAAGACACAAATACATATTACACTTCCTCTCCCACCATTCCCTGGATTCTGCCTTACACACAGACCCCTCTCCCACCCTATACACAACCCTGACAACTCTGTGAAAGAAAAAAGTCTCTCCCACTCTAATGTCAGTAGCTCCAGAATCTCCAGATGATGAGGCAGGGCTTCTATGGGAAAGAGAGAAAAGAGAACCTTAGGCCCCTGGAAAAGGGACATTAAGTATTAACTTACAAAGACCCAACCAACGTCAGTAGCCATGCAATTTAGAAAGGCTGAGGGAAGCTCTTCCTACCACTCAAGCCAAGCCCCAATGCCTTTTTCATCCAAACTCATTTCTAGTGAGCCATTCCCATCTTCTGTCTTCCTGAGAATGCTGTGGGAACTGGATTAAGAAAAGCAGCCCAACAAATTTAGAGCTAACTTACTCTTTAAAAATGACTCCAATTATAGTTATAATGTTGCCTCACATTAGACACACAAATACAGTGTAGATGAAAAAAAAAAGAGAGAGACTCTAGGTTATCTACCAAACAGGATATATTCCTGAGCCTCAGCCATGTTGAGAATCCTTAGATTACTGACACAGGGAGGCAAGGCAAGTGAAGTCAAGGTAGACAATGCCAAAGAGGACATGGAAACAAGATGACATGCAAGATCTGAAGTCTGTAACTATATTGGGAAGTTGGATGAGAGAGGGAAACACGGACTTTAGAGTTGGACCTAAACTCTAACCCCAAACCACTACTTACTAGTTTACTTAGTTCACTAAACTTCAGTCTCCTCATCTGTAAGTTAGAATAATAGTACTTACTTCAGAGCATCATAGGGAGTATTAAATGAAGAACACAAATCACACTGCCTGAGGCACACAGTCCATGTTTCAATAACTTAACTTCCCTTCCCTTTAACCAGGGCCACGATGTTGCACTGTTGCACAATTGGGGAAACGTGGTCCCATTCAAAACACAGTCTATGTGAACAACACACCTAAGACTTAGGCAATTTACCGTCTAAGATAGCCAGCCACTAAGACTTCTGTCTATAAGCAGTATCAGAACCCAGAAAAACAGAGCTAAAATACCACCTTAAGTATACTCAAGAAAATGGATGGGTCTGAGAACACACGATCAACTGTAATAAATATGAGACACCAAGGACACAAAGCTCTGAAAATAAAGGTAACTTCACCTCAGCCAAAAAGCTCCTTCTATGTTTTCTACTGCGACAAAAGCCAATCTCTGGACCCCATTAACCTCAACTCTGTAGAGGAGCCTGTCTTAGTCCATTCAAGCTGCTATAATAAAAACACCATAGACAGGGCAGCTTAAACAACAAACTCATTTTTCATAATTCTAGAGACTAGGAAGTCCAAGACCAAGGTGCCAGCAGATTCAGTGTCTGGTGAGGGCCCGCTTACTGGTTCATAGATAGCCGTCTCCTTTCTGTGTCCTCCCACTGCAGAAGGGGCAAGAGAGATCTCTGGAGTCTCTTTTCTAAGGGTACTAATCCCATTCAAGAGGGCTCTGTCCTCATGACCTAATCATCCACCAAAGGCCCTACGTCTGTTGTACCAAACCCCTGTTAACTTCCATAGGGAAGGCAGCAGGTTTAAGAGGCCAAAGAAGAGACCTAGAGCCAGCAAACAAGACATGGGATTTTATTAGGGGCTTACATACAGGGGAGAGAGTCCAATGGTGGCAGGTTGGACAAGAGAACTGCCTTATGTACAGATATGGTCCAGTAGTGGCAGGCTGAACAAGAGATCTGCCTTACACACAGTCCAGTCGCAGCGGGCTAGACAGGAAAACCACACAGCCCAGGAGCAGCAGGCTGGGCAGGAAAATCGCAGCCACTTGCAAACAGCATGCAATTTACATAGCATTTTCACTTAACACCTTCCTCTTAATGCCCTCACCTGGCAGCCTTCATTCAACTCAAAACCCAGGGCCTCAATTCCCTGTATGGCCCATGTTCCATGGGATAAACTGGGGCTCAGATATTACTTATAGACAAGGAACGAAATCTCTGGATTGGCCACTCCCAGATTCCCTATCTTGGAACACACATTCAGGTGTGTCTGCCATACCGGGTCATTCTAAGGGAATGCTTGTTATTGCTCTCAGGTCCATTTACCCCACAACCTCCTAATACCATCACATTAGGGGTTAGGATTTTAATGTATGAAATGTAGAGGGACACAAACATTCAATCTATAGCAGATCCCTTACTAATCATGGATCTGGTAAGTGTGAAGCCAAGGATAAGAACAAATGCTGCAAGTTTTCATTCGAGGTCCATGTCCTCTCGGCTTGACAGATGGACCAAACACTCAAGGGCAGGTAGTTTTCCTAAAGGTGTTAAGTCCTATCACATGGGACCCAAAAAACTGAGTCCAAGATCTAGGGTGACCTCAGCACCCTGGTTACCAAGGAGTGACATCACTACTCCTTACTGAGTTTATCCAGGGCAGATAGGGACCTTGTCTGTCTTATTGTTTTTTATGTTTCCAGAACCTAGCACATTGCATGATATAACCCACCAGTTGTAAATGATTGCTGAATAAATGAACTGACATGGACATGGCTTTAACCTTATTACCTGGCCTTTAAGCCTTTATATACTCTTCTAGCTGCCTAGCATTACCTTTCTTAACCCTTACTTATTTTCTCTCGATTTTCAAGTCCAACTTAAATGTCACCTCCTCAGGTAATGTCAGGTCTTTCCTAACACCCTAAACAATATTAAGTTCCTCTGATACATGTACCCTCTCATCACATCCCTTATTTGCACTTCATGACATTCATCAGACTTCATTATGATTATTTTGTTCATTTTTGCCCTCCCTACTACACTGTAAGCTCTAGGAGAGCAGGAACCATATCTATCTTGTTCATTATTTTGATTACCAGGGCCTAGTACAGTACCTGGCAGAAAGGCAGTGTCCTATATGTTAAAAGAATGATTGAATACATGAATGAATAACAGAGCTCCAGCCTAAAATGATTCTGGAGTAAATGGAAATTCAAAACTGTCTGCTCGGCCCTAAGGTAGCCACCGTTACTCTTTTACTAGAACTTTAATAGAGCCTACAAATGCCCATGCATGGAATATGACAGCAGACCTGGCAAACAATAGAATGAGGAATAGTTTGTATGATAGGAAGTAAGAAGAGATAAAGTGGGATGAAGCAGGAACCCTAATTCTGAATGCCTTGTATGCCAAGCTAAGAAATATGGTTTATTAACCTGCAGGCCAGCCACTATCTGACTTGGGTTCACTAAGGTCACATGGACCTGTAGTAGGTACCATCCTGCTACACCCACTGAGTTCCCTTTGTTGCCCACAGCCTGATAGGCCTTATTCCCCTCCCTTCATGTTTGCCCCCATTTTCCTGAGCTATATGAGATAATTCAATAATACAAGTGTCCCCACAGACAGCATGGCCAAATTGTCCTAGCCAAATTTTACTACAGAAAGTTATAACCAGGAAAACTCATTTTTGAAGGACAAAGTCAGAAGGCCTGGATTTTAGTCTTGCCAGCAGTGTAACATTAGGTTACTAAGTCAATCTTTCTGAGTTTTAGACATCTCCTCTGTAAAACGAGAGTATCTATCTCACAAGGTTCAGGGAAGATTGTGGTAAACACATGCAAAGTGCCTAGTACAGTGCCTTACATATAGTGAAGGTCAAATACATGTTTGGGTTTTTATTCAATCCCATCCAGGGCAAAACGGAATTATTTCCTCCTTCATACTAAGCATTTCCACTTGACCTGATGCAGCACAGACACCCATGAGGCCAGAGGCTACTCATATACACCTGGGCCTGCATTACCTCCTAATTGCCCTGTTTCCATTCTCTGTCCAGTTGTCTGGGCACTGAAGAAATTACCAGCAAGTAGGCTGCTGGAAGTAGAAAGGTAGGGGAAGAGCTGAGGCTCTCCCAGAACTTCAGATCTATTAATAGACCAGTCACGTGTCCAGGGAGGCACAGAACTGTTGTCTGTAAACTTGGTAACCTGTGGCCCAAGACATGCAATTTAGGACTGGGTTGAATTTCAGACCAACCATTACAGAACGGGGTCCACTCTGAACAAAAAATGCAGGAGTAAAGCAAAGCGATCAGAGGTAAGGTGTTGACCCTTCCCTTGCCCTCCTCAACCCTTCCAGCTTTGTGTTACAGTAAGCCTCAGATGGGGCTTAGCCTTTTTAGGAACTTCAATTTGGCTTGGGAAGTATCTTCAGACACCCATGCTACTCATTACTGTGCCACCTTGAACAAGTTACTGTTCTCTAGGCTTGTTTCTACATGTGAACAAGACTAGGCCAGATGACCCCAGTATCTTGATGAACTTGCTCACAAATCTTCATCTCAAAGTCCCAGCTCTGATTTATAAGTCCAAGTCTAAAGCACTGTGTTCTAGAGACAAAAAGACAGGGATCCCAGGCGTACTACCCTTGGCACTAGCTTCAGCCATTCCACCAGGAGAGAGGCAATAATAAACTGGCAACAAGCCATTCCAATCTCTCAAAATCCTGGCACCTCCAGCCTCACAATGCCATTATCTCATAGCATACAGCAAGGGGCTCAGTAAATGCAAGCAAATGACTCCATGGAATCAGAATGTAGGGTGCTAACTGCCAGTTCCCACACAGTTCCCAGCACACAAATGTAGAGCAGAAGTTCACCTGCTTTAACATAAAAAAGAAAGAAGAAAAAAAGGACCTGTGTTTCCTGCCTTTCCCAATCTTAACATACCATCATAGGAAAAACAAAGCAGGCCGTCTGTAGAAAATTTAACAAGAATCATCAGCCGAATGCATGCCTGTAATCCCAGCACTTTGGGAGGCTGAGGCAAGCAGATCACTTGAGGTCAAGAATTCGAGACCAGCCTGGCCAACATGGTGAAACCTGGTCCTTACTAAAAATACAAAAATTAGCTGGGCATTGTGGCACGCAGCTGTAATCCCAGCTACTTGGGAGGCTGAGGCAGGAGAATTGCTTGAACCCGGTAGGCAGAGGCTGCAGTGAGCCGAGATCGTGCCACTGCACTCCAGCCTGGGCTACAGAGTGAGTGAGAGTCTGTCTCAAGGAAAAATAAAAAAAAGAAAAGAAAAGAAAAGAAAATTTAACAAGAATCATAAAGTTATTAGGTGGCAGATATGAGATTTAAATACAGTTCTGTATTTGTGTATGAATGTATGAAATTTTCTGTGGGTGTATGGTCTTTTCTTTACTCCATCAACAAGCCCCTTGAGAAAGACTCAAGAGATGCCTTCCAGAATCCCAGGAAAGATGTTAGACTGCCTTGTGACACCAGGAAGGGATTCCTGTCAGCACTCTGGGGCTCTATAAGATGCGTGCGTGCACACACATACACACATACACACACATCCCCGGGCTAAACTACAAAATCCACAGAACAAAGATACGCCAAGTGAGTTTAAAAAACAGAATAGCAGCCGAGCATTGTGGCTCACATCTGTAATCCCAGCACTTTGGGAGGCCAAGGTGGGTGGATCACCTGAGGTCAGGAGTTCGAGACCAGCCTGGCCAACACGGTGAAACTTCATCTCCACTAAAAATGCAAAAAAATTAATTGGGTGTGGTGGCGCACACCTGTAGTCCCAGCTACCCGGGAGGCTGAGGCAGGAGAATCACGTGAACCTGGGTGGCAGAGGTTGCAGTGAGCCAAGATGGCACCACTGCACTCCAGCCTGGGTGACAAAGTGAGACTCCATCTCAAAAAAAAAAAAATTGGACTGTTATGCAGGATTACATCTGTATTAACATATCTAAAGAAAAAATATGTCCTTCCTTAAGGAGATCAGTCAACCACGAAAGCTGAGAAAAAGCAGAGTAATAGATATATATTGGCAGTACCCATCATTCATTCATTCCACAAAGGTTTACTAAGCACTTACTATATGATAGGCACAAATCTAGGCCCTGGGAATAGGGTGATCTTAATACCCTCAAGGGGAGAAGAAGCCAACAAAGTTTAAATACTTCATTTGCTTTCCCATGACCTTTCTATCTGTATTGCAAGACAAATGGGTCAGGCTATTGTAGCTGCGGTATCAGCAGGGTTCTTAGTTGCAAGAACAACTTAGATTGCAAATTTAGCAACCCAAGTGATTCTGGCTAGTTTGAGGAGAAAAAGAACTTATCAAAAGAGTAACTCAGACTTACAAGGAGAAGTGAAAAACCAGGGATCGATGCCAAGAACAATGCCTAAAACCAGGTAACAGAACTAGTCTGATCAGGACACTTCTGCTTCCACTGCCAACCTCCACTATCGCTAGCCACTGTAATATAACTGGCACTGCTGCCCCAGGAACTCAATTTGCTACCTGTACCACCATCACTGCACCCTGCTTCTTTGCATCACAAGCTCTTCGGAGTCAAAGTCCATGGTGAGTGGCTAAGACCAAAAGAGCATAGGGCAAACTGCGAAAAAGGTTACAAGTAAATAGCTGGCATTTTAGGTAAAAAAATTCCTTAAACACAGGAAAGGGTAATAAATATTCACTTTAGCCGCTTTGGCATTATACACAAAACACTAGATTCACCTAATGAATGTCCCAATTCAGACCCTTTGTTCAACATAACCTTCATGATTAGGATGTTTGTGTTCCATGGTGCCATCCAGAGGTAGCAAAAAATGTACAGGTCATTAACAACACAGGATGTCCAGTATACTTGACAGTTCTACTTCCTGAGGTAGACTTAAAAATTGGCATTGTAGTTTTACCACATCCGCCTCAAGAACTTAATATGAGTCTGCTCAAAGATAAATAAAGGTTAATATGAGTCTGCTCAAAGATAAATGTTCTCAGTGAACTGTGAACTGACCAAATCTGAACTGCCAGAAAGTTAACTAAAAATAAACATTCACTGAGCTCTTCATATGTGCTAGATAGTATACCAAACACTTAATATGGATTAACTAATTTTTCATAACATCCTTAAAAGTTAGATGCCTTCTCCCTATTTAACATAAGAGGAAACTGAGACACAAAGTGGTTAAATGAACTTGCCTAGGAATGCACAGCTTATAACAAGAGGAGTGCAGAATTTGAGCCCAGACTGTATGACTCCATACTTAAGCATCTGTCAACTCCCTAAAGTAAATCCCTACCTATTGAGGCCTCTAAGGTGGTAGCCTTCCTCACTGGAGTGGTTTTGGTGGGTTACATATTGGCAGGAAGACACAGTCCTCTATCCTCCATCCTACGGTTAAATTCTTGATTTAATTAGCTGCAGATACAAAATTTTATTGGAAGAGAGATGACTGTCCACACAGGACAAAAACAGATAAAGCATCTGAGTAAGGCTTTGCTTAGCCCACAGATTCTCTAATTGCAGCTGCTGGTAGTACCACCTACATAAAGTATTTACTGGACTTAAAGCTCAATTATTATGATACTATAACCTTTTATTTATATTCAGGGATTATGCCTACATTCAGAATTTGGAAAGAATTTACACAAACAGTATATATTAAGACAGTGGTCTCCAAAGTGGAATGCATAAGACTTTCCAATGAAGTACAGAAAGAAAAATTAAAACTCTTACTTTATAATTGTTTTTAATCTTAAAATACAAGAATTATGCTTTACCAATGTTAACTGTACAGACTAATAATGGTGTCCTCTCTGGGTCTGTATGTAACGTATTTCAGTATCGCTTACTACATATGAGTTATCCTGAGAACAGAGATGGGAGTTCCACAGTGTGCAAGGAAGAACATCAGTGTCTGCAGTCATTCATTTGCTTTCAGGGTACTTATAAATTATGGTTTATATTTTTTCTCAACTAAATCTAACTTTACCACATAAACGATCTTAAAGGATGTTTGCGAATAAGTAAATGAATATGAAGAACAACCCCCACAGGTTAAAGATAATATTAAAATTACAAACAAAAATAAATACTGAATAACAAAGCTGACCCTTCTACACCTAATATGAGCTCTCTGTGAGCTATATTACAGGGTGAAAACAATCTAATTGGTTCAAACAATAAGTTGGCAAAAAAATTCAAAATTATCAAAAGATACTTAGAATACTGTATGGATTTAAATTTATTATTAACAATAAACTAAATCCATACTGGGCCTTGATATATTGTCAGATGTCAGCAAAACATTTTCTGTAAAGGGCCAGATAGTTAATATTTTACAGCCTCTATTATAACTAATTAACTCTACCACTGTAGTATAAAAGTAGACACAGATAAATACATTACATTGTTATTGATTACATTAATCAAATGAATGTGGCTGTGTTCCAATAAAACTTTATTTATACAAGCAGGCATAATTTGTTGACCATTACATTAAGTAATGATAAAATAAAGCTATCATGATTTTAAAAATCTAAAAATTATATCTGAAGCTAACTTTTATAATTTTTCTGTAGTGTTTAATAAAGTCCAAAGACACTCAATCCAGTGCTAAGAAGTCTCTTTATACAAGTCCTGCTTAATAATGAAAAACAAAAGGCACATATTATTGGTAAAACATTTATTCTTTCTTGTTGCAGTATTAAGTGAATTAAATAGTACAAAGAAAGCAATATTTTATTTGTTTTGTTTGTTTGTTTGTTTTGAGATGGAGTCTCACTCTGTCGCCAGGCTGGAGTGCAGTGGTGCAATCTTGGCTCACTGCAACCTCCGCCTCCCAGGTTTAAGCAATTCTCCTGCCTCAGCCTCCCGAGTAGCTAGGACTACAGGCATGTGCCACCATGCCCAGCTAATTTTTATACTTTTAGTAGACACAGGTTTTACCATGTTGGCCAGGATGGTTTCGATCTCTAGACCTCATGATCCACCTGTCTTGGCCTCCCAAAGTGCTGGGATTACAGGCGTGAGCCACCACACCCGGCTGGAAAGCAATATTTTTAAAACTGCATTCCTTTGTCAGCAAAATACTGTTAGAAAACATATATTAAATATTGTTTAAGATTTGAATAACAAATATTATTATAAATTATGGAGCATGAGATATTTTCTAGAAAGTAAGATACAAGTTTTCTTTCATGTGCCAGTTAAGGGTATCTGCTACATTCTGTTAAATACTGCAATAAAAAAGGAACTGTCTTTCAAGGGACACTAAAGGAAAAATGTACAAGAGAAGAAATATCCTCTATAGCATAAGACTTCCTTAGTTGAAATAAGATTTATTTTTTAAATAATAGAAAATAAAGTTTTATTTTAAAAATACTTAAGTGTAACCACGATAAAACAGCTGCTTCAACTAGAATTTTAAAAGGATTATGGGTAAGATTAAAGAAATAGCACTACACATGAAATTCTTTCCTGAATTATTCATAAGCAAGCTACTACAGCAAAGAAATTAAAGCTGGAAGTGCTGAGTACTATGAGGTTTCATTGAAATTGTTTATTTTATAAAAATATAGTAAAATAAAAATTATTAAAATTATTAAAATATAGTAATACAATTGACTATTGCATCAAAAATATATCAAATACTTAAGGAGGAAAAAGACTAATAAAAGATATATAAAGCCAGTTGCAATGGCTCACTCCTGTAATCCCAGCACTTTGGGAGGCCAAGGAGGGCAGATCACGAGGTCAGGAGATCGAGACCATCCTGGCTAACACGGTGAAACCCCGTCTCTACTAAAAATACAAAAAATTAGCCAGGCGTGGTGGTGGGCGCCTGTAGTCCCAGTTACTCGGGAGGCTGAGGCAGGAGAATGGTGTGAACCCAGGAGGCAGAGCTTGCAGTGAGCCAAGATTGCGCCACTGCACTCCAGCCTGGGTGACAGAGCGAGACTCCATCTCAAAAAACAAACAAACAAACAAAAATTGCAAAGATATATAAGACCACTACAAGAAAACCTACAGACTTACAGAAAAAAAATAATTGTAAAGATCTAAAGAGGCCAGGCATGGTGGCTCAAGCCTGTAATCCTAGCACTTTGGGAGAATGTGGCGGGAAAATCACTTGAGCCCAGAAGTTCAAGACCAGCCTGGGCAACATAGTGAGACCCTGACTCTAATTTTAAAAATAAATAAACTAAATAAATGAAAGAACATATCATGTTCATGAGGTGAAAGACTACATATAGTTTGTCAGTTCTCCCAATCTATAGATTCAATGCAAAGCCAATCAAAATCCCAGCAGAGGTTTTTCTTAGCAGAAGTTAACAAATCGATTCTAAAATTCATATAGAAATACAAAGGACCAAGGACAGCCAAGCAGTCCTGAAGAACAACAAGTTGATAAACTTAAACTTCCAAATACCAAGAATAATCACAATAAAAATCAGCACAGTGCAGTACTAGCGCAGGATACAAAAATGACAAATAGAATAGAGAGTGTGGAAACAGACCCACAAATATCTGCCTTATGAGAAAGGTAATACTTATGGTACAGTAGGAAAGAATGACCTTTTTTTTGGGGGGGGGGGATGGGGTCTCACTCTGTCACCCGGGCTGGAGTACAGTGGTGCAATCTCAGCCCACTGCAACCTCCACCTCCCAGCTTCAAGCAATTCTCATGCCTCAGCCTCCCAAGTAGCTGGGATTACAGGCATGCACCACCATGCATGGCTGATTTTTTTATTTTCAGTAGAGACAGAGTTTCATCATGTTGCCCAGACTGGTCTCAAATTCCTGGCCTCAAGTGATCCACCTGCTTCAACCTCCCATAGTGCTGGGATTACAGGCATGAGCCACTGCGACCGGCCCAAGAATGATCTTTTCAATAAATGGTGTTGGATCAATTGATTATTCACAGAAGGAAAAAAATGTAGCCAGAGTCATTACTTCACACCATAAACAAAAACATCGATTTCAGATGGATTGCAGATCTAATGGGAAAGGTGAAACAATAAAGCTTTTAGATAAAAAATTATGGGGAAATCGTTATGAACTTGGAATAGGCAAGAGTTGTGTTTTTTAATTACTCTTTTTTTTTTCCTTTAGGAAAGAAGCAGACTCAGTTAAAGAAGAATCCTTAAAGGAGGGTTTTCCTGCCCAGGGACTGAACGCTGTCACAGAGGGTCTTCCAATCACCAGCCACTGAGCTGGGAATGGAAAAGGTGCCTCGCCAAGTTTACTTTCCCTCCTTTCATGAAGCTGGTAGAATACTAAGCACTTTCCAGATGGGATCCCAGGAGGCCAGATTTCTTACAGGGCACAAAAAGGGCTAAGGACACTTGAAGGAAAAGGTTGATAAACCGAGAAAAGATATTCACAATATACATATAAGACAAAGGACTTATATCCAGCATACATAAAGAACTCCTACAAATCAGTAAGAAAAAGATAACCCAAAGGAAAATTGGGCAAAAAAGCTTGAACAAATACTTCACAAAATAATAAATCCAGATATTAAATACACATATACATATCTATATGTCCATACAGATATTCATATGTATATCAAAAGATGCTCTATACATTAGTCACTGGGGAGAAACAAATTAATCCACAATGTGATAACAGCAGTGTTAGCACTCACCAGAATGGCTGAAATAAAAAAGATAGGGAAATACTAGACATTGAAAAGGAGGTCAGACAACTGGAATTCTCATACTCTGCTTGCAGGAATGTATATTAGTATCTATCATTGCATGACAAATTACCCCCAAAATTTAGTTGCTTAAAACAATAAACATTATTTCATACAGTTTCTGAGGGTTAGGAATCAAGGAAGTGGCTTAACTGAGTGGCTGTGGCTCTGGTCTCTTAGGTTTTAAAAGGGCAATAGCCATTTGATGGCTTGACTGGGGCTGGAGGATTTGCTTTCATGGTGGCTCACTCACATTCCCAGCAAGTCCATACTGATTGTTGTCAGGAAACACCAGTTCTCCACATGCCTTTTCCATAGGCTTCTTGAGTGTCCTCACAATATTTTCATGGACTTCCCCAGAGTGAATAATCCAAGAGACAGGGAGAAAGCAATAAGGAAACTGTAGTGCCTTTTATGACCTGATTTCTGAAGTTGTACACTATCATTTTCACTTTATTATATTTGTGAGAATAGAAAGTGAGGTCCAGCTCAAGGGGAGCACAATTAGACTCCACCCCTTGATGGAAGGAGTATCAAAGAATTTGTGGACATATTTTAAAACCAAGTATATCCAGTTTGGCAAAGAATGTAACAGTACCCATTGTGGAGCACACATATCTTACCAAGGCCTCCAGTGTGCTAATGCTGTCTGGTTAGCATGATGTTGTCAATGGTGATGTTCTATGGCTGGATGGTCCAGGTATCTTCTGACTATATTATGACAAACAGTAGAAGAGTAGAAGTGTTTACATATCCCTGGGCAAAACTATAAAGGAATGTTCCCTATGAATACAAATAGTTTTTAATCATTTTTTCTGACTGAAACAGAAAATAATGCGTTTGCCAAATCGATGGCATAATCTGCTCTAGCAAAGATATCAAATCCATCATGGCAGCCACATTTGGGGATGCTAAGTTACAGTTACTGAAGTCCAGTCATTCTCTGATCAATCCAGTTTTACAGGGGCAGACTAATTAATTAAATATACATAGGATAGAGACCACCACCCTTCATCTTAAGATACATAAGGGTAGGTCAGGGGCAGTGGCTCATGCCTGTAATCCCAGTACTTTGGAAGGCCGAGGCGGGCAGATTACCTGAGGTCAGGAGTTCAAAACCAGCCTGGTTAACATGGTGAAACCCATCTCTACTAAAAATACAAAAATTAGCCAGGCATGGTGGCGGGCACCTATAATCCCAGATACTTGGGACACTGAGGCAGGAGAATCGATTGAACCCAGAAGGCAGAGGTTGTAGTGAGCCAAGACTGAGCCATTTCACTCCAGCCTGGAAAACAGAATGAGGCTCTATCTCAAAAAAAAAAAAAAAGATACTTAAGGGTAGCACTACTCTCCACCATCTGTCCCAGAAGGTGTTATTGGGTTTGGTTCACTATCCTGGCCAGGAGAGCAGGAGGTAGTTTCCAAGGCTTCCAGTTAGCCTTCCCCACTATGACACCTCTTATTCAACAGGTCAAGTATCCGACATGGGTGCTACTCTTTAACTGCTGAGTTTGTCAATCCCAGTTATACACTTGGGGACAGAGAAAATGACAAGTTGGTAGGTCTGTGGGATAATTCCACTTCAAAAAAAGTATCATAGAAAAGTAACAAGATAAATATATATATTAAAATCATACTAAGTGAAAGAAACCACACATGAATCCATTTATATGAAATGTCCAGAATAGGCAAAATCATAGAGACAGAAAGTAGACTAATGATTGCCAGAAGATAGAGAACAGGGAGTGTGACTGCTTAATGGGTGCAGCGTTTCTTTTTAGGGTGATGAAAATATTCTAAAATTAGATAGTAGTGACGGTTACACAAAATCGTTGAAAACCACCAACTTGGGCGGGGCACAATGACTCATGTCTGTAATCACAGCACTTTGGGAGGCTGAGGCAGGAAGACTGCTTGAAGGCAGGACTTTGAGACCAGCCTGGGTAATATGGCAAGACCCCATCTCTACCAAAAAAAAAAAAAAAGTGTATACTTCAAAATAATAAGTTTTATGCAATGTGAATTTTTTTTTAAGAGACAGGGTTCTTGCTCTGTTACTCAGGCTGGAGTACGCTGGCACAATCATAGCTTACTGCAGCCTGAAACTTCTGGGTTCAAGCAATCCTCTCACCTTAGCCTCCTGAGTAGAAAGGGCTAAAGGGGAGTGCCACCATGCCTGACTAATTTTTTAATTTTTTGTGCAGACTGATTCTTGCTATGTTGTCCAGGTTGGTCTTGAACCCCTGGACTCAAGGGATCCTCCCACCTCGGCCTCCGAAGTAGCAGGGATTACAGGCCTGTGCCACCACCAAACTGTTATGTGATTTTTACTTCGATTTTTTTAAAAATTGAATGGTTGTTGGCTGTCTGGTAAACTGGACAATATGTAAGGGCAGCTTTAATCCTCACTCAATTTACAATACAGAATCCATCCAGCTCACAGCTTTATACACTGTACTATATCGAGCCCTTGCCAAATGCTTAGGATACGAATATATTTCATCACTTACATTAACCAACACATTATAAAGCAACTTCTTCCTGTTCTCTATGAGTCCCTATTTAAATTTGAAAGACTCATGGCTTCTTAAAAAAAAAAAAAAAACCCACAATTTCAGGTTGGGCACAGTGGCTCACGCCTATAATCCCAGTACTTTGGGAGACAGAGGCAGGCGGATCACCTGAGGTCAGGAGTTCAAGACTAGCCTGACCAACGAGGATAAACCCCGTCTCTACTAAAAATACAAAATTAGCTAGGCATGGTGGCGCATGCCTGTAATCCCAGCTACGCAGGAGGCTGAGGCAGGAGAATCACTTGAACCCGGGAGGCGGAGGTTGCGGTAAGCTGAGATCGCACCACTGCACTCCAGCCTGGGCAATAAGAGCAAAACTCCTTCTCAAAAAAACACAGTTTGGTGTTGGGGCTAAGAAAAGTCCTTGGCATCTTCAACCCCAGACAATGACTGGCTCTGCTACTTACCTCCCTCTCCCTGATTAGAAGGAAAATACAATCTCTATTATAAAATGTCAGAAAGATGGGAAGAAAGGATTCAAGCACTATCCCACCTCAAGCAAATATTTAGTGGATAAACTGTCTAGCAGTTTTCAAATTATGCTCTGTAGACTCCTCCTCTCCTTCCATCCCCTGTCCAAGTCTCTTGGCAATATCTACTTCAATTAGAACTCTACATTTGATGAGTTTTAAATATTGGAAACACACTTCCATTTTTTAATAAAAATGGCTTAATTATGAAGTAAACATCTACAAATTTTGTTGACTTAAAACTATTTCCCTACCTCCCAAACCTACCTTTCTGTAAATGTACCTTGATTTTCTTCCCTTAAGGAATCACCTCTTTCCTGCTCTCGATCCACATGGTTCCAGGGAAGCTGACCCTAACCCCTGGGTTCCATAAGTAGAATGAAACTCTGTTGGCCAATTAAAGGTCAGTATTCTCCTGGCCACAGTGATTAATTTAGGATGGGCATAGGACCCAAGCCAAAATCACACCCAGGACCGCCAGCACCATCAGGAAAGAGGTATAATGTTGTATCTTTTTTGTTGTTGTTTTTGGGTTGTTTTGTTTTGTTTTGTTTGAGACAGTGTCTAACTGTCTCCCAGGCTGGAGTGCAGTGGTCCAGTCTTGGCTCACTGCAGGCTTAACCTCCTAGGCTCAAGTAATCCTCCCACTTCAGTCTCCTGAGTAGCTAGGACTACAGATACAAGCCACCATGCCCGGCTAATTTTTGTATTTTTTGTAGAGATGTGCTTTCCTCATGTTGCCCAGGCTGTTCTCAAACTCCTGGGCTCAAGTGATCCACCTACCCTGGACTCCCAAAATGCTAGGATTATAGGCTTGAACCAACATGCCAGGCCTGTTGTGTCTTTCAATAAGCTGGTAGGATGCATACCCAAATCTGATATCTTTCTTTGCCACTACATGGGAGAAAGTCTGCCTAAGAATGACACCAGTACAAAGAAAAGCAGAGCCAAAGAGGGAGAGAGTGAGTCCTAATGACATAATTTAACTCCCTGTATCTAGCTGTGTCTAAAAGTAGAACTACTTCTAGGCTTTTTAGCTACTCGGTCAATAAAGTCCCTCTCTTGGTTAAGTCCGTCTGAATTGTATTTGTATCACCTGCAAAAGAGTCACAACAAATGCAAAATTATTTGAATAAAAAATTGAAAATCAATCATCTAGTCAATAAGCCTCAAACCTTTTCTGAGAATCAGTTATGAGAAGAATCTTTTTAAAAAACTCCCAGAAAACTTAGTCTACTCCTTGATTCTCCATTATATTCCCAAATCTCATTTTATGGTTTCCAAACCGCTTTTCCACAGATAACCTCAGCTCATCTTCAAAAACAAAACAAGGCTGGGTATGGTGGCTCACATCTGCAGTTCCAACACTTTGAGAGGCCAAGGCAGGTGATTGTTTGAGTCCAGGAGTTCAACACCAACCTAGGCAACATGACAAAATCCTGTCTCTACAAAAAATGCAAAAATTATCCAGACATGGTGGCATGTGCCTGTAGTCCCAGCTACTTGAGAGGCTGAGGTGGGAGGATCGTTTGAGCCCAGGAGGTAAAGGTTGCAGTGAACCAAGATCGTGTCACTGCACTCCAGCCTGGGTGACAGAGCCAGACCCTGTCTCAAAAAAATAAAAATAAAAAAAAAAACAGAAACCCTGTGAAGTAAGGCCTCTGTCTCCAAACGATCTTCTCACTAATCATTACTGTTTTTGCACAATTCTCAGGAAGCCATACCCAGGGCTGGCAACCTCACTGAGCTCAGTACAGACTTGCTACCTGACTACATTGTGCCCCTCACCCCTGCCAGCTGTGTCTTGTTTCAATTAGGCCTCACCCTGCTCCTCACAGGCTGAGATACAGACAAGCCACTAGCAGAGCACATACATAAGGGTGTGTCACTCAACTGACTGGCATCCCTGAAAGTCAGTGGCCTTACTCTCAAAGTTGCCCCTAACCTATCAAATGCACATCAGTGGATCAGATCCGAGGAGGAGGAAATGTCTTCTAAATGCCCCATTGAAAGAAACTTCAGCCAACAGCCACTAAAACATTGCCAAACTACCTTTCCATATCTATTGGGATTTAAAGATTTAAAAATCATTACTGGCCGGGCACGGTGGCTCATGCCTGTAATCCCAGCACTTTCAGGAGGCTGAGGTGGACGGATCACCCGAACTCAGGAGTTCAAGAACAGCATGGCCAATATGGCAAAACCCCGTCTCTACCAAAAATACAAAAAAATGGCCAGGCGCAGTGGCTCACGCCTGTAATCCTAGCACTTTGGGAGGCCGAGGCAAGCAGATCACCTGAGGTCAGGAGTTCAAGACCAGCCTGACCAGCACTGAAACCCCATCTCTACAAAAAATACAAAAATTAGCCAGGCGTGGTGGCAGGCGCCTGTAATCCCAGCTACTCGGGAGGCTGAGGCAGGAGAATCGCTTGAACCCAGGAG
>NW_012117644.1:518464-532953 GCF_000951035.1 Colobus angolensis palliatus
AGCCAAGCATGGTAGTGCACATCTGTGGTCCCAGCTACTCAGGAGGCTGAGGTAGGAGGATCACTTGAGTTCCAGGGATCAAGGCTGCAGTGAGTGGTGATGACACCACTGCACTGCAGCCTAGGCGACAGCAAGATCCTGACTTAAGAGGAAAAAAAAAGCAACTTGATACTGCAGCAATTTGATGCCTCATTGTACTGGTCAGGATACAGAAAAAGCTGCTGTAACTAAGAGACCCTCAAATACAGTGGATTAAACAAAAAGTTTATTTCTCTCTCGTAATAGTTAAGCAGTGAGCAGTCTCAAACGAGAGTGAACTCTGCCATTCTCACTCAAAATGAGGCTTCCATCTCTGGGATAAAAAAAGGTGCTGTAGATCTCACTATATTCCAGCTAGCAGGAAGGGAAAAAGGAAAAGAGAAGCACCACATATTGTTTTTAAGTACATAATATAGAAGTGGTACACATGACATTTCCACTTGGATCCCCCACTGGATAGAACTAACACATGTGGCCATACTTAGTTGCAAAGGAAGGTGAGTGGCTATGTATCCTGCTAAAACTCAGGTGTTCTAGCATTAAAGAAAGAATGAGAGAGCCCACGTTGGCAAAGACATCTAAGAATCTCTTTCATTTTACCTCAGTTTTTTTAATATTTTGTCTTATTAAACAATTTGGCCACACATGGTGGAGCTCATGCCTGTAATCCCAACAGTTTGAGAGGCCAAGGCGGGTGGATACCTTGAGGTCAGGAGTTCAAGAACAGCCTGGCCAACATGGCAAAACCCCATCTCTACTAAAAATACAAAAAATTAGTTGGACGTCGTGGCGGGTACCTGAATCCCAACTACTTGGGAGGCTGAGGTAGGAGAATCGCTTGAACCCGGGAGGCGGAGGTGGCAATGAACCGAGATCGCACCATTGCACTACAGCCTGGGCAACAAGAGTGAAACTCTGTCTCAAAAAAAAAAAATTATTCCCAAGCCCAGCTACACGGAAGTTTGCAGTTATTGTTCAGTGAAACCTGCTGGCTAGCTTGGAAAAAAAGAAAGGGAGGAGAGAGGGGAAAGGAGGGGAGAGAAGGGAGGGGAGAAGGGAGGGGAGAAGTGTAGGGAGAAGGGAAGGGAGAAGGGAAGGGAAGGACAGTTGTGGATAGATACCCCCAGTTAGCCTCACTAGACTGAACAGTACCAACAAAGCCTACTTATTTAACTTTTGTGACCAGTATTTATGGTGGAAATAAAAGTTGCTCTAAAAGACAAATTAGTAAGTGCTATCTCTGTGCAATACTAGGCCAAGTAGTATAGAAAAACAACAACAACAACAACAAAGCAGTGTTTCTGTCTTTAAAAAACTTCCAATCTTGTGTGGTAATCACATACAAAGCAACCACAATGCAGCAAGATAACTGAGGCATATAAAGTATGATAGGAGAATAACAGTAGAATAGACTGCCAACGTACAGGCAAAGAGGACAGAGAAATCTTAAAAAGTGGGACACTGGAGCTATGTACTAAAAGATGAGGAGTTTACTAGATAGAAAAGAGTAAGCAAGCCAGGGGTGGTGGCTCACACCCAACACTGTGGGAGGTCAAGACAGGAGGATCACTTGATCCCAGGAGTTTGAGACCAGCTTGAGCAACAGAAGGAGACCCCATCTCTACAAAAAAATTTTAAAGTTAGCCAGGCATGGTGGTACATGCCTGTAGTCACAGCTACTCAAGTGGGTTAGATGTGAGGATCACTCGAGCTCAGGAGGTTGAGTTCTGCAGCCTGGGCAACAGAGTGAGACCCTGTCTCAAAAAAAACAAAAACAATTTTAAAAAGATGGTAAGGAGGCATTCCAAGCAAAATGGAAAACATGAATAAAAGCATAGAAAAATGTTTGCTGAAAAGACAATATGCAGAACCCAGATCACAGAATGCCAGGAACACCAGATTGAGAAGCTTGGATTTTAGAATCTCTGAGAAACAGGAAAG
Organism: Colobus angolensis palliatus; assembly: GCF_000951035.1. Taxonomy (NCBI): domain Eukaryota; kingdom Metazoa; phylum Chordata; class Mammalia; order Primates; family Cercopithecidae; genus Colobus; species Colobus angolensis. The sequence goes on from NW_012117644.1 coordinate 520,445, forward strand.
CAATAGACTTCTGAGCAGGGGTGGATTGACTTGTTAGAAAGATTCTGGCAGCCAAGTGGAAGGATGGACAAGGAGACATGCTTTGGAGTCTCATCCTTGCTACTATGCCTAGTCCTATCCTTATCTCCCCAGCGCTACCACTAATAAGCCAAGTCCTTACAGAAGGAAGGCAAATCCAGGACAAATCCCACAGACTCAGGCAGCATCAGATTTGTAGATTTGTTAGTTTGTTTTCTGTTTTTTGTTTGTTTGTTCGTTTGTTTGTCTCGCTCTGTCACCCAGGCTGGAGTGCAGTGGTACAATCTCAGCTCACTGTATTCTCCGCCTCCCCAGTTCAAGCGATTCTCCTGCCTCAGCCTCCTCAGTGGCTGGGATTATGGGCAGGCGCCACCATGCCCGCCTAATTTTTTTTCTTGTTTTGTTGTTGTTGTTGTTGTTGTTTTGTATTTTTAGTAGAGATGGGGGTTTTACCATGTTGCTAGGCTGGTCTCGAACTCCTGACCTTGTGACCCACCCACCTTGGCCTCCCAAAGTGCTGGGATTACAGGCATGAGCCACCGCGTCCGGCCTGTTTTTAGTTTTAATGTCTTTTATTGAGGTGAAATTCATATAACATTCACCATTTTTAAGTGAACAATTCAGTGGCATTTAGTACATTTACAGTGTTGTGCATCCACAGAGGTTTTTAGTTCTACATTTTTTTTTTTAAGAGACAGGGTGTCATATGTTGCCTAGGCTGGCCTTGAACTCCTGAACTCAAGCAATCTTCCCACCTCAGCCTCCTGAGTAGCTGGGACTGCAACCATGTGCCACCATGTCCAGCTGGACCTTAGTTTTTGATGAGGTCCAGGAAAGCCTCTGCTTACTTCACTCAGATCAGGCTTCATATAGTCCTCTGGCATCTCTGCTCAGATGGATATGCCAGATACTTTTGGCTTTCAACAAACATCTGCCTAGAGTCCCTAGACTGCCATGCTATTTTCTAACCTTTCCTGACCTCAGCTCCCCTAGGAACACAGGTCATTATGACCAAAAGGAAATTTGACCATGTCTATCCCTTATTTTAAATTTTTCAGTGCCCAAAGAATAAAGTCTCAAATCCTTAACAGATAGACAAGGTTCTCTATAATCTGGCATCTGCTTGTTTCCCTAGCCTTATCTCCTAAACATGTTGCCCTAAAATTCTTCCCTCTCATTATGCTTCCCTTCCTACTCATGGCTGCTCAAACATATTTTTTTCTTTCACCCTGGAAATGATTTTGTCACCTCATACACATTTCCCACAGACTTATCTCACCCTAGGGAAAGTTCTCATATCTTCATTATTTCCTGGGAACAGCTCTGATTCCAGTCTCATCTCACTGTGGGCGCTACTGTAATCCATGCCTCATTATTCATTCTTCTTTACATATGTTATTGACCATATAATACCACAAGATGACTTTTTTCCTACCTCCTACTATTCTTCTTCTGTCATATTACTGAGAATAACCTTACCGAATACATCTGCTTCTGCTCCCTCTGCCTGAGTCTCTCATAAGCCCAGGACTTCACCAGGCCCCTCACCCCAAAGTTATTGGTACCTGGGACTTAGGAGGGAGATATATTATACCCATACGGAGATATATTATACCCATACCCCCAGTCAGCTGGGGAGTTGGAGCCAGATGTTATTCTCTCTCACCTTCTTTCTGACAGAATTCTTGAAATGACAAAGCTCTATTAGGACAGCACTTGAACCCACCCTCATTTTACCGTGGAGACATCACTGACCCCAGTTTCATCTTACTTTAAGATCAGCTCTGGCCTTGGCCTCCCCAATCACCATATCAAAGAGAAAATCATACCCCAGTATACCTTGGTAATGAATGATTTGCACTCTGGCCTTGGCTGGTACTCAACTCAGGAAAGAAAAGTGACATGAAGCAACTGGCCCAAAGTAACACTAATAGTATCCCAAACTAGGGAAAGAAGGTCTCTCTCTGGGGTGGTAGGGGAGAAAAACTTTCAAATCATTATAAAACCCCCCTCACTTTCTGTGTATGCAAGCCAAATATGTGTCAAATGTTGCACAGGAAGAACTCACACAAAGGCCTTTTTCCAGGTGTATTTTAGGCTTCCAGGTATATCACAGTCACAAATATCAGTTTGCTCCCTTACAAACTCCATTCAGCAGCAAAGCAACAATATTTATAAGTCATTCTTTCTATAACATTTTATTTGAGCTTGACAATGTATTAAGCAGAATAAACCTAGGCTTTAAACTTTCTAGCCATGCAATCTTGGCAAATAACTTTCTTTTTTTTTTTTTTTTTTTTTTTTTTTTTTTTGAGAGAGTCTTGCTTTGCGGTCCAGGCTGGAGCGCAGTGGCGTGATCTCAGCTCACTGCAAGCTCCGCCTCCCGGATTCACGCCATTCTCCTGCCTCCTGCCCAGTAGCTGGGACTACAGGCGCCCACCACTAGGCCCAGCTAATTTTTTGTGTTTTTAGTAGAGACGGGGTTTCACCATGTTAGCCAGGATGGTCTCAATTTCCTGACCTCGTGATCCGCCCGCCTCGGCCTCCCAAAGTGCTGGGATTACAGGCGTGAGCCACTGCCCCCCGCCTAGATTGCTATTTTTAAATAGAATGATTGGATAAGGCCTCACTGAGTTAACATTTAACCAACAGATCTGAAGGAAATAAGGCATGAGCCATGCAGAAAGTTAGGAAAAGAAGGAAGAACCAATGCAAAGGCCCTGAGGCAAGAGCATGTCTGTCTCTATTGTTCAAAGAATGGTAAGAAAGCCAATGGGGCAGGGTCAGCAGGTAGAGAGGAAATGAGGCTAAGACAGGTAACTGGGAGTCAAGTCACGTGTGATCTTGTGGGCCACTCTAAGGACTTTGGCTTTTTCCCTGAAAGATATGTAAAGCCACTGAACAATTTTGAACAGAAGAGTTATATGATTTGGATTTACGTTTTGAAAGGATCACTCTGGCTTCCTGTTTAGAATAAACTGTAGACAGGCAAGGGCAAAAGCAGGGCAACCAGTTAGGCTATTATCTCACCAGGCAAGAGACGATGGTAACTTGGATTAGGGTGGTAAGTGCAGAGGTAATGAAAAGTATCTGATTTTTGGATTTGAATGTTAAAGGTAGAACCAACAGGATATGCTGAGAGATTCCGTGTAAGTGAAACATTGTTAAATTTAAAATGCCTATTAGATATCTAAAATGTTAATTAAGAGGTTAGATATACAAGTCTAAAATTCAGGGAGAAATCTAAGCTGGAAACACAAATTTGAGTTGTCAATAAATAGATGATAGTTAAAATTATATAAATGGACTTTTAATGCCATGAGATATTCAATAAACAAAGTTCCCAGTGAATAGTAACTGCCATTATAACCCCTTTTTATTCTTTTTTTCTCCCCCAGCTTCCCAAGCTTATAAACCTTTTTTTTTTTTTTTTTTTTTTTTTTTTTGAGACGGAGTCTTGCTCTGTCGCCCAGGCTGGAGTGCAGTGGCCGGATCTCAGCTCACTGCAAGCTCCGCCTCCCGGGTTTATGCCATTCTCCCGCCTCAGCCTCCGGAGTAGCTGGGACTACAGGCGCCCGCCACCTTGCCCGGCTAGTTTTTTTTGTATTTTTAGTAGAGACGGGGTTTCACCGTGTTAGCCAGGATGGTCTCGATCTCCTGAACTCGTGATCCGCCCGTCTCGGCCTCCCAAAGTGCTGGGATTACAGGCTTGAGCCACCGCGCCCGGCCAACCTCTTTTTATTCTTAAGGTATTAGAGATACTTGCCAACTTCTAAACTTCAGTGCCCAACCTCTAACCGTGTCCCCACCCCTCAAGAAAAATTTGATTTTCTGATCTTGTATCCTTCTTTACTGTCATCCTTCTTTTCAAATTTGCAATTAAAACATCAGATAAGTGAAGGCACACTGGTGTTAAGTGGTAAAGGTACCAATTTTAGAGTTAGATTTGGTTTGAATCTTCTCTCTCTCAGCCATTTACTAGTTCTGTGACCTTTTAGCCTCAATTTTCTTACCTATACGATGGGACTAATAGTACCTATCTTAAAGGATTGTTATCTTATGGATGGTAAGACACCTACTTATTGCTTTGTTCAACAAAAACTTACTGAACATCCATTACATGCCTAGCACTGTGTCCAGCATTAGGGCTACAGCAGTGAATAGGCACTAGTACTGTCCTCATGGAGCTTATAGCCTAAGGGACTATAGTATTTCTAAAGCACCCAGACAAAATTTAAATTTTTTTAAATCCTCTAAATAAAATAAATATGTAAAGAACCTCACACAATGCCTAGCAAATAGCAGGTGCTAAGTGACAGTATATATTATTTTATAATTAAAACATAAGCCCTCACAGAACAATATGCTTTAGAATTGGCAAATCTTTGGAAATCAAAAGGTCCAATTATCTCATTTAATAGATGAGCAGATTAACTAGCTTCATAATAAACTTATTCAGGACACCTATTCAGTCAGGGCATGTGCCAGCTGCTCAAGATACAAGGATGAGTAAAACACAGTCCCTACCTTACATCAAGTAAATATGCAATGGGAGAATGACTCGCCTGAGGTAACCTAGTTCATCACTTAGACTGGAAATCGTGTCTTCTAATTCTCAGTGTTTTACTCTTTCCACTGAATCAAAATTATTCAACTCAAATAAAAATACTTAGGAAGAAGCCTACCACTGTGACAAAGAGAGTGCCATCCTACAGCTCAGCAATTCCTCACGAGTAGCTTGTCAAAAAGGGTAAGCCCCTCTGGGTTTGGAGGCTGATTCCTTTTTTCCTCTATAACAGTCCATAGCACACAGCAGCTAGGGCCTCAGAGGCCCTGGTAAGAAGTTACAGAAAGATGCATAAAAAGAGTAAAAGCCTGAAACCACCAGAGCCACTGGCTAAGTAGAGAAAAAATACAGCAAGGCCAGACCAAGACCCTCATCCCTCATTAAGAGGGAGATTAGGTCATGTTCCCTCCAGGCTAGCACTAGCTCCAGAACTCTACCTTTGTCCCTTTAGGCCACCCACCCTGCCCACTGCAAGGGCCCTCTTTAGAGTTTCAACACTGAGCTCCATTTAATGGAAAAAAATAGCACTGGGAAGTGGAAAGAATACATTATGGAGTTCCAAAAATCTGGCTGAAACTGGCTCCACCACTAACTAGCTGAATGTTTCTTAACTCATCTGTTTCTGCAGTTGGAAAAGAGTGACAATACTCACTTCTGGGAACTGTGGTGAGCATCAGAGATGTGTCTAACGTATCTAGAAAAATGCCTGGCATGCAGCAGTTACTCAATAAATGGTGCTATGATTACTTATGGTATCCCTTGTCTGTCCCATGCTCTAGTGACTGCAGGCTTCAGCAGAGCAGCACAGTTTAAGACTCCCACAATAATATGGAGTATTCAGGGAGATGTGGTGCCTTCACTGGCTACATTTCTCAAGCTCTTCTCCCCTCAACCTATACCAGCTCAGGTCTCCACTCCACCCCTCCACCTTTTAAAAAAATAAAATCTTTGAACCTGTCTCCTCTGCTGCCTCTTCAAAATACCACCCTCTTTCCTTTCTTCCCTCGCAACTATATTTCTCAAAAAAGTATTTTGTTCTACATCTTCACCTCAAACTCACTCCCTAAGCCACAGCAGTCTAGCTTCCATCCCTACCACTGCACTGAAACTGCTGTCACCATGGTCACCAATGACTCAGTAGCCTCATTTCAGGCTCACCCTACTTGTTCTCTGCTGCAATAGACACTATTGCTTTCTTTCAGAAACTCTTCTCATTCCTGGCTTCCCAGACAGTATTTTCTCTTACCTCTCTGATTGCCCCTCCTCAGGCTCCCTCCCTAACTTTTCTGTCTACACATATCAGAGTTCTTCTGTGCTCTATCCTCAACCCCCTTTCTTTCCCCATTTTATAAATTTCACTCAGGTGATCTCATCTACTTCTATAGTCTCCACTGTTTCTTAGAGGTCATGATTCCAAAGGCTATTCCTACCTCTCTCAGGAACTCCAAAACTCATGTCTTCTCCCCCAACTACCAGATATTTTCTCATGGATATCACCCATAATCATCTCAAAACCAACATTAACTTCCCCAGCTCTCTCTCTTGTATTCCATGTGCTAACAGCATCACAGTAATGCCCGGTCACCTAACACTGCCTCCTTCATCCTTCCGTTACACAATTTAAATCAACTCCCATGACCACTACCCTTGTTTCAGCCTCATCATCTGCTACTGCAAATCTTCTGGCTGCCTTCTCTGCCTCTAGTTCTAATCTATCCATTCTAAGCACAGGCATATAAGAGGTCTTCCTGTAAAAACACTCTGGTCATGTCACAGCCATCTTAAATATGGACGGTAAATCTCAACTCCAAAGGGATTTAAGCTCTTTACCATAAAATACAAAGTCATTCAGGATCTGGCCCTTCGCACACACCCAGCTTCATCTCGTGCCACTCCTTCCAAGTAGTCCAACACTCCAGTTCAGGGAACAACTCGTCATTCACTGAATATGCCATGCACTTTCACAGTCACACTGCCCAGAATACACTCCAGGGCACTCTGGCACAACCCTGGTCATCCTTAGAGGGTAGCATATTTGATCTTGCTAAGTGTTTAGACCCTCCTTCCTTTCTCTCCCAGTACTTTTTTTTTTTTTGAGACAAAGTCTCACTCTGTCACCCAGGCTGGAGTACAGTGAAGTGATCTCGGCTCACTGCAACCTCTGCCTCCTGGGTTCAAGCAATTCTCCTGCCTCAGCCTCCTGAGTAGCTGAGGTTACAGGCATGCACCACCACGCCCAGCTAATTTTTGTATTTGTAGTAGAAATGGGGTTTCACCATGTTGGTCAGGCTGGTCTCGAACTGCTGACCTCGTGATCCACCCGCCTCGGCCTCCCAAAGTGCTGGGATTACAGGCGTGAGCGACCACACCCAGCTTTTCCCAGTACATTTTCTATGTACCTCTATTGTAGCACTTGTGACACCGTATAGAGTGTACTTGTTTATGGGTGTCTCAGTAACCTGCAGGTTGTTCATGGACACAGACTATGTCTTTCACATCTCTGCACCCCAGCCCACTTGCCCACCCTCTCAAGATAAGCAACCAGACTATCAGTCCTAACAGGGGATACTCCCCCTATAGCAGGAGAGCAAATTCTAATGACAACAGGAAGTCTCAATAGGTTCAACTTCCCTCTTGCAAATGCTTCCATATGGACTGACCCCACAAGAGCTATTTCCTACCTGATTCCTGGGACCCCTATGCCTGGCACAGCCTGTTCAATAGAAAGAGGAGAGCTTCCTTAAGATTAAAATTCTTTGGAAAATGATTTCTAAAATGGGCTGAGCTGATAGATAGGACTGCCAACTGCCAGAGCCATCTCAGGAAGTAATTTGTGAAATAACTCCAAGACCTTTATACATTTTCCAAAGCAACTGGGATGGTTGCTACAACACCCTGTGGCAAGTCTTCCTGCCTTCAATCAAACCTTGGGAAATTGCCCTGCATCACAATACTTACAAACAATTGCTTCACTAGGCAGAAATCTGTAAGGACTTCTCACTGTTTAAAACTGTATACGACAGTGATTAGGAACAAGGACACTAAAAACATAGTACCTGGGCCTGAATCCTACCTCTACCATTTATTAGCCATGTGAGTTTGGGCAAATCATTTAAGTTCTCTAGGCCTCAGTTTTCCCATCTTTAAAACAGTAAAATAATAGTACCTACTCTCATAGGGTTGGTACAAAGATTAAATAAGCTAATATACATAAACTACTAATAAAAATTAAGCTTAGCATTAAAAATGCAAAGAATAGTACCTGGCACATGGTAAGAACTTAACAAATTATACATAAACATATTCAGATTCCAAGTCCCTCTGTCATTCATAGCCTGAGATGTGAAATGTTGCCCTGTCCCATTTCACATTCCATAATCCACCAGCTCCCAGTCCTTTTAACTTCTGACAATCATTTATGATCCTTTGCCTCTATCCACAACACCAACTGCAATCTGCCCAGCTCCTCCCTCTGGCAATGCTACCTTCAGCTGGCCAGAAATTAACGCCTTTAGCAGAGTCTCACAGGTGGTGTCATGCCTAAGAGCAGTACAGGATACCACCTTCTCCTGAGCATTCTATTCCCTAAGCCAGGGGTCCCCAACCCCCAGGCTGCAGATCATACCAGTTGATGGCTTGTTAGGAACTAGGCCACACAGCAGGAGGTGAATGGCAGGCAAGCGAGCATTACTGCCTGAGCTCCGCCTCCCGTCATATCAGTGGCAGCATTAGGTTCTCACAGGAGCGCAAAGCCTACTGTGAACTGCACATGTGAGGAATCCAGGTTGCGTGCTCCTTATGAGAATCTAATGCCTGATGATCTGAAGTGAAACAGTTTCAACCCAAAATCATCCCCACCCCCAACCCTGGTCTGTGGAAAAACTGTCTTGCATGAAACCGATCCCTGGTGCCAAAAAGGTCGGGGATCGCTGCTCTCTGCTCACTGCTATCTTCACTCAGGTAGTTTTCACAATCTACATGCCTCCCTGAGCTTCTGCAGTATATAAACTTAAACAGTTTTAGGAATTAGTTAAGTCACACCATCCTAGGAAGCTACAGTAACTCATAAAAATATCTGCCTTCCCTTAACCTCTAAAGTCCCAATTTGTAACTTACATTTCTACACTCATATCTAATCATCTCTATTAGATTAAGTTCCATGAGGCAGTGTCTGGTTTTCCATCACTACATCCCCATTACCCCAGAACAATAAATGTTTAAGAGCCGTTGGGGACCAGCCACAGTGGCTCATGCCTGTAATCCTAGCACTTTGCGGGGCTGAGGTGGGAAGACTTCTTGAGCTCACAAGTTCGAGACCAGCCTGAGCAATATGGTGAAACCCCATCTCTACAAGAAATACAAAAATTAGCTGGGCATCGTGGCACGTGCCTGTAGTTCCAGTTTCTCAGGATGCTGGAGCCTGGGGCAGGAGGATCACCTGAGCCCAGGAAGTCAAGGGTGCAGTGAGCTCTGACTACACTGCTGGAATGTACTCCAGCCTGGGCAACAGAGAGAGACGCTGTCTGAAAAGAAAAAATGAAGAAGGCTTAGGCAAACAATAAAAGCTCGGTTAGCTAAATCTCCTACCACTGAGTCTGAGACATAACTAGAGACTGGTGGATTAACCAAGATCTCTAGCTTTCTACAACAACAACATGGAGAAAACTATATTAGCAATCTCATAGAGCTGTTGTGAACATAAAGATGTAATCTATGTTGAACACTTAGGAGATTTTCTGACACATAAGCTCTCATTAAGTATTTCATTTTCTCTTTGAAAAGGAGTCATGGAGGTACCTTGTCAACTAAAGGACAGCTGGCCATACTACTCCAAGTCATGCTAATAGAAAAGCAGGGGGCCACACTGTGTTCATTTACCTAATTGTGTTCTGTGGAACACTGGTATCTAACAAAATGTCAATAGGTGCTTTTTGAGGATAAAAAAAGATTACATGCTCAGAAAAACGTAGGAAACCCTGCATACCTTTCCTTATCGTATTAAAGTTTCCTAGCTTTTCCTAACTTGATCTCAAAGGTCTTTTACTGAGTAATAATAATAATGCCATTTTCTGTGATACTGACATTCTGAAGAACACTTATTTATTTTTTTGAGTCTCACTCTGTCACCCAGGCTGGAGTGCAGTGGTGTGACCGCAGCCTCCGCCTCCCGGGTTCAAGCAATTCTCCTGCCTCAACCTCCCGAGTAGCTGGGATTACATAGTGTACACCACTATGTCCAGCTAATTTTTGTATTTTTAATAGAGACAGGGTTTCACCATATTGGCCAGGCTGGTCTTGAACTCCTGACCTCAAGTAACCCAACTGCCTCGGCCTCCCAAAGTGCTGGGATTACAGGTGTGAGCCACCATGCCTAGCCAGAACACTTATTGTATCTTAAAACAATGCATTGGGCCAGCCACAGTGGCTCATGCTTGTAATCCCAACACTTTGGGAAGCCAAGGTGGGAAGACTGCTTGAGTCCAGGAGTTCAAGATCAGCTTAGGCAACATAGTGAGAACCCATCTCTACAAAAAATAAAAATATTAGCCAGGCATGGTGGGGTGTGCCTATAGTCCCAGATACTTGGGAGGCTGAGGTGGGAGGATCATTTGCGCCCAGGAGGCTGCAGTGATCGCATCCCTGCACTCTAGCCTGGGCAACAGAGGGAAAGACCCTGTCTCTAAAAAACAAACAAACAAATAAACAAAAAGCACTGTACAAATATATAAAGGTACTGCTATTCCACAGTTACCCAGAATAGACAGGACCCTAAAGTAGTAGAGAATACCTGGACTACTAAAATTACATTATCTTCTCCATCACAATAAGCCTGGAGGAAGAGAAGAGAAATAGACCAGTATTTCAAGAGGCCAGCTTTCAGTCAATCCAATGAAGAGTCAGCAAAGAAAAAGAGAAGATTTTATCAGGTAGTATTTTCAGCAACTCACCAGAGCTGGCTTTAAAAGGGAGCTCAAGCCAGATTTGGTTGCCATGAGATACAAAGTAACTTGACAGCTGCCCTCCTGGAAACAATTAACTTAGTAACTTTTACTTTGACAGAATCTTGGGCCTGAAAGAAATATTTTGAAATCACTCTAGACAAAACCTCTACTTTATTGACAATAACAGGCCCTAAGAGAGACTACCTAGCTTTACTTGTCCCCACTTGAGCAGGACATGGGAGAAAAACAGATTAGACAGTGATAATTATAACGGTTAACACTTAATGAGAGGTTACTATGTGTCAAGCAAGTTGCTAGATATTCAACATAGATTATCTCATCTTAATCTTCGCACAGTTCTATGAGATTGATTTTATAATAATTTACATGTTATAGATGAGGAAGCAGGCTCAGAGAGACTAAGTAACTTGCCCAAAGCACTACACAGCTAGCATATAGTGTGACAGTGATGAGACCCAGGCAAGCTGACCCCAAGGGCCCATGCTCATTATTGCTAGAGAAACTAAGGTACCAACTTCTCTGAGAAGCCTTCTCTGACAATTTCCCCCACCACCAATTATTAGGGTTGCCCCCTAAGCTCCCATTGCCCTATGTCTCTATCTATCCCTATACACTATTGTCTCTGTCATAGCAGTATCACCAAATTACGTACTCCATGAGGGAAGAAATTACTAAATCTTATGCTTCCTTGCATCCCTTGTGACACTACCTAGTGTTGCATCGGCAGCTCAATCAAGATGTTTCAGAATAAACAACTATCAAGGAATATAGTATAATGATGAAAACACATGGGTTCTGAAGTCAAATAGACTTAGATCTGAATCCAGGCTCAGCCACTTCTTAGCTCTGTGATCGTGAGTAAGTCAACCACTCTGAAGCTCAGCTTCCCTAACATTAAAATACAGATTAAAAAATAAATTACCACAAAATGTGAGAAAACTAAACTAAGCACCTTACACATTGCCTAGTACATAAAATAATTGTATTTGCCATTCTCCTCCTTTCCCCTTGTCCCACATATAACGATAGAGAGAGTACTATTTCAGCTGAGTGCGTGGCTCACGCCTGTAATCCCAACACTTTGGGAGGCCGATGTGGGCGGATCACGAGGTCAGGAGATCGAGACCGTCCTGGCTAACATGGTGAAACCCCGTCTCTACTAAAAATACAAAAAATTAGCCGGGTGTGGTGGTGGGCGCCTGTAGTCCCAGCTACTCAGGAGGCTGAGGCAGGAGAATGGTGTGAACCCGGGAGGCGGAGCTTGCAGAGAGCCGAGATTGCCCCACTGCACTCCAGCCTGGGAGATAAGGGAGTGAGACTCCATCTGAAAAGAAAGAAAGAAGAGAAAGAAAAGAAAGAAAGAGCACTATTCCAGGAACCCAGAGTCGAATTAGCTATACAAACTTGGTTAAGTGCATCTCCTTTCTGGGCTTTAATTTCTTCATTTACAACTCGCAGGACTGTTGGTTTGAAACTAAAAAAAATGTGGATAAGTGACCAAAAAGTACTACACAGATGGAAGGAATTTTTGTCATTCCACCTATCTAGCTTTTAAAATCAGCCCTGAACCACACTGCATAGAAATATCTTGAAGCTCAAGGAAGAAGACCAATCTCTTGGGGGTTTAAAGGCTATAAAGGGAAGGAGTATTTGCACTGTCACTAGGAGAATGAGCCAGTCCCACCAAGAAGCTGAGTCACTGCCAAGTGGCTTTGCTCCAGGAGTCCCTAACTAATTAAGGCCTTGCTCCCCTGCCCTGTTTGCCTGTGACCTCCACAAAGGCTAGAGAACACCAAGTGCTCCACAGCAGCTCTTCTCTTGGCCAGAGTGACATAGTATTGCTGGCCAAGGATCAGCCAAAGCTATTGCTAAGAGCTTCCTGCCCTTGGCCTTCCTTAGAACAGGGTCGGCCAGGCACAGTGGCTCACGCCCATAATCCCAGCACTTTGGGAGGCCGAAGC
>NW_012117644.1:533373-538355 GCF_000951035.1 Colobus angolensis palliatus
AAAAAAAAAAAAAAAAAAAAAAAAAAAAAAAAAAAAAAACATGGTCAAAAACAAGGTGCCCTTCATCCTTTGTCATGATTCCTAGGAATCAGCCCTAAACACGGCTACCAGGACCCTGGGTCTGGAACATGTCGGATGTGACTCAAGTAAAGCCTGACCAGCCAGGTCCTTTGGACAACTGAAAGAGACCCTGTAGGCTGTGGAACAAGGGGTAAGGAAAAGGGACCCATGCTCTGCTAAGAGCATCTAGTCTTTGATAGTCCCAAGGTTACCTTTTTGGGCTCTTTTTCAGGCTGCATAGGCCCCAGGGACTTAACCACTTCCTTTGCTCATTAAAGCAGAACCCCCACTCCAGCCCTTGGGACTCCCTCCCCCAAGCCTGAAGCCTGGCTCTAAGGTAAGACAGTCCACCCATCTCTCCCTTCAAAAGTTAAAACATATGGGCCGTTTTTGTTGTAAGAGTTTAACTGTTGAGTTGAGAAAGAACGTAAGCCAAAAACAACAAATATGAGGAACTAAAAAAAAGTTTAAAACATATTACAAGTTAGTCACAGTCACAACCACTTCATAGTTCCTGGTTCCTGTCATAATTGGTGCTGTCAGAGAACAACTACAATACAATAGTTTTCAAGACTTATTTTTAAACAATGGAACCCTCTTTTTCAAATATAGTTCAAATTGGCCTGGTGTAGTGGCTCACACCTGTAATCCCAGCACTTTGGGAGGTGGGCAGATCACCTGAGCTCCGGAGTTCAAGACCTTCCTAGGCAACATGGCAAAACCCCATCTCTATAAAAAATACAAAAGTTAGCTAGGCATGGTGGCACATGCCTGTAGTCCCAGAAAAGACTCAAGATTTAGATCAATCGACATGATGTAGACCTTATTTGGATATTGATATTGACCCCATCTCTACAAAAAATAAAAATATTAGCCAGGCGTGGTGGTGCATGCCTGTAATCCTAGTTACTTGGGAAGCTGAGGCAGGAGAGTCACTTGAACCCAGAAGGCAGAGGTTACAGTGAGCTGAGATTGCGCCACTGCACTCCAGCCTGGGCAACTGGGCTACAGAGCGAGACTCTGTCTCAAAAAAAAAAAAAATGTTGCCTCAGATTTTAACCAACCATATACCATTATCAACCATATACAAATAATATTGCTAATGAGCAAGAAAGTGGAAGTAAACATGTAGACATTCATGCACCAGGCTCTGCTACCAGTTGTTTATTTTGGCTGTGTACTTGTGTCCAAGGTCATTCACTCACTGGGTAGGTTTATGTCCTATGATGCCATCAACTGCCAGTCAAAGAACTAATCAGCATGAGCAAACTAGTGTTCACACAAAACTGGTATAATTGAAACCAAAATCAAAGACACTTTAATTGTAGATAAATGTACAATTTCCATTAGGCTTGTTAAAATACTGAAAGCAATTTAAATTCATTTATTCATTCAAAAACAAATATTTACTGAGCATCCCTGTCCATCCATGCTGGCTAGGCACCAAGGACAAAATAAATAACACCTAATAGCCTCAGGGGATTCAAACAAACGTACCCTTATATTATTTTCATGGATCCCAAAGATTCTGAAGACATTGCATCAACAAAATTGGGAGAGTGCTGGAAGGGATGACATTTTTATTCCCTTATGAACATAAACAACTTATCAAAAGGCAGCCTGTTCCACAAAGAACCTCTCAACATTACGGCCCTAGCATTTCGGGAGGACGAAGTCGGTGGATTGCGTGAGCTCAGGAGTTCAAGACCAGCCTGGGCAACATGGCAAAACCCCATCTCTATTAAAAATAAAACATGAAAGGCTTTGCAGATCTGCCGCCACCGGAAGCCCTGTACTCTCAGCCATGGTTAACCCCACCATGACATCGCCTTCGACAGTGAGCCCTTGGGCCATGTCTCCTTTGAGCTATTTGCAGATAAGTTTCCAAAGACAGCAGAAAACGTTCATGCTCTGAGCACTGGAGAGAAAGGATTTGGTTATAAGGGCTCCTGCTTTCACAGAATTATTCCAGGGTTTATGTGTCAGGGTGGTGACTTCACATGCCATAATGGCACTGGCGGCAAGTCCATCTACGAGGAGAAATTTGATGATGAGAACTTCATCCTAAAGCATACAGGTCCTGGCATCTTATCCATGGCAAATGCTGGACCCAACACAAACAGTTCCCAGTTTTTCATCTGCACTGCTAAGACTGAGTGGTTGGATGGCAAGCCTGTGGTCTTTGGTAAGGCGAAAGAAGGCATGAATATTGTGAAGGCCACAGAGCACTTTGAGTCCAGGAATGGCAAGACCAGCAAGAAGATCACCACTGCTAACTGTGGACAACTCTAGTAAGTTTGACTTGTGTTTTATCTTAACCACCAGATCATTCCTTCTGTAGCTCAGGAGAGCACCCCTTCACCCCATTTGCTCGCAGTATCCTAGAATCTTTATGCTCTCGCTGCAGTTCCCTTTGGGTTCCATGTTTTCTTTGTTCCCTTCCATGCCTAGCTGGATTGCAGAGTTAAGTTTATGATTATGAAATAAAAACTAAATAACAAAAATAAATAAATAAAACATAAAAAATAAAAACAAAGTACAGCCCTACTGTGGAGATACAAGCTGCCCCACTGCTAGAAAATCAAGAAGAGATTTCTGAAATCAAGGACTTTGTCCACAATTCAACAAACATTTACTGAATTTCTATTTTGTCCTTAGGCACTCTGCTAGATCAGCAAACTGAGGCCCTCAGGCCAAATCTAGCCCAAACAGCTTGTTTTTGTAAACAAAGTTTTATTAGACACAGCTAACATGTCCATTTAAATATTATCTATGGTTGTTTTCCTGTTACAACTTGCAGTATAGCCCATCAAGCCTAAAATATTTACTCTCTGGCCCTCCACAGAAAATGTTTGCTCATCTCTATGCTACACTCTAGAAAGATGCAGAAATGTATCTTGATCTAGGTGGTGGTTACATAGATAAATACGTTGGTAAAAATTCATCAAGCATTTAATTCATTTTATTAGATATATGCCATAACTCAATACTTCTTTTTTTAATGAAATAAAGAGTAATCAGTCCCTGGTTTCTAGCAATTTAAAATCTGGTAGGAGGATATCGAAGTATATAATTAAAATACAATAGTGAGCCCGCACAGTGGCTCACACCTGTAATCCTAGCACTTTGGGTGGCCAAGGCGGGCAGATCACCTGAAGTCAGGAGTTTGAGACCAGCCTGGCCAACATGGCGGAACCCTGTCTCCACTAAAAATACAAAAATTAGCTAGGTGCGGTGGCATGCGCCTGTAGTAACCCCAGTTACTGGGGAGGCTGAGGCAGGAGAATCACTTGAACCCAGGAGGCAGAGGTTGCAGTGGGCCGAGATCGTGCCACTGCACTCCAGCCTGGGCAACAGAGAGAGACTCTGTCTCAAAAAAAAAAAAAATGAAAAATAAAAAAACATAGGGTTTGGAATTAGAACATGAAATTTCTAATTAGGCTTAAGTCCTACTTGCACCAATTACTAGCCACGTGACTTTAGATTCTTCATCTACAAAATGAGAATAATAACAATATCTATATCATTGGCTGCTGTGAGAATTAAATAAATATGTAATTGTACCTGACATATAAGTATTCAATATACATTTCTTATCATAATAATTAGTGTTATTATTAACTATCTAATTAGTGGTGGACTTCGCTGTAGCTCAGAGTTCCTGTGATTTCCTGGTAGGTCCCATGGGACCCCAAGTCATATCAAAGTTGATTCTTTTACAAGTTTAGAGCTCAAGCTAGAATTGTACATAAACAGTATTTCATGGAGCTTTAGACTTCTGGCCCAATACCTGGAGAGGTGAAAGTCCTAAGGGTGGGGTCCTATCTCACTGCTCAAAGAACGCCTTCCAGAAGCAAAATCAGGAAAGCACTACCTCTAGTTGACCCAGCTGATAATGAAAGAAGCCATACTAGAAAATACACTTAAATACAATACGCTGTGTGTGTGTGTGTGTGTGTGTGTGTGATGGAGTCTTGCTCCGTCACCCAGGCTGGAGTGCAGTGGTGTGAACTCGGCTCACTGCAACCTCCATCTCCCAGATTCTTGCCTCAGACTCCTGAGTAGCTGGGATTACAGGTGTGTGCCACCACGCCTGGCCATGATATCCTTTTGAGTTTAAAATTTCAGTCAAATTGGCCAGGTGCGGTGGCTCAAGCCTGTAATCCCAGCACTTTGGGAGGCCGAGATGGGTGGATCACGAGGTCAGGAGATCGAGACCATCCTGGCTAACACGGTGAAACCCTGTCTCTACTAAAAAATACAAAAAAAAACTAGCTGGGCGAGGTGGCGGACACCTGTAGTCCCAGCTACTTGGGAGGCTGAGGCAGGAGAACGGCGTGAACCCGGGAGGCGGAGCTTGCAGTGAGCTGAGATCCGGCCACTCCACTCCAGCCTGGGCAACAGAGCGAGACTCCGTCTCAAAAAATAAAAATAAAAATAAACATAAAAAATAAAATTTCAGTCAAATCTTCCCTCCAGGCTGAGAAAACTGGTTCAGTCCAAGAGACTGGCCAGGAGAAGCCATGAGTCTCTGTCAGTGCTGCTGGGTATGTAGCTCTAACAGGGTGATACAGAAAAGTTCTTAAGACTTCTGAGGTACCAGAAAATACCTTCAACAATCTCTGTGACAAACTTAAAGCCTCCTGGATATCCAGCTCTATATAAGGACCAAAAGAGGATGATCACAGAAATCACAGATTTGAAAAAACTAGAGGAACCTCCAGAGACCACCACCTGGACTGGCCCCTGCTCTCAGATTGCAAGACACCTATCATTAGCCTTGTTTTACAGATAATGCCACTAAGGTCCAGAGAGGGTAAGCATGATGGCCTAGGTCAGATATCTAAGAGGCAGTAAGAAAAAAAAAAGAATATCTAGTCTCAAGGAGTAAGCAATCTTGATGAAAAAGTAACACTCATGAA
>NW_012117644.1:538575-545103 GCF_000951035.1 Colobus angolensis palliatus
AAAAAAAAAAAAAAAACACTCATGAAACTGTCAAAACACATGGTCAGGTAATAAGGGATATCCCAATGAGGAGCTACAGGTACAGAAAGGATAAGAGTTGAAGCCTCAGAGTAAAAGTCCCTGCCCAATGTACCTCTCACAAAGTAAAAAGGCCTGTCTTTGTTTAATATTTACTACCCTGTAATGCCTATTTACCTGTCTCCCCACTCAACAGTAATTTTTCCAGGTTATGTACCTTATATTATCCTTATCTATATTATCAGCACCAAGCCTAGACAACTGCATCTCCTGCGACTTTGAAAAGACTCAGACTAGCCCCACTCACCCAACAATACTAAAAACAAGATTACCCTGTTAGGTATCTACCAAACCAAGAGGCTAGACCCTCAAAAAAGAGCCTAGGTAAGGCTAATAGAAAGTGACTTTGACAAGTAATTTAACCTCTTATTTTGTCCATCTCAAAGATACTGATAACATTAACAATCTCAGAAGACTGTATTAAAAATTAAGTATCCATGGTGAAACCCCATCTCTACTAAAAAGAAAAAATACAAAAAATTAGCCAGATGTGGTGGCGCATGCCTGTAATCCCAGCTAATCCAGAGGCTGAGGTGAGAGAACTGCTTGAACTCAGGAGGTAAAGGTTGCAGTGAGCCAAAATCGCGCCATTGCACTCCAGCCTGGGCGACAGAGAGAGACTCCGTCTCAAAAAATTAATAATAAAAAAAAAATTAAATATCTGTGAAAGCACTTAACGCAGTACTTGGCACATAGTAAGCATTCAATGACTGCTAGCTTCCTTCTCACATCCCCTGTGTCTGGGTTCCTTTAAAAAATAGTTTATTCCTTGGACCAACATTTATTAAACAACAAATATTTATTTATTTGTTGGGCCTTAGGGATAAGATAACGATCTGCCTTAGGTATCTCTGATAAAATCTCAGCACCTAGTATGATGCCCGCTGTTGCCGCAACTGCCTGGCACATAGTAAGCACTCACTAAATAGGGAACTCCCAAGAACACTCTTGGATATGGACCACCGATGCATCACCTCTTAGTACAGCCCACTCCATCTGCTTTGTTAGCCCTAGAGGTGTGCAAGCACAAAAGAGATCAAGTCTCTGGCCAGCGGCAGATTTATACATTTATAAAGCTCCCCCCACAGTAAAGCCTGGCAGTCAAGATAACAAGAAAAACATAAGAACAATTCAGATGAGTCCCTCAAAACTGCATTAAAGACTATATGGCAGCCGGGCACGGTGGCTCACACCTATAATCCCAGCACTTTGGGAAGCCAATGCAGGTGGATCACTTGAGGTCAGGAGTTCAAGACCAGCCTGGCCAACATGGTGAAACTCCATCTCTACTAAAAATGCAAAAATTCATCTGGGCATGGTGGTGCACACCTGTAATCCCTGGTGGTGAGCACCTGTAATCTCCAAGCTTAGGCAGGAAAATCCCTTGAATCTGGGAGATGGAGGCTGCAGTGAGCAGAAAGCATACCACTGTACTCCAGCCTGAGCAACAGAGTAAGACTCTGTGTCAAAAATTAAAAAAAAAAAAAAAAAAAGACTATATGGCAATGTTCCAAACTATACAGCATCTCTACTTAAAACCTGGGTTGTAATATTAAACTGACCACCCACTCTCACATTTCCTATACTGCCCACTGAGAGAAAAGGGAAGTGCTTCTTCCTTTCAGTGCTGCTTGTTCAGAAAAGCTGATGTCCTGGAAAATTGCTGGGCACCTATCCTGGCAAATAGGATCTAGCAAAAGCTTGAACCCCATAAAAGCATCTCAGTCATTCACCTTGCTGGCCTCCAAGGCTGAAAATAGCCCCAAATGAAAAACAAGCTACGTGAACTACTTATCCAGTTTCATAGCAAAGACCTTAAGCTAGCTGAAGAGGACAAACCCCTCACTCCTTAACTCAAGCAGACCTAAAAGCCTCACCTGTTTCTGGCCCCATAGCAGCTGGCATAGCTCTGACATCTCTCAGGCTTCATCTTTCAAAAACAGAAATGGAACAAGTGCAGAACAAGGAAGAGCCTTCTGCAGTCAGCCCAGCACTGCTTGAGGGGTGGTGGGGAGATAAAAAGATTCCTGGACACAGATGTCCTATTTTCTTTCTCTTTTTTTTGAGACAGAGTCTCACTCTGTCACCCAGGCTGGAGTGCAGTGGTGAGATATCGACTCATTGCAACCTCCGCCTCCTGGGTTCAAGCGATTCTCCTGCCCCAGCCTCCCAAGTAGCTGGGACTACAGGTGCATGCCACCACGCCTGGCTAATTTTTTGAATTTTTAGTAGAGACAGGGTTTCACCAGGTTAGCCAGGATGGTCTCAATCTCCTGAGCTCATGATCTGCCCGCCTCATCCTCCCAAAGTGCTGGGATTACAGGCATGAGCCACCGCACCTGGCCACAGATGCCCTATTCTTTCATCAAATCTGAAAATGAAATGAAAGGCCCTAAAGCAGCCATACCCCAAAAGTAGCATTCTGTACCTCTGCTTCATCTTCTGGCAATAACCTTAACAGGTTTCTCTAACCAAGCCCTGTCTCAATGCCTTTTTAAAGGTAGGTTTACCTAATCCCAAGTCAGAGTCAGTGGGTCACCACTCTCACACATCAAATCCATCTCTGTCTATTACATATCTTGACCCATGCCATTATAGTCCATTGTTTCCAGGTTCACCTCTCGCAATATATTAAGTACTTCTAGATGTATGGCCCAGGTTTCATAATGCCCATGTTTCCAGTTTTGCCCAGTGCAAGGCCAGGCTAAGAACAGACGCTTAAAGGCCTATTTGTTGTAGAGCAAAAGTTAGCAGGTACAAAAACAGGGAAGGAAGTATAAGGACAAGAATGTATCCTGCCTTACTCTCCCTAGAGGTCCTCACCCAGTGCATGCTGCCCTCTGGACCTACACTCAGGCTGGGTTTCCCAAGCCTCCTCTCTTATTACCAAGCTCACAGCCCTCTCTGCCTCCTCTGACTGTGTACAATACTAGTCCCTGGAACCTTTTCATCCCAGATGTTTGTTTCACCTCTGGATATATTTAGAAACTCCTTGAGTATATGGCCGTCTCTCCTCTTTTTTTTTTTTTTTCTTTGAGATGGAGTCTTGCTCTGTCCCCAGGCTGGAGTGCAGTGGCAAGATCTCGGCTCACTGCTACCTTCGCCTCCCAAGTTCAAGCAATTCTCCTGCCTCAGCCTCCTGAGTAGCTGGGATTACAGGCACCCGCCACCACGCCCGGCTAATTTTTTGTATTTTAGTAGAGACGGGGTTTCACCATGTTGTCCAGGATGATCTTGATCTCCTGACCTCGTGATCTGCCCGTCTCAGCCTCCCAAAGTGCTGGGATTACAGGAATGAGACACCGTGCCTGGCCAAATAAGACTTTTTTTTTTTTTTTGAGACAGAGTCTCGCTCTGTCACCCAGGCTGGAGTGAGGTAGTGCGATCTCCGCTCACTGCAAGCCCCACCTCCCAGGTTCACACCATTCTCCTGCCTCAGCCTCCAGAGTAGCTGGGACTACAGGCGCCCGCCACCACACCCGGCTAATTTCTTGTATTTTTAGTAGAGACAGCGGTTCACCATGTTAGCCAGGATCTCCTGACCTCATGATCCGCCCACCTCACCCTCCCAAAGTGCTGGGATTACAGGCATAAGCCACCACGCCCAGCCAAGTCTCTCTTCTTATATCACAAAATACAATAGCAGCCTAAAGGAAGTATACCGGTAGCTATTTACAGAGTTTAAAAAAAAAAAAAATCAACTTCCCTCAAGTTTTTAATTGCTCATGTGTGAAAAGGTGAAAAGAATGTCTCTCACCAGATTGCTCCTCCCTCTTAGGTTATCCCTCTTTCTCTTTCTCTATTTTATCATGGGGTTCCCAGGGAATTTTCTATAAAGAATTCAAGCCAAATTGTTTAGCACCTATATTTGGCCTACAATGTGTGATATTCAAGATATCATTAGAGATAACAATTCATTCTTTATATCCCATATCCCTCAGACTATGGGAAATGACTCACTCACGCCAATCTTTAATCAAAGGCAGGAAAAGTCCCCTTGAGTCAAAGCAGGACGATGCTGTATCCTCAACACATTCATTAATGGGGCCTTGCGTAAGATCATGCTCAAACTCACATCTAAAACTGGAATGGGGCCATGAACAGTGGCTCACACCTGTAATCCCAGCACTTAGGGAGCCTGAGGTGGGAGAACTGCTTGAGCCCAGGAGTTCAAGACCAGCATGGGCAACACAGTGAGACTTTGTCTACACAAAAAAAATAGAAAAATTAACCTGGTGTGGTTGCTCATGCCTGCAGTCCCAGCTACTCAGCAGGCTGAGGTGGGAGAATCACTTGAGTCCAGGAGGTAGAGGCTACAGTGAGCCATGATTGTGCCACCATATTTCCGCCTCCTGTACAACAGAGTGAGTCCTTGTTTCAAAAATAAAATGATAAAATGAATAAAATATAACTGGAATGTGTCTACCTTTGTGAGCTGAAGTACTGGGATAAGACTTCCAATCAGAAAAGAAAATTATAATTATCTACAACTGTGTTAAACCAATAGTTCTCAGCAAATTCAAATCATGTATGTTTGGCAGAGCACTGTGACTCACGCCTGTAATCCCAAAGGTTAGGAGGCCAAGGCAGGCAGATCACGTGAGCCCAGGGGTTCAAGACCAGCCTAGGCAACATAGCAAAACCCTGTCTCTACAAAAAATAAAAATTAAAAAAAATAATAATAATAATAATAATAATACAAAAATTGGCCAGGCTAGCATATGTCTATAGCCCCAGCTACTTGGAAGGCTGAAGTAGAAGGATTGCTTGAGCCGGGGAGGTCAAGGCAGCAGTGAGCCATGATTGCACCATTGCACTCCAGCCCGGATGACAGAGTGAGATACTGTCTCAAAAAAAGAAAATTCTCTATGTTTATATTGAAATATAATTCACATCATCCAATTATTCCTTTTAGATTTTATAATTCAGTGATTTTTTAATATAAGGTTGTACCACCATCACCACAATCTAATTTTTCAGAATATTTCCATTACCCCAAAAAGAAACCCCATATCCATTAGCAGTAACTTCTCATTACCCTCTCCCCCTACACTCTGGCAAACACTAATCTACTTTCTGTCTCTATAGATTTCCCTATTCTGGGCATTTCACGTAAATGGAATCATACAATATGTAGCCTTTTCACTTAGCATGTTTTCAAGGTTTATCCATGTTGTGGCATCTATCAATACCTAACTCCAGTTAATGGCTAAATAAGATTCCATTATAGAACATACCACCTTTTTTTTTTTTGAGATGGGGCCTGGCTCTGTCGCCCAGGGTGGAGTGCAGTGATGCAATCTCAGCTCACTGCAACCTCCACCTCCCAGGTTTCTTGGGGACTGCTGATTATTACTCCCTTGGGTTAGGTTCAGATGTAGCAAGAAATAAGGCTGAACTGAGAGAAACAGTCCTCTCCACATTCTACCTCCTGGGAGGCTAAGCAGAATAGGCCCCAAGTTCCCAAGGCTATTCCCTTTTGCCAATTTACATGGAGAACCACCTGGGGCATGGGTTTTACTCTCAGCCCCTGGATCAGCACTGCGTAAGTCAGTGTTCCAGGCAAGCTGGCATGACAGCTCCCAGCAGAAATCAGTTCCTTTTGTCTTCAAAGTGCTGAAAACATCTGGCTGGCTCCCACACTGCTCACGCATCCTCTCAACTTGGGAAAGAGAAAGCCAAACATCATGTGATTCACCATATAACAAAGCACTTTCAATGTCCATTAACTCACTGAATCCTTACAACACTCCCACAATACCAGGGCAGGTATTCTTGCACCCATTTTATAGACAAAGAAACTCCAATCTTGAAATGTTAAGTAATTTTGCTAAGTAACAAAGCACAGAGACATAAGAAGAACCCAAGTCTTCTGATTCCTGGTCCAGACCCTTGTGAGTTGATTTTAAGGGCCATCCAATGAGAGGCCTTCCCCACCACTCTACCTAAAATAGCACCCCCATCACTCTCTAATCCTTTGCCCTGCTTTACTTTGTTTTTTAGCACTTATGATTACCAGGCATTATATTACTTATCTCCTTGTTTATGGCCTATCTTCCTACCTGAATATAAAACAATAGGAACTATTACTCTTTTTTTTGAAACAGAGTTTCACTCTGTCACCCAGGCTGGTGTGCAGTAGTGTGATCTTGGTTCACTGCAACCTCTGCCTCCCTGGTTCAAGCGATTCTCCTGCCTCAGCCTCCTGAATAGCTGGGATTACAGGCGTGCGCCACCATGCCCAGCTAATTTTTGTATTTTTAGTAGAGATGGGGTTTTATCATGTTGGTCAGGCTGGTCTTGAACTCCTGACCTTGTGATCCGCCCGCCTTGGCCTTCCAAAGTGCTGGGATTACAGGTGTGAGCCACTGTGCCCGGCAAGACTATTATTCTTTTTTTTTTTTTTTTGAGATGGAGTCTTGCTCTGTCACCCAGGCTGGAGTGCAATGG
>NW_012117644.1:545213-554146 GCF_000951035.1 Colobus angolensis palliatus
GTGTTAGCCAGGATGGTCTCAATCTCCTGACCTCGTGATCCGCCCGTCTCGGCCTCCCAAAGTGCTGGGATTACAGGCTTGAGCCACCGCGCCCGGCGAGACTATTATTCTTTATTGCATACCAAGCAGAGTTTCTGGCACACAGTAGGGTCTTAAATATTTATTACATGAACACATCTAGTACAGCCCACAACTCATCCCTCCTACAGTGATGGTGTCATTACTGTCAAGTAAGTCTTCAGTCTATACTCAAGTTTCATTCAGTATTTATTAGCATCCACTAAATGCCAGTTCCTATGCTAAATGCTAAAGACAGAAATGAATCAAATATAATCCCTGACTGTAGAAAATACAACTTAGTGGTTTGAAGCAGACAATAAAAAAGTGTCCCATTGGCTGGGTGTGGTGCCTCATAGATCATATGATTCCATTTATATGAAATATCCAGAATAGGTAAATATATACAGACAAAACACAGATACACAGATTGATGGTTGCCGGGGAAAGGGAGGGGGGGAATTAGGAACAACTGCTTAACAGGTATGGATTTCCTCAGGGTTGATGAAATAGTTTTGAACTAGATTTGTGACAGTACTAAATCCCACTGAATGTAAAAATGATTAATCTTATGTGATTTCCCTTTTTTTTTTTTAAATAAACGGCCTACGTCACCATACTCTAAAAGGAAAAACTCAAAAGTCTCCGTTTTCTCATCCAGCTGCCCCTTCCTGCCTCTTCAGGAAGCCTACTCTCCCATCCTGCAGCCGTCCAAACCTACCATTTTAGCAATGAGTTATGCTCCACTGGTCAGATTTTCTAGTCATTTCCTGTGTGTCAGGCAGTCAAAAGTCCTTAGTGAGAAAACAAGCTCCCTTTTAAATAGGATGTATTGGTCCATGTATCTCATCCTCTTTCCAGACAGACCAGGTCAAGGGTGGGGAGTAAGGGAAAGGGGCTGACTGACCTCTCTTGAAGCGGCAATTTGGAGCGGTGCTAGCAAAGAGCTAGAGCCTGGGTGACCAGGGAGGCCAAAGATATAACCATCACACAATGGTCTGAATATGATTTATTTTTCTTTTGGGGAGGGGCAGGGGTTTAGGAAGAGTAGGGAAGTATTTAACAAACAGCTTTGGAGCAATATCTGGTTTCAGAAATAACTAAAATCTCTCAATAACAACTGTGTTCTTGACTTTCCAGAACCAACAATTCTAATGCCAAAGTTCTTCAGAAAAAACAAGAAAGATTTTACTTCCAAAGTTTGACACTGAAACCATCCCCTAGCTGTCCACAAACTTTTTTCATTGCCCTGAGAAGGCACTGGAAACCTGGAGACTGGAGACTCTGGGAACAGCATTCAAGTTCATCCCCTATCAGCCAACAGTCTCCAAGATAGTCATCACTAATGCTTAGAAATCAAGACACAAGAAGTAACCTGCAAGGGTCACAGGTGCTAGCGGGCTTCTAATGCCCTTCAGGCACCTTAAACTTAAAGTAGTATTGGCAATAAAAACCAACAACAAATACTGTTTTTACAGGCCATTATGTGGCCCTTAAATACATTCTCTCAGTAGCCCTAAGGCTCAGAGAGATTAATGATTTACTAAGGGTCATGAGACCAACAAACAACAGCAAAGCCAGATTTCACACTCTGGTCAGACTGCTTCCAAAGCTCATGCCATTGCCACAACACAAAAGTGCCGGGCACCACACATCCTGTCCTGCTTCCTGGATCTCCATGAGAGTGTGTTCTGACCATCCATAATAATCTAATGCTTCTTAGTTCCACATTAATCCTGGCAGTCACAGAAAGAGAACTCTCATAGGCAATAGCAACCCAGAACACTGATGCCACTGAGAAGTACCTAAGACTGCTATCTGGGCTACTCTACCATTCACTGGGTCACCAACCAACCAACCCTCCTAAAAACCCACAAGGTAGATGTTTTACCTTGAGTGACCCTTGAAGGTAAGAGGGGAAATAGTAGAGAAAAAAACAAATGTAGAAGAGACTGCAGATAAAATTCTAAGCTAGAAATCAGTAAACCTGAGATGCAGTCTTTGTTCTGCCCCTAATTATATATATGACATTGGGAAGTCACCTGCCCTCTTTGCATTTGTTTACTATAATATAGAGATAACAATCCCCTCCTGTCACACCTCATAGAGCAGCTGTGGGCATGGTAAGCAAAAAGACAGGTCTTAAATAGGGGAGTGATTTGTAAAGTGCAGAGCACAAACCAATCTGGGGAGTTATTATAATATGACTACCATCAGCTGGCTGGGGAGAAGATTAATGTCCACGAAACCAACAGAAAGTGAAACAGTAGATAATTAGCTGACAAATTATATGGTACGAACTAAGAAGATTATAGTCTAGAAAGGGAAGTCCCTGGAATAAGTCAGAAAAACTACAGAGAAAAGAATGAAGAGGATTGGAGGGTTTTAGAAAGCCACAGCCGGAGGGAAATGTATAGCTAGGGAAAAGAGGTATGAAGGGCCGGGCGCGGTGGCTCACGCCTGTAATCCCAGCACTTTGAGAGGCTGAGGCATGTGGATCACCTGAGGTCAAGAGTTCGAGACCAGCCTGGCCAACATGGTGAAACCCCACCTCTACTAAAAATACAAAAATTAGCTGGGTGTGGCAGTGCGCATCTGTAGTCCCAGCTACTCATAAGGCTGAGGCAGGAGAATCGCTTGAACCCGGGAGGCAGAGGTTGCAGTGAGCCAAGATCACACCACTGCACTCCAGCCTGGGTGATAGGGCGAGACTCTATCTCCAAAAAAAAAAAAAGGTATGAAGAAGAGGAAAGCAACAGTGCTAGAGGAGATGCTGTGTGTGTTGGGAAGTCAGGGAGGCCACAATAGGTAGGCAGGATAAGGCCAAACTGTCAGGGGAAGATAGGCAGCCGAGCAGCTGGGGCAGGATGCAGCTAGAAATTGGAACCCACTGCAGCTAACATGAGCTATGGGGAGGGCAGAGCTAGATTTTACAGCAAGCATTTATTGGGCACTAATAACATGGTAAACACTGTCACTGGGAATGGTGACACAAAGATAGGCAACACATAAGCCCTGCTCTCATGACTCTGCATTTGAATCCCAGCTCTTCCATTTGCAGAGTAACATGGACATCAAGGGAACACATTCTGTAATGAGACAGACCTGGTTTCAAATCCCTGCACTGACACTGCCAGATGAGTGACCTTCCACAAGTAACCAAAGCTCTTTAATTCCTAGTTTCCTCACTTGTATTGAAGAAGTAATAATTATCGTTCACAGGATTAAGAAAAAAAAAAAAGAAACTTCATATGTGCTTTTCAGGCACATGATAAATAATAACTTATTATCATTAACTAGCTTTGTGACCTTGGGTAAGTTGCTTAACCTCTCTGGGCCTCAGTTTCATCATATGTAAAACAAGACTAATTACAGCTACCTCACAAAGTAGTTGTGAAGATTAAAGAAAATTATTGGTGTAAAGCACCTAGCCTAGAGAAACAGCTCTTCCCTTTGTCTCTTCTTTCCACAACCCTCCTCCTTTCCCTTATCCCCAGCCCATATGTGAGATCTCCCCTGTGGCAATGCTCAGCTCCCGAAGGAGGGCAATGAAGACATAGCCAGGACCCGTACTGATTCCACTCCTAGAGCGCACCAGGCCCATTTAACCCCCAAACCAACTCTAACTTACCAACGCCTGACCACTCCTATTCAGGAACATGTTTGTTACCCACTTCTCGCCTAGTGACTTCAATTCACAAGCAAGAAGTCCTTTCTACCTGAAAGCCCAACAATTCCTCCCTGCTTACTCATTCTCCCAAGAAACAAACCAGAAGAGAAAGCATCAGTGTCTAAAATGCTGATCAGAGAGAGGAGACTGGTATTCCCAGTGCTTTAGAATGATCCAGTGCTTTAGAATGATAGGATAAAAGGAGAGGTCCTGGGCACCCTTCCTGGGAGACAGATGAATCCTACTGGCCCTCGTGCATATATGACAAGGGCAGGCAAACCTGCTGCAACTCCCAACAGTTCTGGGAATGCCTGAGAACAAGGCCCTCAGCCTGCTAGAGTTACTCAGACATGAGGGAAAAATTAAGTTTTCACTAGTAAAGGTCAACTTATAAATACCTGATTAACCCGGCCGGGCGCGGTGGCTCAAGCCTGTAATCCCAGCACTTTGGGAGGCCGAGACGGGCGGATCACGAGTTCAGGAGATCGAGACCATCCTGGCTAACACGGTGAAACCCCGTCTCTACTAAAAAATACAAAAAAACTAGCCGGGCGAGGTGGCGGGCGCCTGTAGTCCCAGCTACTCGGGAGGCTGAGGCAGGAGAATGGCGTGAACCTGGGAGGCGGAGCTTGCAGTGAGCAGAGATCCGGCCATTGCACTCCAGCCCGGGTGACAGAGCGAGACTCCGTCTCAAAAAAAAAAAAAAAAGAAAAAGAAAAAAAAAAAAATACCTGATTAACCCAAGCAATCACACTCTGCTCTACCTTCTATGAGAATTTACAACTGATCCGGAACAGGAGTCAAGCTGAGTATACTTTTTCAAAGCTATAACTAACAATTATTGAGGTATTTGGCAGGGTGGGGATAGGGGACTGACGGCTGGCTACAAAAAGCCCATGCAAATCAGCTAAGTCCAGAGTCTCCACTGGAAGCTGCTTCTGGAACAACAACCTCTGCACAAACCTGCAGTGTAAATGTGACCTTGCTAGAAAAACAAGAGCCAGTTCTCCAATGAAGACCATGGGAAATGCAGAGAAGCAAGGCATACCAAGTCCAAGATGCTTGGTTAATCCCAGGGAGTTCCTTTTGTGAGGAAATAATAATAAAAATAATCTTGTTCTGTAGGAAGACACTATCAGATCAAGCCTGTGAAGCCACCGTCTAGACTCCCCTAGGTAGCTCTAACTGCTTCTTCCTTTGCACTCCCATCACACTTTGCAAACCAGAAAGGGGAAATAAAAGAAACTATCTTTCATTAAGCATTTACTGTAAGCCTTATAGAAAAGGTTTTAATCTTTAAAAAAAAAAAAAAAACCCTCCCAATAACCAGCTAATCCTAGTCCCATTTTATTTATAAATGAAGAAACTAAGCAACTCACTCAGGAAAGATGCTGGGCAGAACCCAAATATGAACCTGGTCTGTCTGATTCCAAATCGTAACCTTTCTTTCAACAAATACTTATTGAGAGCCTACTACATGCCAGGTACTACTCCTGGTGAATATATAGCAGTGCATGAGACAGACAAGAACCCCATCTTTATGAGGTTTTCATTCTAAACAAAACTGCCTCCATATTTTAGCACATCACGTGTTTAGTAGGTAGATATCAGTATTTCTTTATCTTCAACCAAGCAGGACTCAATAAATATGTATGGAAGACCAGACCCAGTGGCCCATAATTCCATCACTTTGGGAGATGGAGGTGGGAGGATCACTTGAGCCCAGGAGTTCGAGACCAGCCTGGGCAACACAGCGAAACCCTGCCTCTACAAAAAATAAAAATAAAATCAGTCAGGTGTAGTGGGATGTGCCTGTAGTCCCAACTAATCAGGAGGCTGAAGCAGGAGGATTGCTCAAGCCCAAGAGCTCAAGGTTGCAGTGAACCACGATCACACCACAGTACTCTAGCTGGGGTAACAGGGTGAGACCCTGTCTCCCAAAAACAAAGGAAATGAACATAGTCCTTTCCCTCAACTCACAGGAATTCCTCTCAGCTGCTACCCAAACAGCATTCAACTGTTTATCCATCAATTTTGCATCCTTCTTCCTACCTAGGATGCCATATCTTAAACCAAAAGCTTCCTTACAGTGCTAGCAATTTGGGCTCCAGTCACCCACTAAGTATGACAATAACAGTATTTCATAGTTTACAAAAGACTTTCACATACATTATCTTGCTTAACCCTCATAAAATTAAACAAGATAGGTATTATTCCTTTTAACACATAGGGGAACAGACAACCAGAAAGCTTAGTTTCACCACTGTGTAGAGGAACTGAGCCACAGCACAGTTCTTCCTAGTCCCCGAATGCATTCTTTGCCCCTTCTCCTAAGAACATTTCATATCTATTCTCCATAGCAGAGAAACCACAAGGAATGTTGTGTCCTTATTTAGTTCAATCCATTTGACTAAGCTATTTCAGATTGCCTATGTTATCAAAACAATACAAAGCAAAAATGCATATTTCGTCCTATTGCAGTATTTATTTTGATTATTAATATTTTATCACTTCTCCCACTAAAGGTGTTTTAGCTATATTTTGCTTTTGGGTTTGATTTTTTTGTTGTTGTTTTTTTAGGGTTTTTTTTTTCTTTTTTTGAGACAGGGTCTCACTTTATCACCCAGGCTGGAGTGCAGTGGCATGATCTTGGCTCACTTTAGCCTCGGCCTCCTAGGCTCAAGCAATCCTCCTGCCTCTGCCCCCTCAAGTAGCTGGGATTACAAGCACACACTACCACTCCTGGCTAATTTTTTGTATTTTTTGTAGAGACAGGGTTTCGCCATGTTGCCCAGGCTGGTCTCAAGCTCCTGAGCTCAAGCGATCTGCCTGCCTCAGCCTCCCAAAGTGCTGGGATTACAGGCGTGAGTCACCGCACCTGGCCTATATTTCGTTATGTTCCAATTTGCCATTTATTCCCAAAGGAACTTTTTATGTCAAACACCAAGTATATACTATTTGCATAGAAAAAGGTCTGAGATAGTTTTATAATTGTTTTCAAGTCAGTGAGAAAAATAATTCAACTTATAGGGATGCTTTTACATATGTTTGCCTTTGCCAGGAAAGAAAGCCTTTTTCCTGTGAAGTGATATACACCGGTAGGCAGAGGTTGCACAAAGTATAAGCCCCAAATGCAAGGCTAATATCTTGGCATGCTATTTGCAAAAAACCAACCAAACAAACAAAATCCAAGCACCATGGTCAACAGGCATATTCCAGCAACCAAGGCCAAGTTGAGGGTTTGTCCTGTCACTCCACTCCAGGGAGCATTAAGCCTAGCTCTATAGGTTGTAGGCCTATAGAAAATACAAACAAACAAACAATAAAAGAAGAGGTAGGGGAGGAGAAAATAAAAATTTTAAAAAAAGATACAAATTCTAAAGCCAGATGTCAAGGAAAATAA
Organism: Colobus angolensis palliatus; assembly: GCF_000951035.1. Lineage (NCBI taxonomy): Eukaryota > Metazoa > Chordata > Mammalia > Primates > Cercopithecidae > Colobus > Colobus angolensis. Next base: position 552,344 of record NW_012117644.1, read on the forward strand.
CAGCACATTCTGGGCAAATCAGAAAGACACAGGAGGACCTTATTTGAAAAACTAGCCAAAGCTTTGCCCAAAACCCTTACCCTTGCCAGTCTGTCATAACACCTGAAATTCCAGCACTATTACTTCTTTCTGTTCTTTAACAAATACACTCTGAGTACCAAATCTTACAGGAGCAGGAATAGTTAGATGAGGGAGGTAGATTCATGCCTCACTGACTTAAATATCAGACAGATTAGCGAGAGGCAGAGTAGTCTGAAAAAGCAGGACAAGAAGTCATTCTGGCTGAAGGAACTGAAGAAAAGCTCTCTGGATATGAGAACTTAGCTAGGCTTAAAAGGATAAGAGGACATGAAATCATTTGTGCTACCTTAGGAAAGTAACCTGAAGCTAGGGAAAGACCTGGACTTGAATTCTGATTCAGTTGCCTACAGCCAATCAAGCAAGTTATTTCCTTTGCTGAATCTATTTCTTCATCTGCAAAACAGGCATTATGAAGCATACTTCAAAGATAGGTATGTAAAATACTAGCCCTGATCTGGCAAATGGTGGGACTTAAGTATCTTTTCCTTATCCCTTTTTCTGGTTGGAAGAGGAACACATACCAGGGAAGGATACTCCAGGGCAATAGAAATGACTTGCCAGCTCACAGAGCAAGGCCATTTGAGGGCTACTAGAACAGACAATCAACCTGAAAAGACACCTTAAGAAGTGCAGCAAATCCAGGCCACATCTAGGTCCCAGACTAAATTTCTCCCCACCATAAAATGTTTGACAGTCCATTCTGGACAAACATTACATCACTGTAGATTTAGTAGATCAGGAAATGGAAACCCACTCCTCAGCTCCCCAGGAAAAACAGCTCTGTGCCAACTTCTGGTACTCTAGGAGGCTGGAGCAGGACCTAGTGCAAGGAAAGTAGTGAGTCCAACTGCCAACACATTTTAATTAGTCCAACCTTAAAAGACTATAACCACATGAGATGAAAAGGAGCCCCCAGGGAAAGCCTCTGCCCTTCACACAGTTCAGCCAATTAGATATGCTCAAGTGGCCTAATTTTCATCACTGAATTCTTTGGGGAATCAGGCCTCACCAAGCTCTGACTTCTGTCTAAGAGTACAAGCATATGCTCAGCTCAAGAGGAGCAGTTAGGTATCAGCTATAACAGAAGCAGCATAAGTATGCCTGGAGGTCCTAACACCCTTCCTGCATAGGTAAACTGAGCTAATAGAACTGCCGTCTTGCCAGGCTCCACCCCTCACCCCAGAATGCAATCCATTCCCCAGTGACTATACCTAACCTAATCTATACCAAAAAGCTAGTTTTGGTCCTCAGTTCAGACATAATGTAAACACATGGCCAGACACAGTAGCTCACACCTGTAATCCCAGCACTTTGGGAGGCCAAGGTGCGAGGATCACTTCAGGCCAGGAGTTCAAGACCAGCCTGGGCAACTCCATCTCCACAAAAAAAGAAAAAAAGTTTTTAATTTTTTTTTTTTTTTTTTGAGACGGAGCTTCGCTCTTGTTGCCCAGGCTGGAGTGCAATGGTGCAATCTCGGCTTACTGCAACCTCCACCTCCCGGGTTCAAGCAATGCTCCTGCCTCAGCCTCCCAAGTAGCTGGGATTACAAGCATGCGCCACCACGCCCAGCTAATTTTTTTGTATTTTTAGTAGAGATGGGGTTTCTCCATGTTGGCCAGGCTGCTATCAAACTCCCTACCTCAGATGACCCACCCGCCTCGGCCTCCCAAAGTGCTGGGATTACAGACGTGAGCCACCGCACCCGGCTCAAGACATTTTCAT
>NW_012117644.1:554627-555735 GCF_000951035.1 Colobus angolensis palliatus
TGGGAGGCGGAGCTTGCAGTGAGCCGAGATTGTGCCACTGCACTCCAGCCTGGGCGACAGAGCAAGACTCCGTCTCAAAAAAAAAAAGGAAAAAAGAAAAGGGAGGTAAAGAAACTTGTTCAAGTTAATGATGATATATTGTACTCAAAAGCCAATGAACTTTACATTTCCCCAAGAGCTCAGACCCACTCCCTTGCAACTGGACCAGGTGTAATGCCAGTGTAGCCACACTTTTCCTGTTGTCATTAAGAGTTAGAAAACAAGGCCGGGTGCAGTGGCTCATGTCTGTAATCCCAGCACTTTGGGAGGCCGAGGCAGGCAGATCGCCTGAGGTCAGGAGTTCAAGATCAGCCTGGCCAACATGGTGAAACCCTGTCTCTACTAAAAATACAAAACTTAGCCGGACGTGGTGGCACACACCTATAGTCCCAGCTACTCGGGAGGCTGAGGTACGAGAATCGCTTGAACCCAGGAGGTGGAGGTTGCAGTGAGCCGAGATCGCACCAAGGCGCTTCAGCCTAGCCGACAGAGATAGACTGTTTCAAAAAAAAGAGCGTTAGTAAACAAGATTATAGGGAAGAGTGAGAACCTAGGAGAACAGAGCACTAAAGAGAGAGGATAAACCAAAGAACTGCAAAGAATAGATCATCGGACAATTCAGAGGAGAAAAACTAATATAGTAATGATAAATCACTCAAATTTGTGTAAGAATAAATGCCTATTACATTATTTCATAAGATCTGCACACATCAACCTTGTAAGACAGGTTCTGTTATCCCCACAATACCCGGGATGAAGAAATTTAAGCCCAGAAAAGTCAAGAGTATCAGATCCCAGGCTAAATTAAGCCTACCTAATTCTTAGTTTTGTGGTCTTTTTATTAAACTAGATTTTCCTTAAAGAAAGCTGTGAACACTCAAGAGAACCAACCTAGGAAGAGGGAAGAAAATGAAAAAAGTTTCAAGAAAACAATGGAAAGAAAAGGCATTAAGACAGAAGCTACAAAATAGTACACAATTGTTTTTTAAAACTAGAAAACCTTGGCCGGGCGCGGTGGCTCAAGCCTGTAATCCCAGCACTTTGAGAGGCCAAGACGGGCGGATCACGA
>NW_012117644.1:556060-558599 GCF_000951035.1 Colobus angolensis palliatus
AAAAAAAAAAACACTAGAAAACCTGTATTCCTCCTCCACTCACTCAGAGTATGTGACTAGATATTGGACAAAACAGCTAGTTTCAGGTCTGCCCCAATGACACAGAGCTGACATAACCACAGCCCTACTACCTAACAATACCCCTATTAGAGCAGCTTACTCCCCCTCTAAGGAGAACTTAGGAACTTGTGTACTAAACCAAAGAGATGACCAGATAAGGACTCCAAGCATTCTGACCAGCAAGTCCACCCTAGTTCCTCTGTCCCAAGCCAGGACTTACCCTAGTCTAGAAGAAGTTCTCCCCAAGCATAGCCTAAATTCAGCTACCACTCTACCACTTTGCTTCCACCTTGAGCCCACATGAAGGTTGGCAGAAGATGCTGGGGGAAAGGGATATTAATCATCTCTCTGGTCAAAGTAGCTGATAGGAGGCCAGGCATGGTGGCTCACATCGGTAATCCCAGCACTTTGGGAGGCCAAAGCGAGCAGATCACGAGGTCAAGAGATATCATCCTAGCCAACATGGTGAAACCCTGTCTCTACTAAAAATACAAAAATTAGTCAGGCGTGGTGGCAGGCGCCTGTAATCCCAGCTACTTGGGAGGCTGAGGCAAGAGAATCATTTGAACCCAGGAGGCAGAGGTTGCAGTGAGCCGAGATCGCACCACTGCACTCCAGCCTGGCAATAGAGCAAGACTCCATCTCAACAACAACAAAAAAAAAAGAGTACCTGATAGGATATGGTCACTCAGTGTTCTATCAGCCACTCCATAACCCACTAGAAAACCGGAGATGTAGCCAGGCGCGGTGGCTCATGCCTATAATCACAGCACTTTGGGAGGTTGAGGTGGGTGGAATGCTTGAGCTCAGGAGTTCCAGACCAGCCTGGGCAACATAGTGAGACCCCCCCATCTCTACAAAAAATGTAAAAACTGGCCAGGCATGGTGGTACACACCTGTAGTACCAGCTACTTGTTGGGCCTAGATGGGAGGATCACCTGAGCCCGGGAGGTAGAGGCTGCAGTGGGCTGTGACGGTGCCACTGCACTCCAGTGTAGGTGACACAATGAGACCCTATCTCAGAACAAAACCAAAAAAAAGTAAAAAGAGTATTACAGAAAGCATCTTTACTTCCAATGCCTCCATGAAGTAAAAATTAATATTCCCTTTTTTGTGAATGCGGACAAAAGGGAATATGAGGCTCAGAGAGGAAAAGCAATCTTGTTGAGATCTCACAAACAGAAAAATGGCAAGATCTGGAACTGAAGTCAGGTTTGTCTGTCTCCAAGACTCTGTCTGATTTTCCTAGAGTCAAGGTTCAGCTTTGTTAGGAAGTTTAATAGCTGAAAAGCAAAGAGACGTGGGTTCTCACACTTAGATTCCACCATGAAGTTACTGTATGACTTTAGGCAAATCATTTCATTTCTTTGGACCCCAGAAAACTCATCTGTAAAATATAGCAATCTGAAATAAGCATAGGAAGAATTATTTGGTTCCTGAAGTCCTGTGGAGTGTAGCCCCTTGCCCAGCACTTCAAATAAGGTCAGCTACCCCATCACTCACGATCCCTTAGCACTAACCCTCCTTCTGACTGCCATATATTTTGTTAATGGCACCACCAGTCTCTTCATGACCCACACTCAAAACACTGGTGTATCTTTGACTCTTTTCTTTCTTTCCTTCCCTTCCTACATTTAAACTCTGAGTCCTACTGATTTTACCTCCACAATGCAGACCCTGATCTCTTCTGCTTATGAACAGTTGCAAAGTCTCCTATCTAGGCTTATTGCCTCCAATCTCACCTTTACCAATGTACTGTGCATATTCTGCGAGATTAACCTTGCTAAAGCAGAACTCAGGTCATGTCTCTCCCCTTGTCAAAACCTGCAAGGACTATTTATTCCCTAAAGAATCAAGTAGCCTGACAATTTAGGCCCTCCTTGGTCTTTCCTTGATCTTTTTATGGTACTCTCCTGAACAGCTACCACTCTCCAGCCAATCTAAACTACTGCCCCACAAAGACTCTTTACTTTTTCCCACTTCAGACCTTCACTCATAACATTTCCTATGACTGGAATACTTCCCTCAAATTCCCTTATATTTCCACGTGAAGTATCTGAAGACCCACTAAGCTGCTACCTCCTCTACAAAGCTTCTCTGATCTCCCCCAGCACAGAAGATCACAACTGCCAACAAGACTATCAGTATCAATCATGGGGCACTGAACCAAGATTGCCTTGTACAATAAGCTAGTGAGAGACTTGATGTGAGGATTAACTAAAATAATGCATGTGAAAGTACCTAGCCCAATCCTGATAAAGAATAGGTACTCAGGCCGGGCGCAGTGGCTCACGCCTGTAATCCTAACACTTTGGGAGGCAGAGGCGGGCAGATCACGAGATCAAGAGATCGAGACCATCCTAGCTAACACGGTGAAACCCCGTCTCTAATAAAAATACAAAAAAATTAGCCGGGCGCGGTGGCTGGCGCCTGTAGTCCCAGCTACTCGGGAGGCTGAGGCAGGAGAATGGCATGAACC
>NW_012117644.1:559514-571614 GCF_000951035.1 Colobus angolensis palliatus
TGCCATTCTCCCGCCTCAGCCTCCCGAATAGCTGGGACTACAGGTGCCCGCCACTACACCCGGCTAATTTTTTTTTTTGTATTTTTAGTAGAGATGGGGTTACACTGTGTTAGCCAAGATGGTCTCGATCTCTTGACCTTGTGATCGACCTGACTAAGTCTCCAAAGTGCTGGGATTACAGGCATGAGTCACCATGCCCAGCCACTGTCATCATCATTCTTACCATTGAAGTGATTTCAGTTGTCTTAATTACATATTTATCTCTTCAGAGATATGAAGTGTGAGTTCCAGTGACCTTTGCTCTTGTCAGCAAAAGTTTCTGGAAACCAGACCTCCACAAATTTGACCACCCAGCAACAAATACACACACAGACACACACTGCTTTCTAACCTGTGTGTGTGTTACATCTGAAGTCCACCCATCTCCCCGGGCTGCTATATTTCAGAAGCCAGCTCTGGGAACTTGGCAAGCACAGATACATTTGTTCGAACATACACTGTAGTGACAAGAGTTCTGAGAGCTTCCTGAGAGGCCTGAGATAACCCAGAGAGGCCCAACAGGAGCAGAACTACTGAATCACAATGAGAAAATTAGAGGCACATGAGATTTGAAAGGCTGCCTGCTTGCCTGCCTGCCTGCCTGCCTGCCGGTGAGATTTCTGGTCATTACCCAGGCCAGAGATCAACATAAGGCAGCCAGGAGCTCTGTGTATATGGCCAAGAGAGGAAAGGGTCAGAAAAGCCCTCACTGGGCCGTGCTGGCAGCACAGTTGCTCTTATTCTTTTGTCTCCTCCATCACGTCTCCCAAGAGGCCCCTCCCCAATGTCTTGAAGGAAAGCTGATGCGATGCCTGCTCAGGCTGGAGTTCTCAGCATCAGGGATAACATTTAAAAAGCCAACAATCTTCACAGGACTCTCCTATCTCTCTGCTGCACAACAAGCCCAGGAGTGGGAACCATGAAAGGTTTCCTCCTCCGTTCCACAAGCTAGTCTCAGCAAAGTAGTGAAAGTTCATTCTGTTCATTCAGCTGCCTCAAATTGGACCTGAGGTAAACCCATGTGGGCCATGATACCAAAGACAGGGAGCAAGCAGGAAGACCCAAGGAGGCCTTGCCTACCGGTCTCATGTCCTCTTCAAGCACAGTTCTTCTCCACTCCTACGGCAGCCACCTGCTCAGGGTAGTCATTGCTGTGGCAAACAAAAACTGCCAACCAAAGTCAATAGCCAAACCATCCCTCAGTATGACAGATAAGTGTCACTGAGCACAGCTTCAGTAGGTGCTTAGTAAATAGGGATGAAGTACTAGGTCAGGCAGAAAAATAATCCCTACAGAACTCCTCAGAAAACCCACCATGTGAATTCTATCCCAATCCCAGGGCATGCTTGTCTAAGTGTTTTACAGGAACTGATGTCAAGTACTCGGTACTCTCCCTCCCTACCTACTAAATCCAAAGATCAATTCATTGTTATTCATTCATTTATTCAACAAATTTCTATTAGGCACATACTCCCTGACCAGCACTCTCATAGGTACTGAGGATATGTACTACAGCCAACAAACCAGACATGGCTCTTGCCCTTAAGAGACAAGGAAATATGCAAAAAAATAATAAATAAAACACAGTTTTAATTTCTTTTTACTTTTCTTTCTTTCTTTACCCTCTCTTATGGTGCTGATAACTCCATTTTTCAAGTGAGGAAACTGTCGTTTAAGAGCTTGAGTCATACTGTCAGCAAGAACTCAAACCAATGCCCAGCGCTCTTGGGTACTAGCTTACTGCAAAAGACATATCTTGAGAGGCCGAGGCGGGCGGATTACGAGGTCAGGAGTTCAAGACCAGACTGCTCAATATGGTGAAACCCCGTCTCTACTAAAAATACAAAAATTAGCTGGGCATGGTGGCACGCGCCTGGAATCCCAGCTACTCAGGAGGCTGATGCAGGAGAATCACTTGAACCCGGGAGGCAAAAGTTGCAGTGAGCCAAGATTGCGCCACTGCACTCCAGCTGGGAGACAGAGCGAGAATCTGTCTCAAAAAAAATAAAAATAAAAAAAAGACATATCAAGTTGCCTCTTGTTGTAAGTGGCATAAGCAGGGTATCAAGTGTACAGAGAGCACTGCAGATAGTAAGTGCTACCAGAGTTTGTTCAGAGGTCAGCAGTATCTCACAGCTAGCATTAGTGTCAGGAAAGACTTAATAGAGGACTGGAAGTAGGAATAAAGAAGGACAGTTAAAGACATTCTGAAGGAAAGTTAAATGACATAAGTGAAAACAAAAGTGAAGCAGTACAAATAAAAGTTTGTTCTGCAGATCAGAACAAAGAAAAAAGCCTGGCTTGGCCAAGAATGCAGCAAGGGGAGCAGAGGGAGATGGAGTGAGCAAAGTGGTCTGGGGCTGGAACTCTTGAGTCAGGAAAGCAACCACCACCCATAGAGAAATTTTAGAACCTGCACCGTCTCTATTCCATGTTCCCCAGCAGAAAACAAAAGTGTAAATGCTGTTGGCTCATTTCCGGATTTTTCTTGCATGACTTCTCACACAAAAGAAATCTACTCCATTCTGATAAACATGACAGGACCACAGCCATCCCTCTTCAAGTCTCGCCTGCCCTAGCAAGTTGTGTGAACACAAGTAAACTTGTCAAATTCTCAGTGCCCAGAGAGCTTCCCGTTGGCACTTTCCAGGTGGCCAACAGTAACCCCACAAAGTTTTTAATACATTTACCCTGCCTGTGGAGGCCCCAAATCCATAATGGAGCCAGCTAAACGGCTCAGTAGTGAGACATACAACATAAGGCTCTGACCCATCTCCTTCAGATGCCTATTCTATACATCCCAGCAAACAGATTCCTCATTGCTCTGAACAAATATTCTCAAAAGAGTGGTACAGGGTGCATATATTAAACACCATATAAAACAGATATTGCTGGGCTTCTTTTTCTGTGCCTAATATAAAAAACTCTCTAGCTGGATAGGTGCCAAGAAGCAGCACTTGACATTTGACTTTGTATATCCCTAATTCTGCCCAGACCAATTTCTATGAACATAATATAAAACTGTGAACTGCTTCCTGGTTCTCCTCTGTATAGGTCCCAGACCTCCTAACAATTCAAACAGGTTCCATTAGGGTAGACAGCTCCACAGCAGAGTGAGAACAACATATGAATGAGAATCAGAGAAAATTATATTCTAGCCCTGGCTTACCAAAACCTTGGGGAAGTTTGTTCTTCTGATATGTAAATAAAAAGTTTGGGAGAAATGGTCTCTAAAACCCCTTCCAGCTTTCACATACTAGGATTTAAGTCCTAGCACCTAACACCAATGGCCTAAAAAGTCAGAATAAAGTTTTTCATCTGTCATTGTGAGTCCCAATGCAATGCCATCTACAAATCTAACTCTCAGAAGCCAAGTTGGAGTAGTAAAGGTTCCAAAGTCAGTGGCTGTACAATGGGCTCCAAAATAAAAGGTATCAAACAAAAAAGGTTGGGAGGCAGGACTACAGTCTAGGATAAAAAGCTAGTTTCACACTGGAGCCCAGGAGTCCAGGGAGAAGGAAAAAGGGATAGGTCATGTCAAAGCAATGAAGTAATGCATGAACCAAGAGACACAATATAAAAGGGAGTATAAAAAGACTCCACAAGACTCTAGGTCGTAAGCAAAGGAAGTCAAAGAAAAACTAAAAGGCCACAGCACCTAGAAGTGATTGTTCCCCAGAGCATGGCCCTTGGGCAATGTCAGAGGCATCCTTTAAGATGACCCCTAGTGGTCCTTGCCCTCCTAGTATTCATGCCCTTATGTAATTCCCTCACCTTGAGGATGGGCTGGACTTACTAACGAACAGAATATAGAAGAAGTGATGGCCTATCAATTCCAAGATTAGATGATAAAAAGATGGAGGTGTCCATCTTAGGCACTCTCTCTTTCACTCTCTTGGACCACTTGTTCTAGGGGAAACCAATCATCATGTCCAGTATAGCCCACTGTAGAGGCCCATATGGCCAGGGACCAAGGCCTGCCAACAACCATGTAAACTAGCTTAAAAGAAAACACTCTCCCCCAAATAGAGTCTTCAGCCCCAGCCAACAGCTTGACTGCAATCTCATGAGAGACTCTGAGCCAGAGGCACTCAGTTAAGCTATATCCAGACTCCTGATGCACAGAATCTATGAGATAATAAATGCTTATTATTTTAACCCTCTCTGTTTTGCATAATTTGTTATACCCCAATAAGTAACCAATGCAGTGGGGACCAGGCCCTTTTGCTCAGCCATTTCAAGACTGCAGGTGAAGTTAGGGAGGGTGGATATACTCAATAAGAGAGTACAGCTGGAGCTAAGGTCAAATATTAGCACCCAGACTTTATTAACAGTCTCCCCATGGCCTACAGTAAGCCTTGAATAAAAGCTTGGTTTGCCACACCAGAGTTATGCATGTTGTCTGGGTATAGCTGAAGTAAGACAATGAAACTACAGTAGTCCTCCTTTATTCTGAGGGAATACATGCTAAGACCCCCAGTGGATAGCACCAAACCTATACCTACTATGTTTTCCTACACATACATACCTATGATAAAGTTTAACTTATAAATCAGTAAGATATGAACAACAATAACTAATAATAAAGTAGAATAATTGTAACAATATGTCAGCAATCACTCTTGCACTTTGGGGCCATTATTAAGTAAAATAAGGATTACTTGAACACAAGCACTGCGACACCAAGACAGTTGATCTGATCCCTAAGATGGCTACTAAGTGACTAAAGCACAGGTAGCTTATGGTACATGAATATGCTGGACAAAGGGTTGATTCACGTCCTGGGCAGGATGGAGCAGGACAGCATGAGATTTCATCATGCTACTCAGAATGGTGTGCAATTTAAAACTTATGAATTATTTCTGGAATTTTCCACTTAATATTTTCAGATTTGGCTGGGCACAGTGGCTAATACCTGTAATCCCAGCACTTTGGGAATCCAAGCTGGGAAGATCCCTTAAGTCCAAGAGTTCAAGACCAGCCTGGGCAACACGGAAAAACCTCATCTCTGCAAAAAATAGAAAAATTAGCTGGGCATGGTGGCACATGCCTGCAGTCCCAGCTACTTGGGAGGCTGAGGTGGGAGGATCACCTGAGCCCAGGAAGGTCGAGACAACAGCATGCATCTTATACATGTATATATACTTTTTTTACTCCTAGACCTCAGTTGACCTCAGGTAACTGAAACCACAGATAAAAGGGGACTACTTGGCTGGGCACGGTGGCTCAAGTCTGTAATCCCAACACTTTGGGAGGCCGAGGCACACAGATCAAGAGGTCAGGAGATCGAGACCATCCTGGCTAACACAGAGAAACCCTGTCTCTACTAAAAATACAAAAAATTAGCTGGGTGTGGTGGCCAATATGCAGTACTTAAAGGAACCTGCTCAGTCATTCTGATGCATATGCAACTCCGGAGTACAGAAGAGGTAGCACCTCCTGGGATAACCCTTGGCCAGTGAAGGTGAGGTGGTGGACAAATACTCCCCTCCTCTATCACCTGTAGAATGCAATTCTACAGTGCTTTCTATAAGGCTTCTCAGAGGGTATCTAAGTGGCACTGAGCCTCAGATGCTCACAGTGGTGTTAGCTCCATAGTGCACGTGCCCATTCCCTGTTTCATTCTTTACAATTCCCATCCCTCATTTCTTGAAGTCACTTCTCCGAAATAAACTCTCTGCAAGGCCCTATCCCAGGTCTTACTTTTTAGGGGGAATTTAGGGTAAGACAAGGTCTTGGGATGATTTCCTGCTTTTAGACCACAATTTTTTTCAAAGTAATTTGAAGGTATTCAATGTATTATTATTTATACTGTGTTGTGTATCTTAATATTTCATGATTTTTTTTAATCGACAATAACAACAACAGCAACAACAAAGCTCTGGAGGCCCAGTTTGGTCTCTTTTTTTCTCTCTAAAAGCCTGACAGCAACCAGACCTGCTGAGTTTCCTAAAGAATCATTTCCCACAAAGGGAAGTATACCACAGCATGCCCACAAAGCCACTCAGCAATGTATATCAAAGGCTACCCAGCAGGAAACCAGAGGGGCCCCTCGGGGCTGAAACCCAAGTCCTGTAGAGACCTAGGAAACTACTCCCCTCAACAAGATCTCATCACTTCCTTGCCGAAGAGCTGTTCTTAACACGAAGGCCCCATATCCCTAAGGGGCCCGTAGATAGAATTCAGGAGGCCTGTGAATTTGGATGGGAAAGAAATTACATCTTTGTTTTCAATATTCTCTTACTGAAAGTTAGCATTTCCTTCAATTACATATGGAGCAACCAACCACAATAATATTAGCAATACCTGTGATTTTGTCATCAATAGAAATCAACAGATGTTTTCATATCACATTACATTGCTACAGATATCTCAAAGTATTATTTACACTCATCATTACTTCTAAATTACAGTAAAAAATAGAGGCCAGGCGCGGTGGCTTATGCCTATAATCCCAGCACTTTGGGAGGCCGAGATGGGAGATCACGAGTTCAGGAGATCAAGACCATCCTGGCTAACAAGGTGAAACCCCATCTCTACTAAAAATACAAAACAATTAGCCGGGCATGGTGGCGGGCACCTGTAGTCCCAGCTACTCGGGAGGTTGAGGCAGGAGAATGGCATGAACCTGGGAGGCAGAGCTTGCAGTGAGCAGAGATCGCGCCACTGCACTCCAGCCTGGGCAACAGAGTGAGATTCCGTCTCAAAAAAAAAAAATAGAACCACTACTAGATCACACATGACTGCAATCTTCCTACCTATGGGCGCTCATGTGAGGTAGCTGGCCAACAATGAAGCAAATCTGCCTAATTATCATCCAGCTACCAAACAGTGAAACCAGATATTTACAATGCCCCCTTTCCTCCAACCTCCCCAAGTCAGACTACTCTCTCCTGTTCTCTTCTGCCTCCACCCAATCCCTCCTTTCCAGGAAGCCCTCTGCAGCCACCTTAGTCTAGCCCAGCCCACACAGATTTCTTTTAACCCTTAGCTTACAATGTCTATACTGCCTGATTTTGCACATCATTAAGCCTGTACATTATGTTGTATTTAATATTCCCTAAATATATGTGGCCTTACAAAACGTAGACTTCTTCAGTAGCCCTAAGTTCCTTCCATAGTGAAAAGCAAGCAGTGAGCACCCATTATTTTGACTTATAAATTGAAAAACTGATTAAGTTAAGGTCCCTGACTCAAATTTCCTAGTCTAGTTCTACTAATAACCCACCATGAAACCTCTAATGCCTCTCTGGATGCCAGTTTCCTCATATGTAAAAATAGATGGGGTGAACTAACTGATGTTTCTATCTCTTAACCTTTGAATTAGGCAGCCGCTCTTTATCTCAAGATCTGAGAAAAATTACAAAGAAACTGTAAAGCCTCCCCCAGCTCTCCCAGGCAGGGTTAGTCACTTACTCCTCTGGGCTTCCCACAGCTTTCTGCATGTATATACAATACCTCTATGGCAGTATTTATCAGAAAGTTTTGAGAGTGGCTAAAGTAGAGGTAGAGAGAAGAATCAGACTGCCTGGATTCAAATTCTGGCTTTCTTATTATTTGTGTAAACATGGGCAAGTTATTTAACCTCTCCACGATTTAATTTTCTCACCTATAAAATGGGGATAACATAACACAGCGCGGTAATAAGAATTTAATAAAACAAAATGTTTCAATAGTGCCTGACATATAGTAAGCTCTAAAAAAGTTAGTTGTTATTATTATCATTGATGTTATTGTATTAATCTGTCCTACAATTAGGTTCAGGCTTTAACTAAATCTCTGTTCTCCTCTCATTCTCCATGATAGCATCCTGTTTTATGTTTTCTTCCATGCCACTTTCCACAAGATAATATATTTATTTATGTGTTTATTATCTGTCTCATCAACAAGACTGTAACTTCCATGAAGGAAGGAACATGTCTGTTTCGTTCATCCTTAAATCTCCACAGGAACATATTACCTGACCCAGAAAAGGCACTCAAATATTAATACTTGTTTAATAAATACCACATTAGCTGGCATTGTTCAATGTTTGCTGAATCAATTAACCTAGGTAAGGGTGATTGTCAAAGCTGAGGCCTGGGAGCAGATTATATCCTGGCTACCCCAGGCTTAGTGTGTCCCTCTCCCCAGGCCCCAGTATTAGCTTCAGCCAAGCCCCACCTACCTGCTCTTGGCCCTAGCCCAGTTCCGGGAGCCACCCTCAGCTAAAATTAGCATAGCTACCAAGATGGCCAGGCCATTTATAGCCTTGGAGGCAGCAGCAACTAGCTGGGGATGGAAGGCAGGGTTCTGGCCTGCCACTCCATCAGAGGTTGATTGAGAAGCCAGCCTGCACTCTGCACACTGCCTAGATGCCAATCCTCCAAGGTCCTGTCCTAGCTACACAGAACCAAACCACAGTTCCTGATTAGAGGCCCTCGATACCTCCAACACTGGCAGCCACAACTCCAGACTCCACCTGAGGTCCCTCATGCACATTCTACAGAAACCATTGTCGTTTTCTAGAGTCTAAGGGTGGTTCCAAGCATCTGTATCTGGCCAGCTTCAGAAACGCAAGCCCCAGAGTTGCACAGGCAGGCAGAGATCTTTACTGAGAAAGTGACTTAGCATGGCTGGGTGTATAGGTATTAAGGAGCCAGAAGGTGACAGGAATGGCCTCTCCACGGCCCAGTGAGAGATCTTCCTTGCAGAGCACCTGCCTTCACTCCAGGATCAGGCTTTCGTAGTGTTAATTGTATGCATGCTAAAGCCATAAGCATTTTAACTAAATCATTCTTAGAATCAAATATTTTAACTAACTAAAAAGAGACAGATGGGTATATACATCCAAAAGAGAAAAAATCAAATTCTCTGGGCCCCTGCAAAACACTCTCCAGAGCAGAAAAGAAGTGCAGCTCTTTTCTTGGCTCTCAGCTACAGAGTCACCAGGGCCTGCCTAATTGTCAGAGGGAAAGCAACATTCTCCGGCCCTGCCTAGCACTCCTTTAACAGGGCAGGACCCGAGAAGATGGAAGAAATCCAAGACTTAAGTATCAGAAGACCTGCCTATAAGAAAGACCAAGCACAGGACCAGGTTTCTTCACCCATAAAACTGGGACAATACCACCTGCCCTGCATTGTAACAGGGCTATTGTGAGACTGTTGGAACAACAGCTGTGTAATTGTAAAATACAAACTGCAGAGAACACGCAAATTCACTGGGTATGCTGAATCTGATTTTTAATAGTAGTAGTTTTAAGAGCAAGTAAACCTCCTCCTGTGTTCTGGGGATACAGAGAGGCTGGAAAGGATGCAAGAGTTCCTAGTTGCATAGGAAGTTTCTCTCCACACTGTTTTGAAGATCCCAGTCTATATGAATCACCTCTTTGCAAAAATAAGTCCCTGTCTGAGTCAGACAAAACCCCAGGCAGACCCAAGGGGAAAAGCTACCATAACAATAGTGTTGGAACCTCCAGGTTTCCACAAACCTTAGACATTCACAGCACCTAAGGTCTCTCTGAGACTTTCCTCCCTGGAATTCACTATTATTGTGACAACAGAAACCAGTTGCTAAACTGAGCAAGAGTAGGTCTAAGTGGTATAATCAGTATAGCCAGGCCTCTGAAATATACGCTGTGTGAAGAATTGTCTCCAAAAACTCAAGTCATGGGGTGGTCGTGAGGAAGGCTAGAATGCCTTTTACTTCAAGCAAAAAAAAAAAAGCAAAAAACAAAACAACAACAAAAAAAAACAACCTTCCTAATAGCCAATGTCTAAAATTCAAAATTTCATCCCTTTAGTTTATGTCTAAAATATAGAACAGCCACTCCCCAAAAAATATTCATTTTATGTCAGGCACTCATATTTTGGAGTGAAAAAAGACATATTATCAGTTATAAATAAGAATGTCACAGGGACAGCAAGAGATGATAATTAGGTCTACTTCACAGTTCAATCTACATTTGCCCACTAGTCTTTCCCTTCATAGCCCAATGAGAACCAAGCTTTGAGTCAGGTGTCAAGGGTCAAGGAGACTCTCTATGGAGAGACAGGATTAATACGCAAGAAGAACCTATCTAGAAAGCAACAGCCAGGTATCCTACTTACAATATGGGCAACCCTGGCCTCATTTGGAAACTAGCCCCCTTGGAACATCTGGAACTTAAAAAGGTATTGCCCAATAAAGGGTCTACCACCAAAGCCAGCTTCTGGATCCATCCATGAAACTCCCCAGCCACCATGACCTATTATTTCCTTTTCTTACTTGTATCAGCAGGTGCCCACTGAGACATCCCCTCATTTGAACTTGCTTATGCTCAGAAACAACTTATCTATAAACTCTCCCCAACTCTGCAGGTCACAGCTTTGGGCAGATCACAGCCAAAGGGTGAGACAAATGAGAAAAGAGAACTGATCTTCTAAGCCTTATGTAAAATGACTGGATTTTAATAGAGTTCCTTGATGGGTACAGTGGCTCACATCTGTAATTCCAGCACTTTGGGAGGGATCCCTGCACAACATAGAGAGACCTTGTCTGTACAAAAAATTAAAAATAGAAAGAAAAAAAAAAGTTAGCCAGGCCCAGTAACTCTTGTGTTTTGTCCCAGCTACTGGGAGGCTGACACAGGAGGATGACTTGAACCCAGGAGTTTGAGACTGTAGTGAGCTATGATCACACTACTGCATTCCAGCTTGAACGACAGATCAAAACCCTGTCTCAAAAAAAAACAAAACAAAACATAAAAGTGTTCCTTTCTACTGCAAAAGTATACCAGGGTTCCTGCTGCCTGATAAGCCTTCACAACTGCATAGGAAAAACCATGACAGATCAAAAGTAGCATGGTTTCCCTAGCAAGCAGACTGGGCGGGGGGGAGCGGGGGGAACTGTAGCTGGATTTCCCACCCTCATCAGTCAGAAGAAACAGAATAAGCAACAAGTGGTCCCAGAAATTACATCATGTCTATGTCAAGAAAAGGCCATTTAACACCCTAGTGGTAAATAGGATTCCATCTAAGGAACTGTCTGGACATTTCAAATGCACACAGCAAAGAGACAAGACTACCTAAGGGAAGGGTGGGACTAGGGTTCCCACGGTTGTTGGAATAGGTACACCTGAACACCAGGCTTTCAGGCAACAGAGTTGGCCTAGCCTTAACTTTCCCTTTCCAAGGTAAGTGGCCCCAACTTCCCCCATGCTGCTCAGTACTAAAACTGACTAGGAGCAACGAACTTATCTCACCAGGCCATTCTTCCAGACAAGTAGGCCTAAGATGGGGTCTTTCCTTGCTGACCTAAAAGGTCAAGTTGCCCCAAAGGCTTCTTATTACTGCCAAGAAAAAAAAAAAATCCTGAGGCGGGGATGAGGAGAATTGTTCAGGAAAGATAGAGACATTTGCCATGACTACCGACCAGAAAGAACTTCTTGGACTACCTGGAACAGGCAGTGCCATGTGTGGATCCTCCATGAACCTCACATGTACAAACCTAGATTTCAACTTGCCCACTTCGGGCCACTCAGTTCTGAGCCAAAGCCTCCAGCCCAGTCCAGCCCACAGCAAGGCCTTACCTGCTGCAGTGGACTCCTCAGAGTTGGCCCCCGAGCTAGTTCCTGTCGCCTTCTCACTGTGACTATGGCTGAGGCTCTGACCCTGGTGCAAGAGGAGTCCCCAGAGGAGCCACAGGGCAAGACGGACGCATACATCCATGACTCTAGGTCTCAGTCAACATGCGTCTGATGTGGACACCTCGGGATCCCAAAGGCAAAGCCAGGAGCCCGCGAGTGCAGCCGACGGTCTCCAGGCAAGATGCCCTCGCGGCTCCGCAGCTGTCCAGCCACCCGCAGGCCTGCCCCCTCCAACAGCCAAAGGTCAAGTGCTCCAAGTTTGAGTGCGGGAGGAGGGCTGGCTCCTCAGGTCCAATAGTGGGTCCGCCGGGGCTGCGGCGGCCTGAGCTCGTGCGGCTTCCGGAGACTTTGGGCAGAGTGGCTGCGGGGCTGCTGTCAGCTCCGCAGCTTACTACACCCCTGCGGGAGGGGGCGGCAGGAGTCTCCTAGGGCACAGGAGTGGGGGAGGAAGAGCA
>NW_012117644.1:572009-573919 GCF_000951035.1 Colobus angolensis palliatus
GCGCCCGTCTGGATCCCGGAATAACCGGTGAAGACGGCTCCCCGGAGCCCCCCGCCCCCAACGGGCTCTCCCGGACCCCCAGCCCGCGCTAGTCTTTGCCAGGACGCCCCTCCCGCGCAAAGGATCAAGTCCCAGCTTCCCTTTCCCCCTCCAGAGTCTCCAGCGCCAACCGCCGGCCCGCAGGCGGGTCCCTGACCCGCAGTTACTCAGGTAACTCTGGCCTGCTGCGGCGGCGACAACACCTGCCCTGCCCCAATCTCCGGGCCGTGGTGCTGCTCCACTCGCCTCAGTTCTAGAGGCGGTCTAAACAGAGGCCCAGGACACAACGTTAGCCTCCCCGGAGCCGCCTGAGGCGACAACAGCCCATCCTGGCTCGGCCAGGGGACTAGCTCCCAGCCCCCAACTCCCTGCCAGTTCCCAGGCTCCGCCCTCCCGCCTCGCCTGACAACCAATCGACTTCCGCCTCTCTGCGGCTCAGGAACCCGCGCGCTTCGTCGCCCGTGCGCAGCGGCCCCTGGTGGAAACATCGGCGAACTGCAGACAGGACTTGCGCTCCTGGGAGGGCCTGCTCTTTTGCAGAGGGTTGGGGAGTAAAGCTAAGACCCGCCCCGGGGGAGGCCCACTAGGGCCAGAGGGGCCTGCGAGTGTTTTCAGAGGAAATGATGATGCCAGAAAGCAAAATGAAATGTCCAAACCACTCTAGCTAAAATTCCCTTACACATTCCTTGAGTCTGGGCTAAAGGGTGCCATCTGCCTTCCTGACCCCACTTCCCCTCCCCTCCAAGCTAAGTGGGATGCCCTCCCTTAGCTCTCACAGCCCGTTTTCCTACCTGCCCCTCAAGCTCCCAGCCCTTTAAGATTTTTCGGTGGGGCCTGTAAATGATTCCTCCCTGCATCTCATTTTCCCAGCTACCTCTCTGGTGGAGGAGGTGTCAACGACTTGAGAGTGAGTGCGCCAAAGAAGAGAGAGCCACGCCTGAGCCTCCTTCAACAAAGCCTGCACTTCCTGTTCTTTTCTCAAGCGTGCTGTCAGCAGATCTTGACTGAAACCTCTGTGCCCTACCCTGTCCTTGGCACCAGACGCAGGGGAAGGGATTAGGCCCAGTCCCTCCTCTGACTGACAGTGCTAAACCAGCTACCTGTTCTGAGCAAGGCCTTTGAAGACTGGGAACACGGATTTGCCCAACAGCTGCCTGGCTTAAGGGTTAGGCCGTTGATATAAAAATACATAGCTAACGTCACCTACTAGCACTCCCCCGACTCTATTAAGCTCCTGTCACACTAGCCTTCATTAAGGTCCTAAATACGTCAAACTCAGCCACCTCACGGCCTTTGTAACTGCTGTTGCTTCTGCCTGAAACACTCTCCCGTGCTCCAAAGTTCCTCATGTAGCTGTTCTCTCATTCTTCCAGATACAGCTCAATGTGTCTCCTTAGAAACTTTTACGCTGCCCACCCGTTCAAAATCAGTCTGTGGCCAAAATTGGACCATACACCTGTCTGCCCCTCCCCCAATAGATAGTGATTGCCACTCTTCAGGTCAGAGGCTGTGCCTCATTCATCTCTGTTACACAAGGACTCAGCCATAGACCCTGAACATAGTAAGTGCTCTGTAAAAGCTGGATAACATGAGTTAATTCACTTGAACACTCAGATACTAAAAACTAACACTCAATACCGGAATATTGGAAAATTGACCAGAACAGTTGAACCCCGACCTAGGTTCTCCTAGACCTATTCTCTGAGCCAGGGGTCTTAAATTCAAATGGCAAAGTGGGCAGGTAGGTAATACAATTAAGAAAAGTAGGTAGGAGGCCGGGTGTGGTGGCTCACACCTGTAATCCCAGCACTTTGGGAGGCTGAGGCGGGTGGATCACGAGGTCAGGAGATCCAGACCATCCTGGCTAACAC
>NW_012117644.1:574131-575520 GCF_000951035.1 Colobus angolensis palliatus
TGCCACTGCACTCCAGTCTGACGGACAGTATAGACTCCATCTCAAAAAAAAAAAAAAGAGAAAAGAAAAGAAAAGAAACGTTGGTAGGAGTAATAGGGAATGGTGGGGATTATGGAGAGCAGGCAGAAAGGTGAGCCTAGTATTGCTGGAATGTCATTAAGAGAAGATGGGCTGGGTGCAGTGACTGATACCTCTAATTGCAGCACTCTGGGAGGCCAAAGTGGGAGGATTACTTGAGCCCATGAGTTCACGACCAGCCTGGGAAACATAGTGGGACCCCCATCCCTACAAAAAAAAATTTTTTTAATTAGCCATGAGTGATATCTGGCATCTGTGGTCCCAGCTACTGAGGAGGCTGAGGTGGGATGATCACTTAAAATCCAGGATCTCAAGGCTGAAGTGAGCCATGATCACACCACTGCACTCCAGCCTGGGCAACGAGCAAGACCCTGTCTCAATTTAGAAAAAAAAAGAGAGAGAAGATGGAAATCTGGACTTTCATATGACATATCCTTTTTTAAAAAATATTAGCAATGCATTTAAAAGGATAAAACCTTATATAGGCCACAGAAAACATGTCTGCAGCCCAGATTAATCACTCAGACTGACAGTTCATCATTTCTACCTAAGCCAGCTCTCCTGCCTGTGCACTCATTTGCCTAAGAGAACATAAAAGAAATGAGCAAAGTAAAGCATGTTTAACACAATTTCCTTCAAACTCGACTACAGCATTTCTTTTCACCACCATATGATTTCTTCGGGGTTATGGGTGCTTCTCTATTTGGTACAACAAACAGGTCTTGCAGGCAGGAAGCCAGGGTCTGTTACCAATTTACACCAAGACCTTAAACCTCTTGGAGCCTGTCGAATTTCCTGTGATGCTAAAATGGCGTCTAAGAACTAAAAATAGTTACTGTGATGCACTAATTTCAATTCTGGGTGTACACCCAAAAAATTAAAGCAGGGTCTTGAAGAAAATTATACACCCATGTTGATAACAGCATTATTCATAACAGCCACAAGGTGAAAGCGACCCAAGTGTTCATGGATGGATGAATGGATAAACAAAATATGGTGCATATGTACAATGAAATACTACACCGCCTTAAGAAAGAAGGAAATCCTGACAATGCTCCAACATGGATGAACCTTGAGGATAGCCAGCTAAGTGAAATAAGCCAGTGACAAAAGGATAAATACTGTTATTTCATTTATATGAATGTACCTAAAACAGCCAAATTCATAGAGACAGAAAGTAGAGTAGTGGTTGCCAGAGACTGGGGAGAGGGGAGAGCTGGAAATAGTTTCAGTTTTACAAGTTGAAAAAAGTTTTGGAGATTGGCTGCACAATAATGTGAATGTACTTAACATGACTAAATTGTACACTTA
>NW_012117644.1:576640-584569 GCF_000951035.1 Colobus angolensis palliatus
TCAGCCTGGGAGGCTGAGATGGGAGGATTACTACAGCCCAGGAGTTTGAGACCAGCCTAGGCAACATAGTGAGACTCTGTCTCTACAAAAAAAATACAAACATTAACTTGGCATGGTGGTGTGTCCCTGTAGTCCCTGCTACTCAGGAGGCTGAGCCAGGAGGATGGCTTGAGCCCAGGAGGTCAAGGCTGCAGTGAGCTATGATTGCCACTGCACTCCAGCCCGAGTGATAGAGCAGGAATCTGTGGAAAAAAAAAAAGAAAGAAAGAAAAAAAAGGACCCGTCACCATACTATAAGCCTCAGGAGGAAACAGAGAGCTTTCTCCCATCTCTCTTTTTATACCTATGCAGTATATCTCCCTTGCATTAATCTTAGGGCCTTGCTTAGATGTTCTGAAGTTGTTGGCTAAATCAAATTGGATTAACTAATTCTTATGCCTCTATTCCACTATTTGCAAGAGTTTTCACATGTATTGTCTCATCTCTTCCTCAAAGAAGCTCTGCTAGATAAAACAGGGGCTACACGGTGGTCCCCAGGTTGACCTGAGGTCAACTTCTGTCCAAAAATAAGTGAGTATGGGGTCGGGTGCAGTGGCTGAAGCCTGTAATCCCAGCACTTTGGGAGACCAAGGTGGGTGGATCACCTGAGGTTAGGAGCTCAAGATCAGCCTGGCCAACATGGTGAAACCCGGTCTCTACTAAAAATATAAAAATCAGCAGGGTGCAGTGGCACGTGCCTGTCCGGGCGACAGAGCGAGACTCCGCCTCAAAAAAATAAAAAATAAAAAAATAAAAATAAAAATAAAAATCAGCAGGGTGCAGTGGCACGTGCCTGTCCGGGCGACAGAGCGAGACTCCGCCTCAAAAAAATAAAAAATAAAAAAATAAAAATAAAAATAAAAATCAGCAGGGTGCAGTGGCACGTGCCTGTAATTGCAGCTACTCAGGAGGCCAAGGCAGGAGAATCGCTTGAACCCAGGAGGCAGAGGTTGCAGAGAGCCAAGATTGCACCACTGCATTCCAGCCTGTGTGACAGAGCGAGATTCCATCTCAAAACAAAAAAAAAAAGTAAGTATGGTACAATAAGATATTTTGCAGAGAGAGGCGGGAAAGAGAGAGACCACAATTGATCTATTTTATTATTAACTATTTTTGTTCATCTCTTACTGTATGCAATTTATAAATTAAGCTTTATCATAGGTATGTGTATAGGAAAACAATATATATAGAGTTTGATACTATCTGCAGTTTAACGCATCCACTGGAGGTCTTGGAATATATTCTCCATGGATAAGAGGGGACTACTTTACTCATTTTATAGATGAAGAAACTAAGGCTGAGGAGATAAAATGGCAGGTGAGAGCCAAGCTTGCTTTCTTCTTTGGGATTCCTTCCCCATCCTTCAAGCCTCAGCTCAAGTTAAATAAAAGCATCCAGGCCCTGACCAATGATGATACCTTATCATAAATCAAAGGTTATGATTTTTAGAAAAACTCAAAAGCTCCACCCCGCTTTAGCACCTTGCCTGACTTGCCCTGTCTCTTCAGTCTTCTTCTATACCTTAGAGTAAACTTATGTAACTGGGTTATGATTTTTCTTTTTCTTTTTTTTTTTTTTTTGAGATAGGGTCTTTGTTACCCAGGCTGGAGTACAGTGGTATGATCATGGCTTACTGCAGCCTTAACCTCCTGGGCTCAAGTGAGTTTTATTTTTTGAATAAGAATATTATTTCTTTTTATTTATTTGTTTTTAGAGACAGGTTCTCACTCTGTTGCCCAGGCTAAAGTGCAGTGGTGCAACTATAGTTCACTGCAACTTTGAACTCCCGGGCTCAAGCGATCCTCCCACCTCAGTCTCCTGAGTAGCTGCGACTACAGGCACATGCCACCATGCGCAGCTGAATTATGATTATTTAATAAGTATGTATCTTCTACATTAGCCTCTGAGCTCATCAAGGGTTGCATTTTATTCATCTTTATATTTTCACAGTCTAGGTTGCCCATCACATAGCTGGTACTCAATAAACATTTTGCTAAGTGAATAAATTAATGATGTGTGTTCTGTACAGCAGCCTAACTATCCTCTCTTCACACCACAGGGTTTCTGGTTACCAACAGCTTTCATTCGGAAAATGAGGGAGACTTTGCTAGAAATAATAATTGAGAGTCCAAAATCTGCTCAGAAAAGTTTAGGAATCCCCTAGTTTGCGTTGCATTATTAGTAGCGCTCCCTGGTGTCCAAAAATGGAAAGTATCGCTATCGCTGAGAAATTGCCCAAGGTCTGGCTGGATAGAAAATGAGGAGAGACCTTAGCTTCTAGCAACAACTCTTCCTGAGCTAGTTTCACACAGAGAATCATCTCCTTATCCACAGTTAGTTCTAGAATCTTGCTTGCAATGTTCATTCATTCATTTAACACCCACTGAGCACCTATTTGTAACAACTTAGTTGCTACTCTCAAAAAGCTCCATTTTTATGGGGAAAAAAATGGAGTGAGTGTATGTGTGTGTGTGTGTGTGTAGATAATTAGCACATGTCAATATGTTTTGAGAGGGATTGGTACAGGAATAGGTGAGGGAGCACAGAGGAAGGACAAGTAACAGTCTAAAGCAGTCAGGGAGGCTGTGCAGACTCACAGATTGGGGAGTGTGGGTGAGAAGTGGGGTTCTGGGATAGACTGCCTACATTCACATCCAAGCAATGCTGTATGCCTCTGGGCCAGTTACTCAATCTCTCTGCCCTCCGATTCCTCCATCTGAAAAAAAGTAGGATTTTGTAAGGCTTAGATGAGTTAATAAGTATAAAACAATTAGCACAGTCCTTCTCGTAATGTGCTCAAAAACTGCTGGCTCTTATTCTGCAAGGAATTTCAGAGCCATTAAAGAATTATGCCATGCCGGGCGCGGTGGCTCAAGCCTGTAATCCCAGCACTGTGGGAGGTCGAGACGGGCGGATCACGAGGTCAGGAGATCGAGACCATCCTGGCTAACACGGTGAAACGCCGTCTCTACTAAAAAAATACAAAAAACTAGCCGGGCGAGGTGGCGGGCGCCTGTAGTCCCAGCTACTCGGGAGGCTGAGGCAGGAGAATGGCGTGAACCCGGGAGGCGGAGCTTGCAGTGAGCTGAGATCCGGCCACTGCACTCCAGCCCGGGCGACAGAGCGAGACTCCGTCTCAAAAAAAAAAAAAAAAAAAAAGAATTATGCCAAGATCAGGTAACTGTGATTTGCAGAAATTATTCTGGCAATAGTGTTGAGAAAGGATTGGAGAAGGTAGAAGCTAGAAACAAGTGACATGGTCTGACAGACCTGTGCTGATAACCCAGCTCACCTTCATGTTAGCTGTGTGACCTTGGGCAAGACCTGAATTCTAATTTGGACAATAATGATGGGAATAGAAAAGGGTTCAGATTTGAGAAATATGTGGTGATTAATTAGATGGCCAGGTGAGGAGGCAAGAGAGATCAAGGTTAAACAATAGCTATGGTTTTAGAAGGTACTATTGTGTGCCAGGTATTATGCTAAACATGCTACATTCAATCATTCATTCAACCAATATTTACTAAGCAAAGTATTTCCATACCAGGCACTGTTCTAGGCACTAGGAATATAGCACTAAATAAAATAAGCAACCCTTCTTGCCCTCATGGAGCTTACATGTTATCTTGTATAATGAATATCCACAGCAATCCTGAGGTGTAACACAATTTAGATTCATCTTACAAAGGAAATTAAATCTGACACGTTCAATTTTCCTATCTGTGAGAATCCTTTTTTTTTTTTTTAGACAGAGTCTTGCTCTATCACCCAGGCTGGAGTGAAGTGGTGTGATCTCGGCTCATTGCAACCTCCATCTCCGCGGTTCAAGTGGATTCTCCTGCCTCAGCCTCCAAGTCACTGGAATTACAGGTGCACACCACCATGCCCGGCTAATTTTTGTATTTATTTATTTTTTTTTTAGTAGAGACAAGATGTCACCATATTGGTCAGGCTGCTCTCGAACTCCTGACCTCAGGTGATCCGCCCGCCTCGGCCTCCCAAAGTGCTGGGATTACAGGTGTGAGCCACCTCACCCAGCCTATCTGTGAGTATTCTTATCTGTAAAATGGAAATAATATTACCTGCCTTATAGACGTTATATTTATTGAGTTAATACGTATAAAGCATATGTAAAACATATCTAAGTTGTTTTCTTAAGATTATTTCTTATTATTCAGCAACTTCCCTAGGATCACACAGCAAGTAAATGGCAAAGATGAGAATTGGGGAGAAAGAAGGGAGGCAACAGGGAATCCCAAATCAACTGGGCATATATAGTTGGGTTGCTCTTAGAATACCAAGACTGAGGATGGAGAACTTTCCCGGTGGGGGGATTATGCCAGATGATTGGGTACCACCACCTGGCTTGGGAAACCTCAAAGATGCAAAGCTGTCCTGGAGGCAAACAGGACAACTATTGTCCTGCCTGCCTGGGAGAAGGGACCCTCTTGTAAGATAGGGCATGGCCATTGTCCCCACTCCTTTCATCCATTTAGTTCCTTGAGGGAGTTAAGAACAAAAGCTCAGCCAGGCGTGGTGGC
This sequence comes from Colobus angolensis palliatus, assembly GCF_000951035.1. NCBI lineage: Eukaryota > Metazoa > Chordata > Mammalia > Primates > Cercopithecidae > Colobus > Colobus angolensis. The sequence continues at coordinate 581,221 of NW_012117644.1, forward strand.
TCATGCCTGTAATCCCAGCACTTTGGGAGGTTGACGCAGGCAGATCACTTGAGGTCAGGAGTTCGAGACCAGCCTGGCGAACATGGTGAAACCCCCGTCTCTACTAAAAATACAAAAACTAGCCAGGCGTGGTGGTGCTTGCCTGTAGTCCCAGCTACTTGGGAGGCTGAGGCAGGAGAATGGCTTGAACCTGGGAGGTGGAGGTTTCAGTGAGCCGAGATTGTGCCACTGCACTGCACTCCAGCCTGGACGACAGAGCATGACTCCATTTCCAAAACAAAAAAAAAAGAAAAAAGATCAGAGATTGTGACTCTAGAACTTTGTTTAATTTGTAACCTCTTTTTGGTTCTTTCTGCTGTCTCCTTTCTGGCCCATCAAAGCCCACGAAATGGGATATTGGACTTGTTTTGGGGGGCAGCAATAAAGAGGAGTAATGAAAAGGAGGCCAGTCGCGGGGGCTCACGCCTGTAATCCCAGCACTTTGGGAGGCTGAAGCAGGTGGATCACTTGAGGTTAGGAGTTCAAGACCAGCCTTGCCAACATGGTGAAACCCCATCTCTACTAAAATACAAAAAATTAGCCAGGCGCAGTGGCAGGCAAGTGTAATCTCAGCTTCTCAGGAGGTTGAGGTAGGAGGATCGTTGGAACCCAGGAGGCGGAGGCTGCAGTGAGCTGAGATCGTGCCATTGCCCTCCAACCTGGGCTACAGGCCAAAACTCCATCTCAAAAAATAAAAAATAAAATAAGGGCCACGCACCGTGGCTCACGCCTGTAATCCCAGCACTTTGGGAGGCCCAGGTGGGCGGATCACCTGAGGTCAGGAGTTCGAAACTGGCCTGGCCAACATGGTGAAACCCCGTCTCTACTAAAAATAGAAAAAGTTAGTTGGGCATGGTGGTATATGCCTGTAATTCCAGCTACTCAGGAGGCTGAGGCAGGGGAATTGCTTGAACCCAGGAGGCGGAAGTTGCAGCGAGCAGAGATCGTGCCACTGCACTCCAGCCCGGGTGACTCTGTCTCAAAAAAAAAAAAAAAAAAGGAGTAATGAAGAGGAAACTATGTTCTACTCCCGAGGCCAGCTGAGAGAGGGAAGACCAAAGGATCAAGAGGAGCCCCAAGAAGCCTGAGTGCCTTAGAGCCACAGCAGAGGCAAAACAGAATTCAGATTTAAGGGTAACCTAAAGGGGCTGGGACTGGAGCTAAGCCAAGACCCCTGTGGATCACTGATGAGCTCCAGGAGCTGGAGTTCAGTGAGGAATAGGCTGGGAAGATCCCTTTGGAATCCTCAGGGCACTGGTGAGATCAGTTCAGGTCCTTTCTCCTCTCACTCTCTGTCCCCTCCTCTCTCTTTCAGGGAAACTAGTCAGCTTCAGCACTTTGACATTGAGAGGGAAGAATTAACCAAGGTGGGGGACACCTGAAAACATCAAGGGAGTGTAGAGAAATTAACTGTTTATTTGCTGTACCCTTGGGCAATTTACGAGGGCTCCACATGCATTATGTCATTTAATCCTCACAATGTCACGCAGCACTTGCCAGTCCCATTTTATTGTTTTTTATTTGTTGGTTTTTAGAGACAGGATCTCACTCTGTCACTCAGACTGGAGTACAGTGTCCGATCATAGCTCTCTGCAACCTCAAACACTTAGGCTCAAGTGATCCTCCCACCTCAGCCTAGCAAGTAACTGGGACTACAGGCATGTGCCACTATGCCCAGCTAATTTTTGTGTGTGTGTGGAGATGAGGTTTGCTATGATTGCCTAGGCTGGTCACAAATTCCTGGGATCAAGTGATCGTCCCACTTTGGCCTCTCAAAGTGTTAGGAATACAGGCATGAGCAACCACACCCAAGCATTCCCATTTTAAAATGAAACTAAGACTGAGACACCGGGCGCGGTGGCTCAAGCCTGTAATCCCAGCACTTTGGGAGGCTGAGACGGGCGGATCACGAGGTCAGGAGATCGAGACCATCCTGGCTAACATGGTGAAACCCTGTCTCTACTAAAAAAAATACAAAAAACTAGCTGGGCATGGTGGTGGGTGCCTGTAGTCCCAGCTACTGGGGAGGCTGAGGCGGGAGAATGGCGTAAACCCGGGAGGCGGAGCTTGCAGTGAGCCAAGATCCAGTCACTGCACTCCAGCCTGGGCAACAGAGCGAGACTCTGACTCAAAAAAAAAAAAAAAGAAACTAAGACTGAGAAGTTGGCTCTGTTATATGCTCTTACAGCACTCTGTACTTTTTTTTCTGGAGAAAGGATCTTGCTATGTTGCCCGGCCTGATCTGAAATTCTTGGGCTCAAGCAATCTTCTGGCCTTATCCCCCTGAGTAACTAGAACTGGAGACAACCACCACCATGCCCAGCAGCATGCTGTACTTTTGTATGATTACCTGTTTAAGGTCTATCTCCCTTGCCAGTTATATCAGGGCAGCTTTCTCTACTTCATCATTGGCATGTAACACTATGTCTGGCACCAAGAAGATTTTCAATAAAAATGCATTGAATATTTATGCATATGGGAGATCTCATGTGACTAATCAAAGGCCATACTGTGTTACAACCATCCTAATCTGTCTCCAAAACCTGTCTGTGATCTCTATTCTACCCCACCAAGTGCTTTCATGTTATCTCACTTCTAAATGTCCAGGTTCAATGTCCTTGTCCCTCAGCTGCTTGTAAGCATACATGCACACCACCTACCAAGAACTCACCTATTCAGGGAAAGCTAGTGAGAGAGTAGAAAAAAGAAACAGCCCATTTGGGATTATGCCCTCTTCCTACCCTCTTCAAGTCAGCATTTCTCGTCCTTCAAGAAGCCTTTACAGACAGCTCCACCTGTCCATCTGCTTCCCTTTCCTCTGGCCCTTCCTATACCTGTGCCACAAAAGTGTTTCCAAGTTACCTGGAGTCTGATCGTTCTACACATATTAGTGCTTTATTAAAGCAATTTAACTCTATGGATGTTTAGTGAAGGCAAATGTGTGCTCAGGCCTGCCTCTGTCAGGCCCAGTGGGTCGACACAGAAATGAATCAGACGCAACCTCAAAGGACTTATAGTCAGTGGGGAAGACAGATATTAGGCACAGATGCAATTTACTAGAGCACAAAGCATGATGACCTAAATGGTATTAAAGAACTATGAACAACATGCTATATGCATAAACCTTAATTATTATTGTGAAGAGTGTATCATAGAAGATCAGACCTCAAAGGTATCATCTAGTTCAACCTCTGTTTTCCAGTGGAAGAGTCTGAGACACAGAGAAGGGTGGGGCCTAGCCTAAAATCTCAGCCTGTCTGTCTGAGCCAAGATAGACTTCAAGTTTTTTTGTTTGTTTGTTTGTTTGTTT
>NW_012117644.1:585573-588011 GCF_000951035.1 Colobus angolensis palliatus
TTTTTTTTGTATTTTTAGTAGAGATGGGGTTTCACCGTGTTAGCCGGGATGGTCTCGATCTCCTGACCTCGTGATCTGCCCGTCTCAGCCTCCCAAAGTGCTGGGATTACAGGCTTGAGCCACCGCGCCCAGCCCTTAAATTGATTTTCAAATATTTTTTGCAGGAAACTTAAAAACAAAATTAAACTCTTTATGCAGAATACCAGCAAATAAATCAGATAAAAGTGAACCTTTTCTGGTTGAAGGGGAGAGAGTCCATAGCTCCATTATTTTTCCTGCTCTTAAGTCCTGGGAAGGGAATTCTAGGAACACATGTCAAAAACATTTGCTCTGGAGCTGGATGTGGTGGTGTGTGCCTGTAGTTCTAGCTACTTGAAAGGCTGAGGTGGGAGGATGACTCGAGTCCAGGAGTTCCAGGACAGCCTAGGCAACATAGTGAGATTCCCATCTAAAAAAAAAAAAGAACAATAAACAACAACAAAAAAAACTTTTGTTCTGGGACATAATTTTTAATGGTGTCATAGAAGCTGCTTTAGCGTATGGTCTTCCTCTGAATCCTGTCATATATGGGGCTCACAATCCTTTCTTTATTCATGAAATGCCAAGCACCCCAATGTCAAGTGGTCCCAATGGAGTATGGATGGGAATGAGATTTTCCCCTTCTCCCTCCTGCTCTCATGTCCTCCACAGAGAGAAATTTGTCTGAAGGGCTACAGAGACCGGACCAAAGAGGAGGAGAGACCCAAACACTGCCTGGCAGGTCAGGGGAGGCTTCTAGAGAAGGATCTTTGAGAAAGACTTCATCCACACAGTCATTCACCAGCTTGAATCTGATAAAGCCTCTGTTTTCGAAGGTGATACAGTAGCCACCAGCTACACATGCTATCGACCACTTGAAATGTGTCCAAATTGAGACATATTGTAAGTATAAAATACACACCACATTTCAAAGACTTGGTACAAGAAAAGAATGTAAAATATCCAGTCAATTTTTATAACCAATAATTTTTTATGTTGATTACCATGCTAAAAGATAATATTTTGAGGCCGGGCGTGGTGGCTCATGCCTGTAATCCCAGCACTTTGGGAGGCCGAGGCAGCCAGACCACGAGGTCAGGAGTTCAAGACCAGCCTGGCCAACATGGTGAAACCCCATCTCTACTAAAAATACGAAAATTAGCTGGGTGTGGTGATGCGCGCCTGTAATTCCAGCTGCTCGGAAGACTGAGGCAGGAGAATTGCTTGAACCTGGGAGGCAGCATTTGCAGTGAGCCGAGATTATGCCACTGCACCCTAGCCTGGGTGACATCGTGAGACTCTGTCAAAAAATATGTGTGTTGGTGTTTATAGAGACAGGGTTTCACCATCTCTGTGATTACCGGCAGATGCCACGTGCCAGGTTCTCAGAGTATATTTTTAAAAGATACTTGTTTAGGGTTTGAGATGTGCATTGACAACAGGTCTTTTACACCCATTCTCATGTTATCTTCAAAATTATGGGGTGAAATATAATTATTCTATTTTACCAAAGACAGATTTGAGGCTCGGTTAAGCTATTTATTCCTGGAATCAATCCTCTTATTTGAAAAGCTTCTGGAAGACAGGGATCCTATCTTAAAGGTTGTTTCTTCACAGCACCTTAGCAGGGAGCTCTGTCCACGTGGTAGGCGCTCAGAAAGTTTGCGCTGAACGAAGGATATGGATTCTCAAGTCAAAGCTCCGGGCGCAAGGCCAGGGAGTTGAATCACCAGAGGGCGCCCATGAGCCCGCCCACCCGCGGGTCCCCAGGGCCCAAGCCGGACCTCAGGCCTGGGTGCGGCCCTTAGGCCCCAAGCAGCTGTGCGCCCCAGCAGAACAGGGGGCGAGGGGGCGAGGGAAACCCCAAGTCCTCCGTTCGCCCCGCCCCCTCCCCAGAGCCACGCCGCGCGGAGCTGCACGGTGCTGAACAACGACACGACATCCTGTTTTCGGGCCCCGCGGCTCCGCCTGCGCCTCTGCTGATCTTGTCTTTCCCTTGGGTGCTGACGACAGCTCCTCTTCCCCTACGAGTCTCCCCACCCTCCCCAGGGGTCTGGGGCCTTCCCACTGCTGAATCACCACCACCCCGCACTCCCCCAGGGCTCAGGGCAGGGGTGGGGACTGCCCCAGCCTCGGCTGAAGGCACCAGGCCCAGGGGCGCCTTTCTCAGCATCTTCCCGCGGAGGCTGGTGGGGTCGGGATGAGGGGAAGAGGACGAACGCCTACCGCCTAGAGTAGGGCCTCCAGGGGTGGGGTGGCCAGGAGGAGACAGAGAGACCTAGACCTTGGGAGGCCTGACTTACTGGCCGCAGGGACAGCGGGCTGGGAGGGGGAAAGTGGCGAGCCCGGGACTGGGCCGGGGGCGAGGCTGGTGGCGGGCTGGGGCTGAAGAGGGGGAGACCGGCCCTCGGACTTCCTGG
>NW_012117644.1:588431-597348 GCF_000951035.1 Colobus angolensis palliatus
CGGGCGGGGCGGGGACGGGGCCACTGCGAGCCGGCGGAGGCTCGGCGAGGGTGGCTTCCCGGCGGCTGTACCGCCTCTCGGGAGCCGAGAGGGACCCCTGAGGTCAGAAGGTCCCGGACTCCAAGAGAAGTGTCTCTAAAGTGGAAAAGCTCAGAGCTGGGAGATAGGACTCAGGTGGGGTGTCCTCAGAAGTTGCGGGGGGTGTTGAGAAGTGCATGAGGGGAGAGGGCTTCTGAGCTGGAAAAGGCACTCTCTCTGCTCTGGCAGTTGTGACACTTGTCGGAGTGAGAGGGGCGGTGTCTGGGGCCTCCGAAAGCTCTCTCCCTGGAAGATCGATGCTAATCCAGACTCACACTCGGGCTGCAGCCCCAAGGCCCTCTGCACTCAGGAGGACCGGGGTTAGGGTTAGGGGAGCCCCGCCGACCCCAGTCGTTCTCTATATATCTGTTTTCCTGAGTCCCAACCTTACCTGGAGCCAAGCAGTAGGTATTTAGTGAGCGAACGCTGTTCCTACCTGACCAGAGCCTGGCCTTGCTCTTTTGGGAGTAACTTGGTCTTGCCCTGTGACTGGAGGTGGAAGGACTCTCATTCAGAGGTACCGATAGTCCCTGAGAAGTTTTTGTTGTGTCTTTTGGGGCCGATTGAGAACCATCTCCTAGTATTCCTCTTCATTCTTAGTCCCTGAATTATACACATGCTCCTATCGTCTCCCTCCACGCCTTTAGTTTCTACCCAGAAATCCGCCATCACTCTCTTCTCATCCGTTTCAGTCTCTTTTCCTCCAAATATGCAGTCATACCTAGGCCTTGACCTCTCTTCACCTACCCGGCCCCATGTTCATCTCAGTCCTCTGCAACCTGCCCCATCCCTTCCCTTCCCAGCTCTGGCACCACACACTTATACCTCCTTGCGTTTTCCATCACCCCTCATTCCTCTTGAACCTTCAGCTTGTCACCCTCTCTGTATCCTTCTCTCCCACCCACTTATCTCCAGCTTTAGAATCAGGATCTGTTGTTGAAGACTTAGTGAGTTCGAGAGTCTTTTCAAACCTCCCTAGCTTGGAGAGGCAGTCTGCAGCCTCCCGGTGATAGAGATGGATTAAAGAGCTGGAAAGCGTGTGTGCGCGCGCGCGCAAGAGAGAAAGCGTGTCTATGTGTCTACATCTTTATCTCTTACAGACAAAATAACTGCCCTCAGCCTTGAGAGGGCCCAAGGGAAACCAGCAAAATGAAGGGAACCTGCAGTGAGTGAGGTTGTGGTTAGGCAGGGGGAAGCAGTCTGTAGCAGTCAGAGTAGGGTGACACAGGAATAAGACTGGTAAGAGAGGCCCTGGGAAATCAAAATCACCCCAACCTGTGGTGCTTGACCAAGGGGCCAGGCCTGGAAGCCGGGAGACAGCCTGAAGGTCCCTGACTCCATTACCTACTAGTTCCAGCATCACCTGGTGGAAAGAATGGGACCAACTTGGGTGTGATGGAAATAAAGGGAGGAGGCAAAGGCAGGATTCTGGAGGAAAGACTGCAGCTGGTCTAACTTCGAACTTAACTGTTCTAGTTTTGAATTAAGAAGCGGCTGAGGCAAAGTGGTCTGCTCCTTTCCTGCTGCCTTCTGGGTCCTGCCTAGGCTGGGTACCCAGATGCCCTGGTCTGCATCAGAGCCTTAGTGACCAGGAAGCCCTCTGGAGTTCTACTGACCCCTCTGCCTTCAGGCATCCTTAATATTCCCCATCTCACCTTGGACCCTATTCCTTCTCAGGAATTCCTCCCAAATTTAACTTCAGTCCATCCTGGCTGTGGAAGCTCTTGTTGTTTCCATTCTAGAGCTCCTTCCTCAAGCTTTTGGGGTGCATGCTGAGGATCTTGCTTCTATCTACCTCCTCCAGTCATCTGTATTCATTTCTCTCCACTAGAAAAAAAAGAGAAGTAGAGGGGAGTTAAGTGCTACAGCTAAATTTAAGGGCTCTCCCTGTTCCCCATTCTGTCATCTTCCCATGTCACAGTCGTCCCTCTCCCATGAATTGTTCTTCTTCCTGTCCTTCCCTTCCACCCACCTGTCTCTCTTTGCATTTCTTGGAGGTACAGAAGTGTGGCTGCGGGAAGAAATCCCAGGGACCTACATAAAAGCCCAGTTTAAAGAAGGATGTGCATACAAGGCACTTTCCCAGCATCACAGCTTAAAAACCCCAGGAGTCCCAATTTCTAGGCTGGCAAACCAGTAGTTACTTAAGTATTCTGCGTAACTGAGCAAACCCACAGGGCTCTGATGGTAAAGACAAGATGGGTAAGACAGGGATTCTCCCAGTTGAGATCTGGTCCCATTGGAAGTTTGAGCTAATTGCAAAAAAGGCGTTGGAAAAAATGTGACCAGGGCGGGAGAGATTTTAATGGGAAAATATTGGGGGGTGAAGGGAGGTGGTGGCTACAACCTAGGAGGCTGCCACTAAAGTCTTGGCTAAACATGTCAAGGTTGTGACGTGAAGAAGGGGGCTCAGGCCCACACTGAAGACTCCTTCTATATATTGTAGACCCATTAGCAGTGAGGTCAGTAGGGGTCCGTGAGAAGAGCTGAGGAGGGAAACCAAAGACAAAGCCTGGGCCACCTCCCCAGATCAGACTGGTTTTCCTGTCCAGGGTCCAGCTTCCTCTTTTGTCCTCATTTCATATGGGGGGAGGGCATCTCTCCAGGAGCTAGAGGCCAGAGGAGGAGCTTCTCGCCTAGGGCAGGGCCAGAGTGGCTGACTGTTGAGTAATGTTAGTTCTAAATCATGAATGCACCAGGATGGGCTAGGCATGAGGGCCTGGGAACTTGGAAGCAAAAAGGGCTCAGATGTAAGTCAACCCACCCTTTGGTCCATTTTCTGAAGGAATAAACTATGGTGGGGTTGTCCTGAATGAGGTTAAAGAGATGGTTGGTCCATTCTCAGGCCGGAGTTAGAATCCTCACCTTCTCTCCTTTGTAGAAGTAGCATAAGGATGGAGGTGAGAAGACTCGACCCTTGTCCTAGATTTGCTACCAACTGTATATAATCCTGGTCAACTTGGTTTCTCTTCGCTCCATTTCAGCATTAAGGAGTTGCATATCAGTACCTCCAAAGGGGACAGTGAACATCATGTCTCTGACTCTTCCTCCCCCAAGAGACTCTTCACAGCAGTGCCCCTCACTCTGGGCCCTCGTGTCTTATCAGCCTCAATTTGACAGGTCTGAGTAGTCTCTACATATGTATCTGTCCAGGGATAGAACTGTGGCCCTTTCCCCAAGCACAAGGATTATTAGAGCTTGAGAGATAAGAAGGCAGAGAATGTTGGGGATTTTGCCAGGGGGTAGTAAGATGGAGTACCCTGTCTCCTGCTCCAGCTCTGCCTCACTGACAGTGGAAAATAGATGCCGGAGTTTCCTCCCTGATGTTATTTTCCCTTGTGGAAACCCCCTCAAGCCTTGGGCGGGGCTAAAGGGACTGGGTAGCCCGGGGTCTCTCTGTGGGTATTTTCAGGTGGGGGGTGCCAGGATTGGGAGGATGGCACTTCTGTACAGCCTCATATGAAATTAGCAAAGGCAAAGGAAGTGCCAGTTCACAGGCCTTTGGTGGGGCCCAGGGACTGCTGAGCTGCTGCTAGGCGGGGGAGGAGGAAGCCAGTGTGCACCCTTCCTCTGTGCTGCATGGGGGAGGGGGCAGCTTCCTTGGCTCCCCCAGCCAGAGCCATCCTGGTCCTGAGGCTCACTTTTTTTTTTTTTTTTTTTTTGAGATGGAGTCTTGCTCTGTCGCCCAGGCTGGAGTGCAATGGCACGATCTCGGCTCACTGCAACCTCCACCTCCCAGGTTCAAGTTGTTCTCCTGTATCAGCCTCCCAGGTAGCTGGGACTGCAGGCATGTGCCACTAGGCCCGGCTAATTTTTTTTGTATTTTTAGTAGAGATGGGGTTTCACCATGCTGGCCAGGCTGGTCTCAAATTCCTGACCTCAAGTGATCTGCCAGCTTCAGCCTCCCAAAGTGCTGGGATTACAGACGTGAGCCACGTGCCCAGCTGAGGCTCACCTTTTATGGAACACTTGGGGTGCTGGGACAATGAATGAAGAAGGTTGGGAACTAGGACTTAGTGAAAGGGCCCTGGACTGCCCCTCAGCCTTCCCAGCTACCACTGTCTCATTTCCTAGTGGGTAGCATCAACTCTTCTTTCCTTCGCTGCTGCAGTGTAGGATCCTCTCCAGGGGCTGAAGGATGAATGGCAAGAGGTGGAGAGTCCTCCAGCATGGATTTTTTTTTTCTTTTTTTTTTTTTTTTTGGAGTCTTGCTCTGTTGCCCAGGCTGGAGTGCAGTGGCATGATCTTGGCTCACTGCAACCTCCGCCTCCTGGGGTCACTCCATTCTTCTCCCTCAGCCTTCTGAGTAGCTGGGATTACAGTCACCCACCACCACACCCGGCTAATTTTTGTATTTTTAGTAGAGATGGGGTTTCACCATGTTGGGCAGGCTGGTTTCGAACTCCTGATCTCAAGTGATCTGCCTGCCTTGACTCCCAAAGTGCTGGGATTACAGGCGTGAGCCACAGCACCCAGGGGATTTTTTTTTTTTTTTTTTAAGACTAGCAACTGGGCTTTCTTGGGTTCTTCCCTGCTGATAGGGAGAAAAGGAAGAAAGAAACTCAGCCCTTGGCCTGGTCCCAGCCCCACACTGACCTCATGTCTCCCCCAGCTTCCTCCTCCCAGCCCAGCTGCAGCCAGCTGCAGCCCCTTTGAGCCTCTTTATATCACCTCTCCTCTATTCCTCCCTTCAAAACAAACAAACAAACTTGTGGAGCTTCAGAAGTCTTTCCACCAGTGCCCCTGCCCCTTGCCTTGTCTTTGACCAAGGGTCCTCAGATATTCCCAGTCTGTAGCCTGTCAGGACCACTTTTCTTTCCCATCTTTCTCATCATCTCTGAGCTAGATCTGCCAGCTTCACCTCTCACCCTTCCAGTTGAAGACAAGACGGTATAACTTATGTGTTTATTATCCCAACTTGGAGCTCTTCAGGGTGAGTGAGAAAGAAGTTGGTTACTTTTGTCTCGTGTCTTCTGGTCATAGAGGTTCTTCCTTGTTCCCAGCATCAGAGTCTGTGGATTGATGGGGGAAGAGGGGTATGTCATTTTATAGCTTTTGCTCAGCCCTTCCCTGGGCTTCTGGAAATAAACAGAAGGTCAGACTACCCTCCCCCTGAAGCATCCAGTTAGTTCAGCACAATGAAGAGTACAGTCAGTGTTGGGAAACGTAAGGCAAGAGAGGGGGTTGCTGTGATGTCCTGGAGAAGCTGGGGAACAGTACTGGGCCTGAAGGACAGGAAGGATCTGAAGGGGGGTGAGTCGCATTCCAGGAAGAGGAACTCCCATATGCAAAGACATGATTGCATCGAGTTCATTCAGTTATTTACTGACAGCTGCTACATGCTGTGCTCAGCTTAGGGTGCTCAGCAAGGTCCAGTCAACCAGGACCTTGCCCTCTAGACACTCCCAGTCTAATAACAAGAGATTAAGATTCACATCAGCCTCTCCATGCCTGTGAGAGAGACAGGGACCAGACTTTGGATAGGATAAGTCACTTCTGACTTGGATAATTTACGCTTTCCTCGAAGAGGCGGCAATGGTGCATGGTTCCATATTACTACTTGATGTATTTTAGGGAAGAGAATATGGAGGCCCCTTTGTAGAGGATCAGGATTGGAATGGCCAGAGATGGATTACAGTTATAATGAGGTTCAGGGAGGGCTGCAGAAAGGGAGCCCCACGTTAGGGAGGCAGGTTATAGAAGGCTGAGGTAAGTTCCCATCACCTCCATACTCGCCTATCTCTTAAGAGCCCGTTCCTCCCCTCCCCCACTCCCAGTTGGGACACTTCCCCTGCTGTAACAGCCACAGAGATCTGGCAATCAAGCTACTTCCTTTCCCTCCCCCATTCTGGGCCTGCCTGGGCCACACCCCAAGGCCAGGCCCCACTGGGTGCAAGCCAGGCTCCAGGGACCACACTCAGACAGGGTTAGACCCCCATGGGCTATATTCCCTGCCAGAGCCAGGTCAAGCTGGTACTGGGAAGAGAGGTTTTTGCCTATTTCAGGCATAGCTTTTGCCTGTCATTGCTGTCCAATAAGATTCAGCATTGCAGTCTTGTCTGTTGTGGGGTAGGCAGGGAGTGTCCGGTACTGGGCTTCAGAGAGGTGTCTCCATATCTCAGTAATGAGTGCTGGCACAAGCAGATCAAAAGGCAATGGTTGTACAGTCCTGTGTGCCTAGCCCTATACTTAGAGTTTTTTTTTTTTTTGTCATTTAGTCCAGAGAAGCCAAGACTTCAGACTGAAGGGCATCCACAGCTGGGAAACTTACGTATGACTGTTGGAAAAGGAGAATCACACAGAGCCAAAGCAGGATTAAAAGGGGGGCCATGGGTGCAGTAGCTCACTCCTGTAATCCCAGCACTTTCAGAGGCCTAGGCAGGTGGATCACTTGAGGCCAGGTGTTCGAGACCAGCCTGGCCAACATGATGAAACCCTGTCTCTACTAAAAATACAAAAATTAGCTGGGCATGATGGCACATGCATGTAATTCCAGTTACTCAGGAGGCTGAGGCAGGAGAATCGCTTGAACCTGGGAGGTGGAGGTTGCAGTGAGCTGAGATCGCAGCACTGCACTCGAGCCTGGATGACAGATGGCCATGCAACGGATATCCAAAGAAGAATTCAGTAACCTTATGGAACTGTGAAACTTAAGTTAGGCCTTAAGGAATAAGAAAGATTAGAGAAGGGAGAGGGAATAGTAGCAGAGGGAAAAACAAGAGTAAAAGTTCAGAGGCAAGAATGATCCTGACTTGTTTGCAGAGGACATTGAAAATCCCTCTGGACCAGGGAACTGGGAACTCACACTTGCAAAGTACCTAGACTGTGTACATATTATACATTAATGCACTTAGTCCTTGTAACACTGCTATGTGGTAGGTACCATACGTTGCTGCTGCATTTGAAAGATAAGGAAATTGAAGCTTAAAGAGGCAAATCATCATAAGCTCCGGGTCACAGAGCTGGTAAGAGGCAGAACTAGGGTTCAAACCCAAGTCTATATAACTCTAATACCCCTTACCAAACTGTGAAGAACTCTGAATGACAATGAGGGACCAGGCATGATCTGAATTGGGACTAAAAAGCCAGAATAAGTCATTGTAATTTGTCTAATAACATACAGATCTGGCCAGGCGTGGTGACCCACACCTGTAATCCCAGCACTTTGGGAGGCCTAGTCAGGAGGATCGCTTGAGATCAGGAGTTCAAGACCAGCCTGGGCAACATAGCAAGACCCTGTCTCTACAAACAAACAAACAATAAATAAAAAATACAAAAATTAGCCAGGCGTGGTGGTGCCTGCCTGTAGTCCCAGCTACTCAGGAGGCTGAGGTAGGATGCCTTGAGCCTGGGAGGTTGAGACTAAAGTGAGCTGTGATGGCACCACTGTATTCCAGCCTGGGCAACAGAACAAGACCTTGTCTCCAAAAGAAAAAACAAATCAAAACAGATCGGCAACCACTGATTTACTAAATAACTTTTTTTTTTTTTTTTTTTGAGACAGGGGGTGTTGCTGCGTTGCTCAGGCTGGAGTGCAGTGGCTACTCAGAGGGACAATAACCTTGACTAGTGTAGCACACTACAACCCTTCACTTCTGGGCTCAGCCTCCCTAGTAGCTGGGACTGCAGGTGCACCACTGAGCTGGGCTTCATGATTTTTTTTTAAAAAGCCACTTAGTGAATAAGTCATCGTTGAACCCCGCTCCAGGTAGGTCACACTCCTGGTCTGGCCACCTGCAGCACTGACATCCCTTCTTCCTATTTGGCGCAGTTTAGACTCTACCTTTTAGCATATGCCCTCCTGAAATGGGCTATGGGAACTTAATTCAACCCAGTTCAGGCCAAAGGATTTCAGAAAGAGTTGTTTTGGGAGAGAGAATAAAGGTCTGAACTAGACCTGAGTAGGGAGGACTGGGCTGATCCCCCACCACAGACACAGGCATACTCAGTGCTTCCTGCCTTCTGGGATGAAAGGCTTTGCTCCTGTCACCTCCTGTGTGCACAACACTTCAGTTTACAAAGCGTATTCATTCCCATGGTCAGGTTCCTTGATGCTGCCCGTGAGGCTGGGAGGGCTACTATTATTACTTCTACTGTATAGATGAAGAAACGGAGGCTCCAAGAAGGGCAGTAACTTACCTGATCAATGTCACACAGTTAGCTGGTAAGGGGTAACTTGAAGACTGTAAGATGCACCGTGGAAAACACAGGACTTTGGGTCACAAAACTGGGTTTGTGTTCTGGCTGCCATACTAACTAGCTGTGTGATGTAGAGTTACTTTTACTGCTCTGAATTTGTTTCCTCATCTGTAAAATAGGAATAGTACTGACAGGTTGTTATAAAGGTCAAATGACATAATAACATGCAATCTATAAAGGCTTATACCATATGAGGGCTTTTTTTTTTTTTATCAAGGGTCAAGGTCAGCAGATAAACTCAAGACATCAGAGTCAGGTATCCAGTACTCTTGGCCCTATACCACACTGCCTTTGCTCTGCTTGTTTCTGGACAGTACCATACTTATCATCCTTTTCCAGTGTCAGTCCCTGTTCCCTTCCCAGCCCAGAAGCTACCCTGTCCTTCCCCTCTCCTTTGAGAGCTGATTTACTGATTGCTAGTTGATAACCACCTCCTTAGAGAGCTGTACTTCCAGTTTCTTGGGCCTTGTGACAGCCAGCCAGAGTTCCTTCCTTGTCTTCCTGCCTGGGCCAGCCCAGCGCTGGGCTTTTCAGTCAGACTGTCAGCACTCACTCCCCTGCAATGTGTGGAACTGAAGATTGCAGGCCCAGGAGTTCTGCTTTGAATGTCAGGGCTTCCCACATAATCCATTGGGGCACA
>NW_012117644.1:597753-599256 GCF_000951035.1 Colobus angolensis palliatus
AAAAAAAAAAAAAAAAACAACCATTGTAATCTCCAATTCCTGGATAGGAAAACTGAGGCCCAGCAAGCGTAAATGCCTCATGCTTGGTTGTAGTGAGTCAGCAGAACTGGGGTTAGAACTTAGGTCTCTCAACTTGTAGTCTGAAGTCTCTATTCAACTCTCCACTGACCTAGAAGGTCCTTATGCCCTTCCCTGACCCACACTCTGAGGGTCTCCAAATGAATGTCCCGAGGTTGCATGCACATACATGTGCACACGCACACTCATTCATGCAAATAGGATGGAAATACTTTTTAATGTGAACCAGAGACACAACTTCATAAAGTGAAATCATTTCTTTCCTAGCTGAGTCCAAGGGAAACTGTACCCTGGGAGGGAGCTGGGACCAAGCCCTGGGTCCTTTGCATCCCCCATACCACGAAAGTTTCTTTTCCACTTCCCAGTGGGGATTTTCTTCTCCACTTGTCATTGATTTTTGAAGCTTCTGAACCAGTGGTGAGAGCTCAGGCTGCCGGGGTAAGGGGTTCCCAGACCAGGGTGCAGCCTTGCAGTATAGCAAGTGAAATGGAGAAAATGGGCTAGTGGTGATGGTGCTTGGGTGGAGCCAGGGATAAGGAATACTCAGGGATTTGGTTGTGTTTAAAACAGGGCTGCCCCCTCTCAGGGAGCAGGCCCTGGTTGTGGGACACAGTCAGGGAAAGGAAGTCACATATTGACCACCAAGAGTCCCCCATGGCCAAAAAGTAGCTGATGAGAGAAGGACTCTTGCCATAGCAGTGTAAATAATCGCAGGGTTTCTGGAAGCTTTGCTTCAGAACTCAGAAAAGCAGTTCCTCACCCCAAGGCCCTATGACCTGCAGAGGTGACCAGATGTTGGCTGGAGCTGGGACTCCTCATACTTACCCCACTAATAAATACAGCAGCCCATTTATTGGGCACTTGCTATGTGCCATACCTCATGCTGGACACCTTCTATACATTATTAACTCTTACTTTTTTTTTTTTTTTTTGAGACAGGTTTTTTTTTTTTTTTTTTGAGACAGGGTCTTGCTCTGTCGCACAGGCTGGAGTGCAGTGGTATGAACATAGCCCACTGCAGGCTTGACCACCCTGCGATCAAGTGATGCTCCCACCTCAGCCTCCCAAGTAGCTGGGACTACAGGCGTGTACCACCACACCCTGATAATTTTTTCATTTTTTGTAGAGTCACGGTTTTGCCATGTTGCCCAGACTAGTCTCAAACTCCTGGGCTCAATCGATCTACCTGCCTCGTTCTTAGGATTATACTGTGCCTGGCCTCATTTCATATTCTGAGCAATTGTAATGCAGTAGGCAAGATTATGCCCATTTTACAGATGAGAAAATTGAGGCTTGGGGAACAAATATATTGCCAAGATCACATATAACTAGTTGGTGGAACTGTGATTAGAATCCCTGCCACTCTTAATCTAGCATCTATGTTCTTTTTTTTTTTTTTTTTTTTTTGAGACAGGGGGTGTTGCT
>NW_012117644.1:600034-606667 GCF_000951035.1 Colobus angolensis palliatus
ACTCCAGCCTGGGCAACAGAGCGAGACTCCATCTCCAAAAAAAAAAAGATTTGCTCCACCCCACCAAGGACCTTGACAGAAGATACTGTCTGGGAGCCTCAGCCTTACCTCATTCATCATAACATACCCAGACCCCAGTCCAAATCCCAGGTTCAACTGAATCTCCAGTAATCCCCTGCATTGAATTTGCTGTACTGAATTGGCAACCAGAGTGTGCACGGCCAGATAGGGTTTTCAGTACTTAAAGGATGATGGGGTGGCCAGGTGTGGTGGCTCACGCCTGTAATCCCACCACTTTGGAAGGCTGCGGCAGGTGGATCACCTGAAGTCAGGAGCTTGAGACCAGCATGGCTAACATGGCGAAATTCTATCTCTACTAAAAATATAAAAATTAGCCGGATGCAGTGGCATGTGCCTGTAGTCCCGGCCACTCAGAAGGCTGAGGCAGGAGACACTTGAACCTGGGAGGCGAAGGTTGCAACGAGCTGAGATCGCGCCACTGCACTCCAGCGTGGGCGACAGAGTGAAACTCTATCTCAAAAAAAAAAAAAAAAAAGATTTTCCCCTTGCCAGAATACCCTGTATTGGGATAGGGCAGCTCTCTGAAGAATTGAGCCCCTTACTCAGCAGGTTTCTTACTGTGCCTTTTGGTTTGTACTCAGTAGCCAAGATACCAGGTTTGGAGAGGGCAGGGTGGGCCCTGAGTTGAGAGAGGTTCTACCTGTGGCTGCATCAGAGTGACCTGGAACAGCTGTCCTGTGCCAGAACCCTTTCCAGTCTCCTGGTGGAAAGCGTCCATATTTAGTAGAGGATCTAGTGGATCCCTAAATTTGTGCACTCTCCTTTTGTGTCTGTATAGCCTGGACAATAGCTAATACTGGCCAGGCGCGGTGGCTCACACCTGTAATCCCAGCACTTTGGGAGACCAAGGCGGGCGGATCACAAGGTCAGGAGATCAAGACCATCCTGGCTAACTCGGTAAAACCCTGTCTCTACTAAAAATACAAAAAATTAGCTGGGTGTGGTGGTGGGCGCCTGTAGTCCCAGCTACTCGAGAGGCTGAGGCAGAATGGCGTGAACCCAGGTGGCGGAGGTTGCAGTGAGCAGACATCGCACCACTGCACTCCAGCCTGGGTGACAGAGTGAGACTCCGTCTAAAAAAAAAAGAAAAGCTAATACTTATGGATGAGGCACTGTTTTAAATTCTTTACGTGTATTATATAATCCTTATAATGACCCAATGAGGTAGATATTACTTTATCCTCATTTTACTGGTAAGAAAACTTAGGCATAGAGAGGTTAAGCAGTTTGTTCAGGGTTACACAGCTAGGAAATAGCAAAACCAAGATTTGACCTTAGTTTATCTGGCGCCAGAGCTTATGTGCTTTCTACCACATTATACTGCATCTTTGCTCGGTCTCAGGGCCTTTCATTGTGTATCTTTCTGATGATTGTCTTGATGGGATTTTGGGATAGTGTCAGGTTAAGGGAACAGGAGCCGGTTTCCCTTTGTGTGCCCTTATCTTTTCTTCCCAGTAGGCAGAGGCCTCCCTAACCAAGAATGTCCCCTTTCATCTGTCCACAGGTCACTGCAGCCAGAGGGGTCCAGAAGAGAGAGGAGGCACTGCCTCCACTACAGCACCTGCACCCACGATGCAGAGCATCAAGTGCGTGGTGGTGGGTGATGGGGCTGTGGGCAAGACGTGCCTGCTCATCTGCTACACAACTAACGCTTTCCCCAAAGAGTACATCCCCACCGTGTTCGACAATTACAGCGCGCAGAGCGCAGTTGACGGGCGCACAGTGAACCTGAACCTGTGGGACACTGCGGGCCAGGAGGAGTATGACCGCCTCCGTACACTGTCCTACCCTCAGACCAACGTCTTTGTCATCTGTTTCTCCATTGCCAGTCCGCCTTCCTATGAGAACGTGCGACACAAGTGGCATCCAGAGGTGTGCCACCACTGCCCTGATGTGCCCATCCTGCTGGTGGGCACCAAGAAGGACCTGAGAGCCCAGCCTGACACTCTACGGCGCCTCAAGGAGCAGGGCCAGGCGCCCATCACACCGCAGCAGGGCCAGGCACTGGCCAAGCAGATCCACGCTGTGCGCTACCTTGAATGTTCAGCCCTGCAACAGGATGGTGTCAAGGAAGTGTTCGCTGAGGCTGTCCGGGCTGTGCTCAGCCCCACTCCGGTCAAGCGGGGGCGGTCCTGCGTCCTCTTGTGACCCTGGCACTCGGCTTGGAGGCTGCCCCTGCCCTCCCCCACCAGTTGTGCCTTGGTGCCTTGTCTGCCCCAGCTGTGCCTTAAGGACTAATTCTGGCACCCCTTTCCAGGGGGCTCCCTGAATGCCTTTTTCTCTGAGTGCCTTTTTCTCCTTAAGGAGGCCTGCAGAGAAAGGGGCTTTGGGCTCTACCCCGCTCTGCTTGGGAACACCGGGTATCCTCATGAGCTCATCCAAGCCAAGGTTGGACCCCTCCCCAAGAGGCCAACCCAGTGCCCCCTCCCATTTTCCGCTACTGACCAGTTCATCTAGCTTTCCACACAGTTGTTGCTGCCTATTGTGGTGCCTCCTCAGGTTAGGGGCTCTCAGCCATCTCTAACCTCTGCCCTCGCTGTTCTTGGAATTGCACCCCCAAGATGTTCTCTCCCTTCTCCAGTGAGGGAGCCACAGAATCCTGAGAAGGTGAAAGTGCCGTAACCTGCTCCTCTGTGCCCAGACCTTATGCATTTGCTGACTGACTCAGCCCCCATGCTTCTGGGGGCCTTTCCTACCCCCATCAGCATCAATAAAACCTCCTGTCTCCAGTGGCCCCGGCTCCTCCCTGTGTGCTGGGCATTAGCGGGTGGGCATGGGCTAGGGCTCCCCAGAGACTGGGAGCCTTTTGTTTCTTCTGGTAGACAATAGGCTTCATTGTGGTCCCCTCACCCCCCAATTTCCCTAACAAAGCTCTAGGCTCCCTTGGAGGGGGCAGTCTTTCTGTGGGGCCCAGTCACAGATGCTATAGTGGACTCACACACAAAACTTGAGGAAAGACTTCCTGATCTTAGGACTCAGAAAGGGAGAGGTTGAGAGCCATTAGCCTAAAGGCAGATGCTCTCACAGTCATGCATCTGAGAGCTGTACCTCACATCACCAAGAGGACAGCGCTTTAACAAGAGTTGGAGTTTGAACCCAGGTCTCTGCCTCAACTGAAGATTTCCAGGTATCCTAGCTTGCAGTCCTAGAATCATTACAGATAGCTCAATCACTCCTGCTCACCAAAACAGAGGCTTAGACCAGCCTTAGGAGACTCCAGACCCAAGGGGGATTGGGGGATGCTGCTAGGAGTCATACTCTGCCATGGACTTACTGCCTCCCCACTCTTGAGCCTGCTTCTCTCCCGGTTCCTATCAAACAAGATGAGCCCCAAGACTGGCAAGCCTAAGCGACTGTTGGCCCCCCCAAAAAATTTATTTTCCTTTAAAACAAAATGTACAACCAAAATTTAGGGTTTGGAGCAGTAGGGAAGATAGGAGATACCAGAGAGCCCATTTTACAGTAGAAATCTGCATCTGACCCCTGTATCCCATACCTTTGCAAAGGGAGGGGTCTATAAGCCAGAACTTTCAGAAGAGAGAAGAAAATACATGGTGTGTTGATGCTGTTTCTGGAGCAGGTCATCCTTTAGGTACAGAACATCACCTCCACCCAATGACATCAGAACCACTGACTGGTAGAGCCCTTGGAAATCATACAGCCCACCCATCCCCCATCAGACACACAGACACACTGAGGCTCAGATAGGGAAGGGTACATACCATAGGGCACACACCACATCAAAAAGGTGAAGTCAGGACTAGAACACCTGAGCAGCTTTAGCAGGGGACTGTGGCCACAGGCCTGGATGTGCACAGTAGATCATGAAATACATTAGTCCTGTGAATGACCCCGTGGAGAGAAATGGCTGTGGTTGTCAGGGAGCAGCAACTGCTCAGGGGCTCCTGACCTCAGTGAAAGGTGACTATGTGAAGGCCAGAAAGTGGATGGTGGTCATGAACCTCAGGATGTTTTTTTAGCACCAAATGGTGGAGCTCTCTGCCAGCTCAGCTTCTTGGGGCCTCTCAGGTAAAGGTGATGTTGCTTTATGAGCAACATGCCCATATGAGGGGTGGAGAGGAGAAGCCAGCAGCACTGGGGTGAGCCTTGGCCTATGCCCTTCCTTCTTACCCTTCCCCCATCTTCAGTAAGGCCAAGAGAGGATGTAGGGTGGGGAAGGCCAGAATGGTATATTGTTTCTTGTTTCTGGGCAGTGGGCTTCCTCCTTCCAAGCAGGACTGAAGGGTTCAGAATCGCTTTTCCTCAGGCTGAGAGGTTATGAGCAGCTCCTTGTTCCCGAAGTCCCACCAGGCCGTCATGTGGAACGCCATGTTGGTTAGGACAACAGTGTACTCCAGGATGGCAAAGATGGTGTACACTGTTGTGAGGACACAAGGAACAGGGCATGATGAACTTCCTGCTACCCCCTCAGGGGCCTCTTGATAAATCACACCACCATTAGTCTGCTACAGAGAGCACAATGGCAGTCAGTCCCCAAGACCATTGCCCATTATCAAAAACATCACTGCTGCCCCATAGCCACTCATGACTGCCTGTGGATCCTAGCCTGACCTCACCTCCAGCCTCACAATACATGTTGTGCCGAAAGTAGACAGCCAGCGCCGAGAAGAAGGAGACGAAGTTGATGACGAAGAGCCGCTGTTTCCAGCTGTAGGACTTCCGATCCTAGGGAATGGGCTGTCTGATCACTCTGCAGCTTGCTGGGATGAGAGCTAGGGCTCCCCTCTCAAGCCCTAGCTCCTAAGGGCTGGGCCTTATCTCCCTTGGCTCCCACTAGTGGTCATGGAAGGGAGCACAGGCAGGGACAGCAAGAATGAGGAACATGTTGACGTCCCTGCCTCTGGGGGAGTGATGGGCCAAGAAGCAGTGGTATTCCTGCCCCTTCCACTTCAGGGGGATGGAGTATGAAAGTTACATGGAGTCACCCACCAACCCCACCTCCAAATACTGTGGGGGGAAAGAAACCCATATACACATGTGGGGCGCTGAAATTATGACAGACCACAGTCCCCTGTTCCTAACTCACTGCCGCCTAGATGCGACTCCTCATTCTATCCCCTTTTGCAGCTTTCATCTCTTCTATTCTCCAGTCACCTACACTACCCAAACACAGTGCTATAGCCCTAGATTCTGATCAACCACCCTCAGTTTGTCACCAAGCCCCAGCCCCAACCCCAGCACACCTCTGCCAGGGTTCCCATTAGAACTCAGTTCCCACCTCACCATTACCCGAATCCTGAGGACAGATATCCTTGATTTTCTTCTGGGCTGCTTGGAGCCCCGGCTAGGGATAGACCGTACCTCCTGACTTACTGTGTGCTTCTTGGTCAACCGCCAGAGAATACAGGTGAGGAGCATATGCCCGAGGGATGAGGCGATGAACACAATGAAAGCATTCTCGTGGACGGCTAGAGGGAAAGAGGATTGGGAGCCACATTGCAGGGAGTGCCCACACCACTAAGTAGGAAGGTCCGAATGTGGTAGGGGCAGGCCCCTCCCCTCAGGGAACCCTTCCCCACTCCTCCCTCATCCGGGCACCCACTGAAGTCCTCGGAGGAGGAGACGTAAGTGAGCACTAGCAATGCAAGGTTCTCCACGACATTGAGGCCGAAGTTGAGGCGGCACAGCGGGCGATAGCAGGAACACGGGGAGGCGCAGCTGAGGTAGTGGTTCCAGTAGGCGAAGGCCACCAAGAAGCGAGGCGCCGAGTGCAGGCCGATGCAGAAACGCCACACGTAGCGCTGGGGCACCTCCCCGCCGATGGCCGAGCTCACCGAGGGCAGGTAATTAGGCACCTAGAGAGTTGTGACCTGTCTGGGCATCTGCCTCTGCCAGCACCGCCCATGTGGAGAACCTTCTCTCCACATAACAAAATCACTCTGGCCTCTGCTCCAGTCCCTCCCCTTGCAGGAAGTTCTCCTTCAGATGTCCCCAAACCTCTCCCAAGGGACCTCTCCTTCCAGGTCCTAGGCCCAAAGTGCTGGATTCTCATTCCCCAGCTATCCTGGGATTTGTGCAGGAGCATGGTGGGACCTTCTCCATCTTCCCTGCAGACTGGAACCTGCCTGTGTTTGGTCAGTGTGTAGATGGGTTCAGATGCTCTACACCCATAGCTCAGAGCTGTGCCTCCACTAAGACCCTGGGTGAGTTCCAAGACCTCAGATTCATTCTAGAGGACAGGGATGAGTCACAGACTATCTGAGCTTCCTTAGAAAAGTGCTGGATTCACTGGTCAGCTAAGATGTTGCTCAGTCTGCTCCCAGCGCCATTCATTCCTCTAGGCAGGTGTGCCAAGGTGGTAGAACAGCAGCCCTGCTCTGATCATGATTAAGAAAGTGGGTGGGCTGGGCATGATGGCTCACACCTGTAATCCCAGCACTTTGGGAGGCCAAGATGGGTGGATCACCTGAGGTCAGGAGTTAAAGACCAGCCTGGCCAACACAGCGACACCCTATCCCTACTAAAAAAAAAAAAAAACAGGCCGAGTGCGGTGGCTCACGCCTGTAATCCCAACACTTTGGGAGGCCAAGG
>NW_012117644.1:608250-610175 GCF_000951035.1 Colobus angolensis palliatus
TAATTTTTTGTATTTTTAGTAGAGATGAGGTTTCACCGTGTTAGCCAGGATGGTCTCAATCTCCTGACCTCGTGATCTGCCCTCCTCAGCCTCCCAAAGTGCTGGGATTACAGGCGTGAGCCACCGTACCCGGCCGTTTTGTTTTTGTTTTTGTTTTGGACACAGGGTCTCACTTTGGTTGCCCAGGCTGGAGTGCCATAGCATGATCTCAGCTCACTGCAGCCTCTACTTCCTGGGCTCAGGTGATTCTCCCACCTTAGCCTCCCAAGTAGCCACCACCATGCCTGGCTAATTTTTTGGGTTGTTTTGTTTTGTTTTTTTTAGTAGCAACAGGGTTTTGCCATGTTGCCCAGGCTGGTCTAGAACTCCTGGACTCAAACAATCCACCGCCCTTGGCCTCTCAAAGTGCTGGGATTACAGGCATGAGCCAACATGCCAGGCCAGAATATGCCTTTTTTTTTTTTTTTTTTTTTTGAGATGGAGTCTCACTCTGTTGCTCAGGTTGGAATGCAGTGGCACGATCTTGGCTCACTGCAAACTCTGCCTCCTGCGGTTAAGCAATTATCCTGCCTCAGCCTCCCGAGTAGCTGGGATTACAGGCAGCTGCTGCCACACCCAGGTAATGTCGTGTTTTTAATAGAGATGGGGTTTCACCAAATTGGGCAGGCTGGTCTCGAACTCCTGACCGGTGATCCGCCTGCCTCGGCCTCCCAAAGTGCTGGGATTACAGGCGTGAGCTACCATGCCCAGCAAGAATATGCATTTTTAAAAGATTCCCAGGCCGGGCGCGGTGGCTCAAGCCTGTAATCCCAGCACTTTGGGAGGCTGAGATGGGCGGATCACGAGGTCAGGAGATCGAGACCATCCTGGCTAACCCAGGTGAAACCCAGTCTCTACTAAAAAATACAAAAAACTAGCCGGGTGAGGTGGCGGGCGCCTGTAGTCCCAGCTACTCGGGAGGCTGAGGCAGGAGAATGGAGTGAACCCGGGAAGCGGAGCTTGCAGTGAGCTGAGATCCGGCCACTGTACTCCAGCCTGGGCAACACAGCGAAACTCCGTCTCAAAAAAAAAGATTCCCAAACTGTGGAAATATCTAGTCCATTGCCCACACTTTCTGTGCACTTTTGCAGACCTCCAAAGAGGGCCAGCACAGTGCCAGAGCCCAGTAACACAGCAAGGGAATGAACTTGCTCTAACTATGGAGGGACAGTCTTTGGAAGTGGAGTTCTGAAGGACCATCATTCCTTTCTTTCAATGAGATGCTAGACTGCTGAGAAGGTGAGCAATGCTGCAGGCAGCTCACAGAGTAACCCACAGGTAGGCCTGGGGAAAGACTAGACAGGGGGCTTCACAGCCTCCACAAAATGGAGATGGATTCCCCTCTGCACTGTCAGAGGAAGCTAAATGCAGAGCTCTGGGAGAGAAGATGCTGGCCTCAAAGCCATAGCTTAAGATATCATAGCTTGAGACCAGGCTCAGACATGCACTCTGAGTAATGTGAAGGGGCAGCGTAGAGGCTCAGGAACTGCACAAAGCTGAGTCTGCACCCCAGCTCTGCCTTTATTAGCTGGGTGACCTTGAGCAAGTCACTTCACCTCTCTGAGCTCCAATTTCCTCATTGGTAAAATGGATATAACACCACCTACCTTGCAGGGTGTTTATGAATTCTCTTTATTTATTTATTTTCTTGAGACAGGGTCTCGCTCTGTTGCCCAGGCTGAAGTACACTGACGTAATCTCGGCTCATTGCAACCTCCACCTCCCAGGTTCAAGCAATTCTTGTGCCTCAGCCTGCCAAGTAGCTGGGACTAGAGGTGCCACCACTCTCAGGTAATTTTTTATTTTGAGATAGAGTTTGGAGCTTGCAGTGAGCTGAGATCTGGCCACTGCACTCCAGTCCGGGCAACAGAGCGAGACTCCGCCTC
>NW_012117644.1:610345-628203 GCF_000951035.1 Colobus angolensis palliatus
TTCTCCTGCCTCAGCCTCCCGAGTAGCTGGGATTACAGGCGCCCGGCCTCTAATTTTTGTATTTTTAGTAAAGATGGGGTTTCACCACATTGGTTAGGCTGGTCTTAAACTCCTGACTTTAAGTGATTCGCCTGCCAAGGTGCTGGGATTACAGGTGAGCCAACATGCCCAGCCATATGAATTCTAAATATAACATGTATAAAACATCTGCAGTATCTGGCATGCAGTAAGTGATGGTTTTCAGAAGACAAAATTTCCTGTAAAGAATGCAAAAACACCGTGAGCTACATGGCCACAGAGCATGGGAAGGTCTGCTTATGGGTGAGAGGCAGGAACCTCCAAGTTTCCTTACTAGATTTTTCTGCGTTGAGTTACTCTGAGTTGGGTTAGTCAGAGTGTTGCTTCTGCTTCCTAGAATATTCATTCTGAAAACTATTCCCCAATCCCAACTACTTTAAGGAAAACAGGACCACCATTTAAAGCTTGACTGGGAGAGCCTAAAGGATTCAAGGGCCCTGAACCCTGACCACTGTTGGGAATGGGTACTGGGGAGAAACAATACAGGGTTTGGGGAAGACCTCAGGAGGAAATGTGAGTTAGGGCATTGTGGCTGCTGGTCCTGTCTTAATGAGCTTCTCTCAGATTAGGGATGGGGGTGGGATTCTAAGAGCCAGGACTGTCTCTTCCATCACATACACACACCAGCACACATAACACACAGACACATACATATAATCAGGTACATGTACTCCTACCCCCAGCCCCATTCCCAGTACACAAGTTCCCCACTCACCGACTGCACCAGCAACAAGCAACATCAGGAGCTATGAGAAACCAGGTACACAGCTCACCCCCAAACTTCCCCATGTGCCCAGAGCTAAGAGTACTGAGAGACAGGAGGATAAGCCCTTTCTGATAGGACAGTAGATCAGAAACTCATATGGTATAAAGACAGGGTTCCCCAAAATCCCCTTTCACAGCAGCTCAGATTTCACCATGAGATTCATTCCTTTGGCCTCAGGTAAAAGTCCCCCCACATTATAGATGTCTTCTCTAGCTACCCTACTGTCCCCCGCCCCATGCCAACTGCACAAAAACTCCAATTGCTGTCAATCCCACTTTCTACACCTCTCTGGACTCCATCCCTCCTCTCTATCCTCACAGTATGCATCTTAGCTCTGGTTCCCCCAGTAGCATGAGCTACTGCACTAGCCTTCTTATACCCTAGTCTTGCCCCTGCCCTTAACGCTGTTCTCCACTCAGAAGTTAGAATGGTCTTCTAAAGCACAAACCTCCAGCCTACACAACATGGCAAAACCGCATCTCTACAAAAAATATAAAAATTAGCCAGGCATGGTGGCATGCACCTGTAGTCTCAGCTACCCAAGGCTGAGGCTGAGGTGAGAAATCACCTGAGCCCAGGAGGTCAAGGCTGCAATAAGTCAAGATCAGGTCACTGTAATCCAGCCTAGGAGACAGAGTGAGATCCTGTCTCTAAATAATTAAATACATAAAGCACAAATCTGATCATGTCCCTTTCCTACCTAAAATCTTTCCAAAGCTCTTGATAAAAATTGCCCTCTGGATAATATCAAAAGTTGTCAGCCTGGCATTCACAAAAAGCCTT
This sequence comes from Colobus angolensis palliatus, assembly GCF_000951035.1. Classification (NCBI taxonomy): domain Eukaryota; kingdom Metazoa; phylum Chordata; class Mammalia; order Primates; family Cercopithecidae; genus Colobus; species Colobus angolensis. The sequence continues at coordinate 611,973 of NW_012117644.1, forward strand.
CTTTACCACAGAGCAACAGTGTCCCCTCCTCCCAAGAAGAAAGTGATCCCCAATTTCCAAGCTGGGTGAAGTGCCTCCTCTGAGCCTCACAGTCACTGTACTCTTTTTTATCATAATAGGAACCCTAGGTCACTGTGTTGTGACAGTCTGTGTCTAAGGACTGACTCTCGTAACAATGAGATGTTAAGGGCAAGTCCATATCTAATTCCATGCCCCTAGCACAGAACCTTTATCCCTGGGCCCCCAGGAAAGGCCTAGTGGACTGATTCTGGGAGACAGAAGTCCATCCAGGTTTCTGGCTGGCAGATCCCTGTGTGGACACAGGTTGTGGGGCCCGGGGCTGCCAGTAAGAGAAACAAAGCTTGAGGATCCAGATCAGAGCTGAGGATGGATCCTCCAAGGTCAGTCCCTGAGTCTGGGCCAAAGCCACTTGTTACATCTTCCATCTTCTGGCCTTACTTTACCTCCTCAGTCCTGGCTTCCTTTCCAATCTGTCTCCTTCCTCTCATGATCTCTCCTGTCCACTCCAAACCCTTCCCTTCCCCATCACCTCCCTCTAACCCCCCACTCCCTTGCACTGTTATTTTGTTTTTTGTTTTTTTGGCACAATCTCTGCTCACTGCAACCTCCGCCTCCAGGGTTCAAGCAATTCTCTTGCCTCAAGCCTCCTGAGTAGCTGGGATTACAGGCACACATCACCATGCCCAGCTAATTTTTTTGTATTTTTTCAGTAGAGACACGGTTTCACCATGTTGGCCACACTGGTCTCAAACTCCTGACCTCAGGTGATCCTCCTGCCTCAGCCTCCCAAAGTGCTGGGATTATAGGCATGAGCCGCAGTGTAGAGCCTGCTTTTTTTTTTTATTTTGTTTTGTTTTTGAGACAGGGTTTTACTCCTGTCACCCAGGCTGGACTGTAATGGCGTGATCTCAGCTCACTGAAACATCCACTTCCCAGCCTCAAGCAATTCTCCTGCCTTAGCCTCCCAAGTAGCTGGGACTACAGGGGCATGCCAGGGCACCCAGCTAATTTTTTTGCATTTTTTTTATACAGATGGGGTTTCACCATGTTGCCCAGGCTGGTCTCGAACTGAACTCGAGCGATCCACTGGCTTCGCCCTCCCAAGGTGCTGAGATTACAGGTGTGAGCCACTGCACACGGCATCTCCCTTGTATTTCTATCATCATCTTCCAACTCAGGGAGGACTGTGATTCTATTATCTCTGAGTCTCCCCCCATGAATTCTCTCTGACTCTGACTTACCTACCCTTCCCCCATCCCCTTGTCCTTCTCCCTCTCTCTGACCCTCCACTTGCTCTCCACTATCTAATTCTACCCTAACTGCCACCTCCTGACCTGGTCTTGACCCAGAGGCTGGGGAGCTGGCACTCACCCCACAGTCAGTGGCCACCGTGTACTCAAAGTGGAACACCATGGACCAGATGATGCAGAAGAAGAAGCCGAACACAGGAAAAGTGATGACCCACCAGACCATGGCCGTGAAGCGAAGCCGGAACAAGGTCCCATCGGGGTCCAAAGGCTGGGAGGCCGCAGAGAACATCCTGTAGGGCGTGGCCTAAGCAGCACGAGGGATACAACTTGGGGCCTGGTGGGATACCTGGGCCTAGGAAAGTGAGGCCTTTTCCAGAGATGGCTCCTTAGAGTATAAGGAAAAGCCAGAGCAGAAAGGGTAGAAAAGGCATAAGGGAAAAAGGAAGACAGTGCAGAGGAGAAGGAACAAAGGGAGATGGGACAGGAGCAGCAGAGACAGGCAGGGTCACAGCTTAGGAATCCCCTTGGCACACTGATACTCTAGGTCCATCTCTTGAAGAGCCTACAGAGGAGAGGCTCCCGGTGGCTTCGACAGGAAGCTCTGGTGGCCCACTTCACTCTCACAACCCTCATAGCCACTCAGGAGAAGGGTCAGAGGTAGAAAGGTTATTATTCCCATTCCACAGAAGGGGAGACTGAGGCCCAGAACTATGCCAGGATCAAACACCAGGACTAAGGCCTCTTGCCACCTGACAGCTTCAGGTTCTAAGTCAAGACTTCTTTCAGGCCAGCTAACAAAGGACCGTTGGTTCAGAAAGGCCAAAGCCCTCCTACTGACCCTGTCTGACCACATTCCTGCTCCTTACCCAAGTTCAACTAGGAACAGAGGGAGTGCCCCAGAACCTATCTCAATGGGGCCACAGGCTGCCAGCCATCCCACCCCCAGGCTCTGAATGATCCAAGCCTCAGGCCAGTGGTACCCTGAACCTAAAATACCAGGTCCCTGTGGACGCCCAGACCTACATCTCCTCCCTATCTGAGGAGACACAATGTCACCCAATCCAAGATTTGGGGGAATCTGAGGGTCATGGAAACCTTCTCTGCTGAGCTTCAGCCTGCAGTCCTGGGCCAGACCCAGGAGGCCTCTGTCCAGATCAGACCCAGACCCAGGGAACCGAGCTTCCTCCAGTCCCTTCTCCCTCCTGGCAGACAACTCCCCCTCACAACCCCACTGCCCAACCACCTTGACCCAAGCTGGGCTTCCCTCTGGATCAAGCTGGGGCAGACGGAGATGGCTTAATATTAAAAGGCCTAGGACCTTATCTCCCCTCGGGACTCATACTTCCCTCCACTAAGGAGACCCAGGAATGGGGTCAGGGTGGGGGCCTCACGAAGCAACACTCACACTCGGTGCTGAAGAATCTGGGTCTTGGGTTGAAGGTTATAGCCAGACTGGGACTCTTCTAAGACTGGAGGGTCCCACCCCCTGCTCCTCAGGGCCTGCCCTCCCGCCCACAGTATTCAATTCTCCACGCCTGCCCAGGCACACATCCTTCCCAGGATCAACAAGCATATGTCATAAATCCTAGAACACTGTGCAAAGGTAAGATGTGATAGTGGCTGAAGTCAGCTGGCAGTAGCTTCTTTGCCAGTGATGGGGGCAGGGACCTTTCTAAGAGTTGTGTCCAGGGACGCAGGCAGGTTTCCAATAAGGTAAAGAGAGAAAGCAAAGAGGGATCTGGCCCTTTTTTGTTAGAGCAGGACTGAGAGGGCTTGTTGGGCCTCACTGGAGAAATGGCTAAATCCTATGATGATAGAAGCAGGAGGCCGGGCGCGGTGGCTCAAGCCTGTAATCCCAGCACTTTGGGAGGCCGAGACGGGCGGATCACGAGGTCAGGAGATCGAGACCATCCTGGCTAACACGGTGAAACCCCGTCTCTACTAAAAAAAATACAAAAAACTAGCCGGGCGAGGTGGCGGACGCCTGTAGTCCCAGCTGCTCGGGAGGCTGAGGCAGGAGAATGGCGGGAACCCGGGAGGCGGAGCTTGCAGTGAGCTGAGATCCGGCCACTGCACTCCAGCCTGGGCGGCAGAGCGAGACTCCGCCTCGGAAAAAAAAAAAAAAAAAGATAGAAGCAGGATACAAAAGAGATCTCAACAAGCCTAAATATGAGATAGCAATGTTCAGCCTGCACCTGTGCAGAAACAGCTAATGGCAGCTCAGACTGCATCAACAGAGGTCTAACAGAAAGGAATAAGAATGAATAGTCCTACTTTTGCCTGTACTGCCCAGGCCACGTAGAGTCCTACACCCAAATCAAGGCCCAGCAGAGAAAAGTGACCAACTGGGTCAAGCTCAAGGGTACATTCAGGATAGGGAAGAGCCTAGAAACCATGTCCTGGGAAGGTTGCCTGAAGGAACTGGATTGCCTGAGCTCAGGAGTTCAAGACCAGCGTGGGTAATACAGTGAAACTCCATCTCTACTAAAATACAAAAAGTTAGCCAGGCATGGTGGCATGCACCTGTAATCCCAGCTACTCGGGAGCCTGAAACAAGAGAATCTCTTGAACCTGGGAGGAGGAGGTTGCAGTGAGCCGAGATCGCGCCATTGCACTCCAGCCTGGGTGACAGAGCAAGACTCCGTCTGGAGAAAAAAAGAAGAAGAAGATAGACTCAAGGCCCCTCATTACTGTCTTCTTGTCTCTGCAGGGCTGACCTGAAGCCATGAGGAGAGAATAGTTCTACAGCTATCAAAGAAGAGCCAGGGCCAAGGCAGAGACTCACTGGAAAGTAGGTACATACTCACTATAAGTAAAAGCCTCAGCCTGGCCAAGATAGTGAAACCCCGTCTCTACTAAAAATACAAAAAATGAGCCAGGTGTGGTGGCGCATACCTGTAATCTCAGCTACTCTGGACGCTGAGGCATAAGAATGGCTGGAACCCAGGAGGCAGAGGTTGCAGTGAGCTGAGATCATGCCACTGCACTCTAGCCTGGGCAACACAGCAAGACCCTGCCTCAAAAAAAAAAAAAAAAAGAAAGAAAGAAAAAGTTTGGGCTAGGCACAGTGGCTCAAGCCTGTCATCCTAGCACTTTGGAAGGCTGAGGCGGGAGGATCACTTGAGCTCAGGAGTTCAAGACCAGCCTGGGCAACATAGTGAGACCCTATCTCTATTAAAAAAAAAAGAAAGAAAGAAAGAAAGAACGAAAAGAAAAGAAAAGAAAAAAAGAGGCTGAGCATGGTGGCTCGCGCCTTTAATCCTAGCACTTTGGGAGGCCAAGGCAGGTGGATCACCTGAGGTCAGGAGTTTGAGAACAGCCTGGCCAACATGTTGAAAGCCCATCAATAACAAAAATACAAAAATAGCCAGGTGTGGTGGCGGGTGCCTGTAATCCCAGCTACTCGGGAGGCTGAGACAGGAGAATCACCTGAACCCAAGAGGGGGAGGCTGCAGTGAGACGAAATCACGCCACTGCACTCAAGCCTGGGCAACAGAGTGAGACTCTATCTCAATAAAAAAAAAAAAAAAAGAAAAGAAAAGAAAAGAAAAGAAAGAAAAGAAAAAGGCTAATTATTAGTTATTAAGCTTCCTTAGAACAGGCTACCTGGGGAGGAAGGAAGCTCCCCATCACTGGGGATCTGTGAGCAGAGGCAAAGTAATCAATTATAGATATGATGGACTAGCTTGCTTCTTTTATTCCTAGGGCTGGCCATTTCTGGGGTACTCTGAGTAGGAAATGCAGAGCAAATATAAAAATTCCAAGGTGGAACCAACACCGTAGTCTCAGGGAGTGGGGACAACATACCCTCAGGGTCACAGACCTAGTACTGCTCCAGAGGGACCAAGTACTCCAGCAACTATCTATGTCTTAATTCCCTAACTGGTATACCAAGAACAGGTAATAGGCATGCAAGGTATGCAGTAACCTAGCTAATAAACCAAGGCTATTGATGCCATTAGCCCTTGGAGTCAGCCAAAAGGGGCAGAGCAAACAGCCTAGTCTGTTTAACTCCATATGCCATACAAATACTATAATTTTGCTTAGACTATGATTGACTTATACCATGCCTTCCTTTCCCCAGGGCACTGGGCTAGGGAGTCCTAATCATTTATTCAACTAACACTTTCTGGCCGGGCACAGTGGCTCACGCCTATAATCCCAGTGCTTTGGGAGGATTGCTTGAGGTCAGGAGTTCAAGACCAGCTTGGGCAACAGTGTGAGACCCCATCTCCACACACATACACAAAAATTAGCTGGGCATGGTTGTGCATACCTATTGTCGTAGCTACTCAGGAGGCTGAGGCAGGAGGATTACTTGTGCCCTGGTGGTTGAGGCTGCAGTGAGCTATGATCATGCCACTGCACTCCAGCCTAGGCAACATGGCGAGACCCCATCTCACAATTTTTTTTTAAATTAAGCTGGGTGTGGTGGCTCACACCTGTAGTCCTAGCTACTCAGGAGGCTGAGGTTAGGAAGACTGCTTGATCCCAGGAATTTGAGGCTGCAGTGAGCTATGATATGCCACTGCACTCTGGCCTGGGCGACAGAATGAGACCCTGCCTCTAAAACAAACCAAAAAAAAACCCAAATACTTTCTCACTCAAATGCAGTGCCGACCCTCAAGGAGATTCCCATCTGGTGGGGAAGACAGACACAAATATTATGTGATAGATAACACAGGGAACTGTGGGCATCCAGAGGAGACAGTGATTAAGTTAGACCCAAGGAGGACAGGGAAGACATTTTAGAGCTAGCTGGGCAGGGTTTTGCGGGATGATCAGGAGTGGCTAGCGTAACAGGAACATCTGATGCATTATCTGAGATAAGCACTAGGTCAGGAAAAGGTAATCCTTCCCTTCAGATCACCTGTTCACCCTTTTCTTTCAGTTCTAATGCCTCCCAGCCCCAGGTCTCATCAGATTGGGTGTCCATACCTCAACACCCATGTCTACCCACTGACAAATCAGGAGGAGCGGAAACTCCAGTCACATGAAGAAAAGAAGTGAGGCTCCACCCCATACTCGCAGCTAGACCACACTGCTAATCCTAGTCATTTCTCTGAAGCAGATGCTCTTTACATGAAGGGGAGATCCAGCTGGCTAGTGCCTTCAAAACTCTGAGGGACCCCAAAGATGCATATGCAGAACCTGCCTCTTCTCCACCTACAGCCCCTAGGCTAAGTTCATTTCCTGCCCTGCCTTCCAACCTGACAGTCTCTTCCTCCTCCTCCTTCTGCTCCTCACACTTCATCATCTTCCCTAAACTACTTTCCCATCCTTCTTTACCTAGAGCTCTACACTAGACCTGGGAAGGAGCAGGACAGGAATTATCAACCCTATTTTATTTTTTAGAGATGGGAGTCTCACTGTCACCAGGCTGAAGTACAGTCAGACAACCATAGCTCGCTGCAGCCTCAGACTTCTAGGCTCAAGCAATCCTCCCACCTTAGGCTCCCGACGAGCTAGGACTACAGGTGCACACCCCCATGCCCAGCTAATCCATTATATTTCAGACATGAGGAAACTGAGGCTGGGTCTCTGTCTCAGGTAATAAAAAGTCAGTAAATGAATTACAAGTATAACAGAGTTTGACACATGTCCCACCCCATTTACTTTGATATCCTAAAGAAAGCAGTCTTACATCTTTCTTCCTGGCCCCGCGCCCCATATCCCCGTCCAGAGGGTACACAGACATCTATGGAACCTTAGAGGCCATGGGACTCACCCCAAGACATGTACACATTTACATAATCAGATCTCCATACAGACAGGCACAGATATAGTCTCTCTCACACACGACCCACTCAAACAGTCATGACCCTCACAATCACACACACGTATACTGAATCACATTCCTACAGACAGGCAGAAGCCCATAGTGGTACATTAAGAGGCCCAAAATACCCTCTAGCCCAATCCTGTTCTCTCCACTTCTCAGAAAACCCTGGGGTTCCAGAATCTGCTCTTCTATGAAGTACAGATTTGACTCTAGGTCTGCCCTCTGGACAGGGATATGGGCGTGGGGCAGGAAGAAAGATGTAAGACTACTTTCTCTAGGATATCAAAGTAAATGGGGTGGGACATGTGTCAAACTCTGTTATACTTGTAATTCATTTACTGACTCTATATTACACTTCAGTGACTCCAGCCTCCAGAACCTCACAGAAGGCGGAGGGAGACTAACCCTTGAGATTTCAATTTGCAGGTAGCCCCCCAGCAGCCCCATATGTTTGATGGGCCCCAGTGGAGAGCTGGCTAATCTTGTTAAAAGATATTCAAGATCTAAAGAAGATCCAGATCGGCCTGAATATGAGGCTATCAGTGTCCCCATGCCCTACCCCACAGTGTGTGGCCGTTGTCTCCTTGAAGTGGAAGAGCAGGGACCAGAGGATGCAGAAGAGGAAGGCGACAAGTGGACAGCAGACTGTGACCAGGGCCACCACGGTGAAGCGGAGCCGTACCAGGGTCCCATCCCGATCCAGTGGCAGTGGGACCTGGTACATCTTGTCAGACCTGGGGATGGAGTGGCACGCTGTCAGGGCCCCAGGCAGCAAGGCTGGGACTCAGTGATAAAGTCAGCCCTTGTGCTCAGTCCTAAAATTAGCTGTGTGCCATGGGGTGGGGAGTACGAGGAGGAAGTCACCTAAACTTGGATAGCTCCCACCCTGGGATGAGGAAGACTGACTCAGAATCGAAAGACAACATTCCACCTCAATTTCAGTGGGAAGACAATGAACCAAATCTGTGCTAGGATAAAGCTTGAATAGATTGGGAGAGCTTCTCCTCACTCCTCTCAGCCTAGCTTGACAGGCCTAGGACTAGAGAAGCTGCTTTAAGTGTCTCTACTTATTTCAAGAACCAACCCTAAAACCTACCAGTGGATGCAATGGCCCATCTCCTCCCCCAGGCCTTTGAGCCTCAGGCCCAGTCTCCAGGCTTCAAGGCCTCTCATCAGCTCTCATTGCTCCCCACTGGCCCAGGGCCCTCCCGCACCTTCAGTCCCTTCCCAGACTCTGTGTGCTCTGTGTGCCTGCACCACAGTCCACAGCGGCAGGGATTCCATGGAAGCTGACAGAACCCTCTGCTTGTCCCAGCCTGCTCTCTCACGTGCCCCGAGAGTGAAAGGCTTTGCAGAATCAGGTCTGATGCTAGCCTGGGCTTGCTGTTTGCTGGAGAGAGCTGCTTGGTCAGCTTCTGGAGGCTCCCCAGTGCTCAGGGGGCTGTCCACACCACCCTCCTGTGAACAGATGAGGGTTCCTGGGGGCTGTGATTTCCCCCTTGCGTAAGGGTAGCTAAGGTCAGGAACTATAACAAGTAAGTGTATACCAACAATCCCAGCTCAGCTCCCCACAGTGTACAGAAGGGAAAGTTGGGGCAGGAATCTGCTCAGGATCACATAACAAAGAGATACATGTGGGACCCACAGTTGCAGTTACACACTGCAACTCTGGCCTTCCTTGACCCCTTCCTCTCTGGGTCTGAGCTTGAGACAGAAAGGTCAGGTTAGGACTGGAGTGAGAGAGGCAGAAGAGGCACCTGTTCACAGAAGGAAAAAAAGGAAAAACCAAATTCTACATAGATGAGGCAGTTAGCCCTATTCCCATTGTAAAGATAGAAAAACCAAGACACTCAGAGAGAGAGAAAGGCTCTTCCTCAAAGCCCTATGCTGAGTTGGAGGGAAAGCCATCCCTGGAACGCTGGCTTGTTGTTGCCAAGCTAGGGCTGGCTCCAGACACATAAAGAATATACCCTTCTGGGCTCAAAGCCCTTGTCAAATCAAGTCCCAACTCTTCCTGGCCCCACCCACAAGACTCTCCCTTTAGTCCCACCCTCAAAAAGAACCTTGATCTCAGTTAGGTTGGCATCCTGGCATTCCAGAACAAGCCAGGTGGCTACGCCTCCACATTCTCACCCATTTTCCCCCAGCTGCCAGGCCTGATCAGGAAGCCTGCTCCAATTGCTCAAGTTCCTCTCTCCCTTTTAGGAGCATCAGGGATCTCCCCAGGGAGCTGGAAGTGGCTCTGGTGACCCTCCCAGAAAAAAAAAAAAAAAAAAAAACGTTCCCTGGATCATCCCTAAATGAACTCTGAGTCCCTTAGGGCCCTAGATGGGGAACATCTTCCTCACTCAGCCCAAACCTAGACTCTGAAGTTGCAGTAGCACTAGTCTTCCCTCCCAACATCCATCCCTGAAGCTTGCAGCTCTAGATCTCTGAGGAACCACTAGGATTCCCAAACTGAAAACTAGATCTTCAGGGAATGAAAAGGCACTGCCCAAATCAGGAGTTGATGAGGAGGTTCAAGGGACAGTCCATTCCAATTCTTGGAGGTATGCCTGGCCTCCCATTTAGCTGTGTGACCTTTGGCAAGCCACTTAACCACTCTAGATCTGTTTCCACAGTTCGGCAACATGGGAATCACAGGATTTAGATTATCTCTAAGGTCCTTCCAACTTAGTCATTCTACTCCACACCTCACGGTGGAGCTGAAGGGCAATTGTTCAGTCTGCAGACAGCTCTACAGTCCTCACAGGTACTACTTAGCTGAAAATCGCTTTCTTTGGAGCTACCTCAGCTCCAAAGTCCCTAGAGATGTTCTCAGCCTTGAGTTGAACCCACATTTACTGAGTGCCTACGGAATACTAGGCCCCCTGCTCTGTACTTGATACACATTGTCTCTTTTAATCCTTACCATAATTCTATGAGGTAGGTGCTACAGCCTGTATATTTCCATTTTACAGATGAGGAAATTGAGGCTCAGGGAGGTTCAAAACACTCAAGGCCAAGGCTAATAAATGGCAGAGCTGCCATTCAAAACCAGTCTATGGGGTTCCAACCCTGGGGCGCCATCCTCCCCACCTAGGGCTCCTGACCAGGAGGCCCTGCGGAATAAAGAAGGGAGAGCTCAACCCCTGCACACCCGGCCCCATGCTGGGGAGGGAGAAGAAGGGGGCCAGCTCGGCAAGTCCAGATAGTTCCTGGGAAACAGTGTGTGCGATAGCAGGGCAGGCACCAGGACTCCCAGAGCGTGGGGCCCGGCCCTGCAGAGGCCAGACCGCGCGGCCAAGCTCCCCTGAGTGGGGCTGCCCGGCAGCCCACCACACCCATGCCCATACTCACCCACGCGGTGGTGGCGAGATTGCCGGAGGAACCCTGGGGCCCGGGCGGCCCGGGGTCGGGGGCTGACTCTGCTGGCTGGTCAGAGCGCGAACGGCGGGGGCGGGGCCGGCGCTCTCGGGGCGGAACTTAGAGAGGAAACTGTGCCCAGATCCTCTGCTGGCTCCTCCCCGCTTCTGGAGACCCCGACCCGTGGCTCTGCCCCTCAATCTGGTGTATCCTCAAAACTATGCTTTACAGCCCGGGACTACCCCCACTAATTTTGGCTGCGTGCGGGCAGCCGTAAGAGCTCTGGATACCTGAGTTTAGCATGTTAGATAAGCCACCTTGTCGCCTTACCTCTCAGCTGCGTTCCATCACCTGTTGAAAGAATACAAAATTAATTCAACAGGGGCCGGATTTCTTTCTCATCCGCCCGTCTCTCCTGCCCCGCACCTCCATTCTAACCGAATAATCCAGCCTCGCCCTTCTGAAACATTAAGCCAGTTTCCTCCCAGCCTTAGCGCCCCTCCCCCAAACTTTGCTCGCCAGGGTGGTTGGGGACATTTCAGCAATGGTCAGAGCACCTTTGCAGGCAATGAGAGCCGGTAAGGCACATCCCAGAAAGACTGGCCTAGTGCTGTTCCCGCATTTGTTCAGGAGAGGGCGCCCTGTCCTGAGTACAGCGCAGAAAGAGGATCTCTGGCCACCAGCCCTTAGGTCTCTCCACAATGAGAGGATTGATCCCCAAAAACCAGCTGCCAGAGTTCCCTCCCTACCCTGACCATGACTGACCCATAAAAGAACTTGAGGGGGACCCCTGGCTCCCTTTGCAAAGACCATCTACCCCAACGGGAAAGGAGGGTGAAGAGACCAAGCATCTCTCCTGCAAGCACACAGGGGTAGTCAGAGCATCTGCAGCGGGTGGAGGACCTCTAAGCTAGCCACAGCTAACATCACACTTTTCCACTTAAATCCTTAGCAATAACACATTCTGAGCACTCAGTATGTCCCAGGCACTCTTACTTTTTATGTTATCTCATTTATTTAATCCTCATAAAACCCCTGTGAGGGCCGGGTGCGGTGGCTCACGCCTGTAATCCCAGCACTTTAGGAGGCCGAGGCGGGCGGATCACCTAGGGTCAGGAGTTTGACATCAGCCTGGCCCACATGGCGAAACCCCGTCTCTACTAAAAATACAAAAATTAGCTGGGTGCGGTGGCGGGCGCCTGTAATCCCAGCTACTTGGGAGGGTGAGGCAGGAGAATCGCTTGAACCTGAACCCCGGAGGCGGAGGTTGCAGTGAGCCGAGATCGCGCTACTGCACTCAAGCCTGGGCGACAAGAGCGAAACTCTGTCTAAAAAAAAAAACAAAAAACAAAAAACAAACCTGTGAAAATAGATCCGATCACAGGCAGGGTTCAAACGATTCTCCTGCCTCAGCCTCCCGAGTAGCTGGGATTACAGGCGCCTGCTACCACGCCCGGCTGATTTTTGTAGTTTTTAGTAGAGACGGGGTTTTGCCATCTTGGCCAGGCTGGTGTCGAACTCCTGACCTCGTGATCTGCCCCCACCTCGGCTTCCGAGTGTTGGAATTACAGGCGTTAGCCACCGTGCCTGGCCTTTTTTTTTCTTTTCTTTTTTTTTTTCTTTGAGACAGAGTCTCACTCTGTCACCCAGGCTGGAGTGCAGTGCCACAATATTGGCTCACTGCAACCTCCACCTCCCGGGTTCAAGCGATTCTCCTATCTCAGCCTCCCAGGTAGCTGGGACTACAGGCGGCACCACCATGCCCGGCTAACTTTTGTACTTTCAGTAGACACGGGGTTTCACCACATTGGTCAGGCTGGTCGCAAATTCCTGACCTCGTGATCCACCCGCCTTGGCCTCCCAAAGTGCTGGGATTACAGGCGAGGGGCCCCGCCGGTAGATACTATTTAAAATCCTCATTTTACCAATGGAAAACAGGGAAACCAAGTTACCTACTTACACAGCTAATAAATGCTAGAACCAGGACTCAAGTCTGGTACTTGAGATAACTCCCATAATCCACTATATGCTGTTAATGCCACTTAGCATTTGGTGATTAATTTGCCAGAGCTCTTTTTCATGCATCACTTTGGTTCATTCACCCAGCCTAGGCCCTCTCTTTGACAGGCCTCATGTGGAGCAATGGTGGAGGACCCAAACCTCAGACACACTCTGAGGGGCTCTGAAGTCTGGAGAGAGTACACACTCAAAGAGTGTCTGATTCTAAAAACTACTTTTCTTGATTTTGAATTCTCCCCTATCCTGTTCTTTAAGGTCCCAGGACAAATGGACTAGTAAAACTTTACAAAAAGAACCACCTCCCTCCAATTTTGGCAACTAGATTCAGGTTTTCTGCCTTGGGGCTTTATGTCATCCTCTTCCTCTAGCTCCAACCAGGGGTGTCTGCTCCTGGCCATTGTTCCCTTTCTTAACACCTTGTCTGTTCTCTTGGCCCTAAGTACCATTCCCTGAGGCTGGGTCCCCTCTTCCTGCCTCTAGACTACCCCCAATGCCCAAACCTTGAGGTGCTCTAATTTAGATTAATTCTTTAATTTTCTGGTGATTTAGGAAATATGGGCAATTCACCATACACCATACACCATACACCAAACAGAGCCCTGAGCCTCTGTTTCCTTGTCTTTAAAATGATTTTATTTATTTAAAACAAGGTCTGGCCAGGCGCAGTGGCTCATGCCTCTAATCCCAGCATTTTGGGAGGCCAAGGTGGGTGGATCACAAGGTCAAGAGATTGAGTCCATCCTGGCCAACATGATGAAACCCTGTCTCTACTAAAAATATAAAAATTAGCTGGACGTGGTGGTGTGTGCCTGTAGTCCCAGCTACTCGGGAGGCTGAGGCAGGAGAATCACCTGAACCCCGGAGACAGAGGTTACAGTGAGCCGAGATTGCGCCGCTGCGACAGAGCAAGACTGTGTCTCAAAAAAAAAAGGTCTCACTGTCTTCACTGTCTTGCCTAGGCTGTTCTTGAACTCATAGGCTCAAGCGATCCTCCTTCCTTGGCCTCGCAAAGTGTTGGTATTACAGGCATAAGCCACCGTGCCCAGCCTGTAAAACTGATTTAGGAATATCCACACTGGGTGTGGTGGTTTTACACCTATAATCCCAGCAATTTAGCAGACCAAGGCAGGAGGATCACTTGAGCCCAGGAGTTCAAGACCAGCCTAGGCAACATGGTGAATCCGTCTCTACCAAAAGATACAAAAAATTAGCCGCGTGTGGTGGCACATACTTGTACTCCCAGCTACTCAGGAAACTGAGGTGGGAGGATTGCTTGAACTCTGGAGGCAGAGGTTGCAGTCAACTGAGATCATACCACTCCACAACAGCCTGAGTGACAGAGCAAGACCCTGTCTCAAAAAAAAAAACAAAAAGGAATATCCACATCATAGGGTTGTTGTATTAGAGATAATTTAGCAGTGTGCTAGGCATGTGGATGGTACTCAACACATGATGGTCATTATGATTAGACATGTCAGCTACAGTCTGAACTTGTCCTGAGCTTTTTCTGTATTGTCTGACCTTGGCTGTCACGGACCCTCTCTGAATTTCTTTATTTCACTGTCAATTTGAAAGACCTCGCCTACCTTGATTTACATAAGGGAAGATAAAAGAAATAAAAGGAGTTCTTGGGCCAGATGCAGTGGCTCATGCCTGTAATCCCATCACTTTGGGAGGGTGAGGTGAGCAGATCACCTGAGGTCAGGAGTTCGAGACCAGCCTGGTCAACATGGCAAAACCACATCTCTACTAAAAATACAAAAATTAGCCAGGCCTGGTGGCGGGTGCCTGTAATCCCAGCTACTTGGGAGGCTAAGGCAGGAGAATCGCTTGAACCCAGGAGGCAGAGGTTGCAGTGAGCCAAGATTGCGCCACTGCACTCCAGCTTGGGTGATAGAGCGAGACTCCACCTCAAAAAAATAAAGAAATACAAATTAAAAATAAAAATACAAAAAGAAAAAGAAAAAATATTCATTGGATCGATTTAACGGAACTGGGTTCTGAAGAATGGGCAGTATTTAGACAGGTAAGCAGAGATTGAGGAAGAGAAAGGGGACAGAGTAAGCATGGCTGGGGTAGGTATAGAGGTAGGGACAGACTGCTAAAGACATCCAGCTTTAGACCAAGCTCTGCCATTGCCTCCTGGGAAGCCTCAGGAAAATCAGTGTTCTTCCTGGGTTGAGGAGGAATTATTCTTGTTCTTCTCAAAGATCTTTTTCATGACCAAGACATCCTTCCTGGATGGCTTTACACCACCCACCCCCAGCTCACTCATCTTGCTCTAGCCTCACTCTGACTCAAAAAAGAATTAAATCTTTCCCGATTCATCTGCTTGCTTCCCTGTTCATTTAGCTTGGAATGTTTTCTCTTCCTGCCTCCATCTCAGGAAACTCTGTCTTTCCTGTAAAGGTATTTATTAGCATGACACTTTGGTAAGTTAAGAATGCATATGGTAATTTCTAGGGAGATCACTAAAATAATACTAATAGGAAAAGAGAATTTAACTTTCAAACTGGTATAGTGGGAAAAATGGGCCGGGCATAGTGGCTCATGCCTGTAATCCCAGCACTTTGGGAGGCTGAGGCAGGTGGGTCACCTGAGGTCTGGAGTTTGAGACCAGCCTGGCCAACATGATAAAACCTTAGTTCTACTAAAAATGCAAAAATTAGCCAGGTGTGGTGGCACACGCCTATAATCCCAGCTACTAGGAAGGCTGAGACACTTGAATCTGGGAGGCGGAGGCTGCAGTGAGTCATGATCACGCCACTGTACTCCAGCCTGGGCATCAGAGTGAGACTGAAAAAAAAAAAAAAGATGAATATAGCAGTAAACTTATTAAATGCATTAGACTAAATGCTATGGTTAAAAGCCAAAGTATTGGCTGGACACAGTGGCTCAGGCCCGTAATCCCAACACTTTGGGAGGCCAAGGCAGCTGGAATATTTAATGTCAGGAGCTTGAGACCAGCCTGGCCAACATGGTGAAACTCCATCTCTACTAAAAATACAAAAATTAGCCGGGTGTGGTGGCAGAAACCTGTAATCCTAGCTACTTGGGAGGCTGAGGAATGAGAATTGCTTGAACCCGGGAGGTGGAGGTTGCAGTGAGCCGAGGTTGCACCACTGCACTCCAGTCTGGGTGACAGAGTGAGACTCCGTTTCAAAAAAAAAAAAATACAAAGTATTGCTCCCATGTCATAGACAAGGAATTGGGGCAGAGAAGAGTTAAATAACTTAGGCAAGATATAAAAAGTAGCATATCTACAACTTAAGCTTAGCTCTGACTCCAACTCTGCTGCTTCTCTGGAAGGAAGTCTCATCCTTCCACAATTCTGCAGTCCTTACAGGTCTGTCTCCTCCCTAACTACCAATCCTTCACAGCTGCATACAGTGAGTTCTCAAGTCATGTGTATGAGATGGGGGCTCCTAGGACAAAGCTGGACTTTCCTTGGCCAGAATAGTATTGAGCTGTGGACATCTTTGGGCTCATGATGTCCAGGACAAGGCTTGGCTCCAAAAGGGTTTGTAAGCATGCATCAAACTCCTTGTCTTCAGAATGGAAGAAGGAAGATAATGATACCTAAAAGAGGTGTTATCAGAATTTAGACAGAGTAGGAGCGTGGGAAGGAACCCCTGGCTTCAAAAATATGCCCTTCCCCAGCCAGGAATCCTGGGAATGGTGAGCCATGGGCCACTTGCCTACCAAAGCATCCAACAATGTATCTTTAGAAATCACCAAAGTCACAGGAAATTCTTCCCTGGAGTATTCCTCATCCAGTATATATTCCTCCAGTCTTTCCACAAGTATGCACTAT
>NW_012117644.1:628733-630566 GCF_000951035.1 Colobus angolensis palliatus
GCCTCCCAAAGTGCTGGGATTACAGGCCTGAGCCACTGCGCCCGGCCGGCAACATTTTTAAACAATGCAAACAATACCATTTATTGAGGCCGTATGTGTGCCAGGTAGTATGCTAAGTGTTTTAAATGTATTCTCTCCTTTAATTCTCACTATGACCCTGTAAGGCAAATATGGTTGTTATCCCCATTTTATACAAAAGAAAATTGAGGTTCAGAGGGATTAGGAAATTTGCCCACGTTTTTTGCTTTTCTTTCCTCTCTTTTCTTTTCTTTCTTTTTTTTTTTGGAGACAGACTTTCACTCTTGTTGCCCAGGCTGGAGTGCAATGGCGCGATCTCAGCTCACTGCAGCGTCTGCCTCCCTGGTTCAAGCAATTCTTCTGCCTCAGCCTCCCAAGTAGCTGGGATTACAGGCATGCGCCACCACACCCAGCTAATTTTTTGTAAATTTACTAGAGAAAGGGTTTCACCATGTTGGCCAGGCTGGTTTCGAACTCCTGACCTCAGGTGATCCACCTGCTTCAGCCTCCAAAAGTGCTGGGATTACAGGCGTGAGCCACTGTGCCCTGCAGGAAATTTGCCCAAATTTCTTTTTTTTTTAGAGACAGAGTCTCGCTCTGTGGCCCACGATGGAGTACGGTGGCTTGATCTCAGCTCACTGCAACCTCCGCCTCCCAGATTCAAGCAATTCTCCTGCCTCAACCTCCCGAGTAGCTGAGACTACAGGTGTCCACCACCACACCTGGCTAATTTTTTCTATTTTTAGTAGAGACGGGGTTTTACCATGCCAGGCTGGTCTCAATCTCCTGACCTCGTGATTCGCCTGCCTTGGCCTCCCAAAATGCTGGGATTACAGGCATGAGCCATCCTGCCTGGCCCAAATTTCTTAATTAAATTAATTAAACAGAATTAAATTAAATCTGCATCCAGATTTAAACCAGGTTCTCTGACTCAAAGTCCAACACTTCTACTACTAATCCCCAACTGAAGAAAATAATTCACTCATTCGTGCATCAACTATCTAATGTGTAACTACTATGTGCCTTGCCTTAGTAAGGAATACCAAAATAAGTCAGTAGAGGAGAGGCTTAAAAATAATTGGGCTTGGAGATTAAAGGGCAAGAAATTCAAGGTTCTAGAGGGCAGTTATGAAGCCACTGTAACTATCTAGGGAGAGTTAATGACTTTCTAAAGTCTAGCAAAGGCAAGGGAGTGTGGTTGTAAAGGAGGGGTGTTTTGGATGGAGGAGATGGGGGAAGATGGCTGCAGTCAGATGTTTAAAGTAACTTTACTATTTGGCCAACCGTACATTGATTTTCTTCCTTCAAGTATCTACTGAGCACCTACAATCTACCATGTTTCTTCCATCTACTATCTTATTCCATCTTTACAACCCAGAACTTTTTTTTTCTTTTTCCCAGACGGAGTCTCCCTCTGTTGCCCAGGCGGGAGTGGCGTGGCTATAATCACAGCTCACTGCAGCTTTAACCTCTTGGGCTCAAACGATCCTCCTACTTCAGCCTCCCAAGTAGCTGGGACTACAGGCGCATGCCACCACACCTGGCCTTGGGTAATGTTTTGTATAGGTGGGGACTCACTATTTTGTCCGAGCTGGTCTCGAACTCCTGGGTTCAAGTGATCCTCCTGCCTTGAACTCCCAAGTGCTGGGATTACAGGCGTGAGCCCCCACTCCCAGCCTCCCCTTTTTTTTTTTTGAGACGGAGTCTGGCTCTGTCGCCCAGGCTGGAGTGCAGTGGCCTGATCTCAGCTCACTGTAAGCTCCGTCCCCCGGGTTTACGCCATTCTCCTGCCTCAGCCTCCCAAGTAGCTGGGAC
>NW_012117644.1:637818-642668 GCF_000951035.1 Colobus angolensis palliatus
ATCCCAGCACTTTGGGAGGCCGAGGCGGGTGTATCACTTGAGGTCCAGAGTTCGAGACCAGCCTGACCAAACGGTGAAACCCCCGTCTCTACTATAAATACAAAAATTAGCTGGGCCTGGTGGCGGGCGCCTGTTATCCCAGCTACTTGGGAGGCTAAGGCAGGAGAACCGCTTGAACCCGGGAGGCAGCGGTTGGAGTGAGCCAAGGTTGCGCCAATGGACTCCAGCCTAGGCGACAACGCGAGACTCCATCTTAAAATTAAAAAAAAAAAAAAAAAAGTAAGGGTTCTCTAAGTGCAACCGGGAAAGACGTTCCAACAAACCTCATTTGTACCAGGCCCTTTGGTGGGCCAGGCCCTTAGGGCATCTCTAATGCTCCTAATGTCTATCCTAGAAATTCAGGGAGGGAAAGAATGTGCTGGGGCAAGCATGGGTCAGGAGAGAATAGGGTAAGCATTTAGGGCCCTGAAGCAGCCTCAGGCAAACTCTTTAGACAGACAGACCTTCCAAGAGGACCCTCAGGCTCCGCACGTGGTCTGGGCAGGAAGTGCGGGCAGAGAGAATAGGAAGCCTTCCCAGCAGCGCCCGCGGATCGGGGCAAGGAAAGGGTCGAATAGTTACCATGCCATTCTGGGGCTGTCCCTCTGATTGGCCCGAGGTCCCTCAGCCCGAGTCGCTGCACTCCAAGGAAGGGGGCGGAGTCTCTATGTTGCGTCACCACTCTTCCCGACAGCCCGCCGGTACTTCCCAATCTAGCCATTCACAAGCCCACATCGAGAGGCCCTGTGTGACGTCACGACTCGCTCCCGCCAACCGCGGCGGCGAGGGGCGGGACTCCACGGCCCTCTCACCGCCCCAACCCTGTGCCTCCCCGAACTCCTTGTGCCCCTCCTCTTCCCTCTCGCCCCTTCCCCCTCCCCGAAGACCGCCCCCACGTTCGGTTTCAAAAGACGCGTTGCCCAATGAATAACACGGCCGACCCAGAGTGGCGGCAGCAACCACCAATGTGCGGACGGCGAGGGCGGAGCGCCCGCAACGAGCCTCTGACGCCAGGCGGCGTATGACGCAGTCGGGCCCTCTGCGCGCTGCGCCCGAAGCGGTGGTCGGTAGCAGTGGTGGTAGCGGTGGCGGCGACGGTTTCGTGGGGGCCGCGCGCTGCTCTGTGAGTGGCGGGTGGCAGACGGGCCTGGGCCCGGACTCCTGACACTTCCCCTTCCCCACTCAACCGCGGTAAGTCGGGAGCCCGAGCTGCAGCGGCCGAGACCGGCAGGCTTCTACTTTCTTCCGGGCGGGCGGACGCGCTGGGCGTCCCAGGGCCTCTCCGCGTCGAAGTCTCGCGTAGCGGCGCGCACCTTCTGGCCTGAGAGAGGGGCGGGGCCCAGGACCCAGAGGCCGGGAGGTCCGGCTTTGGAGGCCCGGCTTTGGACGCCCTGGGAGAGAATGAACATCAGTGGGGTCTAGGCTTGGAGGTTTCCGGTTGCTGCCCACGAGAGTGGGCGTCTGTCTGGTTGTACTCATTCATTCGGTGGTGTAAGGACCCCACGGTGGGCTGGCCTTTCCGGAGTCAGCGCTTTGAGACCCTGAATACTGTCTGCCCGCACTTCCTTGAGCGTCATGTGGGACTGGGCTTTATTTTGCCTTGGCTTCTGCATAAGGAAAATGGGCACCCCGAGGATTAGGGTGAGTCCGAAGTTTGTGAGGTTTTTAAGATAGTATCTGAGAATAGGAGTCGGTTCGGTGGAGCAAAAGGTTCTTTTATTTTCCCACGTGTTCAGTGTAAAGCCAGATGAGAAAGATTGAGTTTCTGGATTACTATAGCCATAAGGACTTTAGAAATTGTTTAAGTCAATCCCCCTACCTTACATCAGTTTTGTAAATAAGGTAGGGAAATCCTTACCTACAAGGATTTCCCTTATCGATCCGGGAAATCGAGGCCCGGAGTAACAGGCAGGATTAGTCAACGCCGGATCTTTGACAGTCTAAAAATTTTTCTACTACCTCACCCTCCCTGAATGTTTCAGTCTCCCATTATTAAGAATTCCCTATGGGAGGTCGGTGCGGCATGGACGTTAGGTAGCTAGACGTAGATGTAGTCTTCATAGCGTTTTCCATTTAGTTGCTACCAGCTCTGTTCACGGGTAAGGTGGAAGCTTTGTTAGTGGTACCCTAACCTGGACCTCGAGAACTAAACTTAGAAGATGGCTAAAGAATGTCATCGTTGTTATGTATTGGAAACAAATCGATAAAACTACAAGCCATTATTTCGCTTTCTAAATCTGAATTTTTTGACTTGTGTCAGCTGATGAGGACTCGGAGTCAGTTAGGGATTTATAATAGTACTGGAGTAGAAAGCAGGAAATTTTCATTGACAAGACTTAGAAAGCCAGGCAGGAGTCCGTTTGTAGTAGTTGTACCTTGGAACTTATGGCTCCTTTCAGGTACAGAATTCAGAGTGAAGTATTATAGTAGAATAAGGTGAGGGAAAAAAACTCCGTTTTGTAGGAAGAAGCTAACTGGAATAAAGAAAGAAAAGAGCCGTGATCATTCCCTGTGACGGTCTTATAAATTCAAGAAGGAACTAAATTCAAGAAGAAACTCGAGTTAACTGAGTTACAGTATGTTTACCTGGTGGAGGAAGTTAGGGTATTTAAAAACCTAAACTAGAGGTTGGACAGGATAAAGGTACTGGGAAATACTTGGGTAAAATTATTATTTTTGACTCTTCAGATTTGATGAAATTGAATTCGTTGACACTTGGTTCTGTTCTTATCAGTAAGATTGTTACTTTGCTCTTGTTTAGATGACAGAGCATAAACTGAAAACTAGTAGTGCAGAAGAGAACCGTAGTCTAAATAGTAAAGTGTGAACAGGTTATGTTTTCCGTGACATTTTCTCAGTTCAAGCATCACCCTTTTCTGGGAAGCTGTTCTTGGCATTCTGTCCTCTGCAAGCTTCCATAACACTTATTTGATACTTGCATTTATAGAACGTATTTTTATTTTAGCTGTTTTTTTATTAGGCTGGTAAAATATTTTCATCTTATCTTTGTTGTCCAGTTGCTTGCCATGTAGTAGGCTCTCAGTAAGTGTGTTTACTTGAATGAATAGACAAATATGGAGGAGTTATACCTAGCAGTAGTCAATAGAGAGAGGCTCCTGAAATATGGGGCCCAGATAAGATGGTTTCTCTGTTTATGTGTTATAGGATACTTTGGTACCTGACATTTATGTGTTTATTTATTTAATGAGATAGAGTCTCACTCTATCACCCAGGCTGGAGTGCAGTGGTGCAGTCTCGGTTCACAGCAGCTTCAACCTCCTGGGCTCAAGCAGTCCTCCCACCTTAGCCTCCCATGTAGCTGAGACCTCAGGTGTGCACCACCATACCCAGCTAATTTTTTTTGTATTTTTTTGGTTGAGATGGGGTTTTGCTATGTTGCCCAGGCTGGTATTGAATCCTGGGCTCAAGCCACCCCCCACCTCAGCCTCCCAAAGTGCTGAGATTACCGGCATGAGCCACTGCGTCTAGCTGGTACCTGACTTTGTTTATATCTACTAGGTTCTAGATAACTAAGAGCAAGCAGAATTTTTAAGGAACTAAAATTCACAGCTTTGAAAAAATTAGTTATTATTTTCTTGTAATATGATTTATGTGGTGGTAGTTAACCTGGAAAGTAAAGAATGATGGTACTAATGTTTAATTTCCAATAATGAGACTATATGCAGTTATGCAATTTGTTGAAAGGTTAGGGGAATAAGAAATTCAGAGATTTGACGATAAGTATTGGTCGAGCATGGTGACTCACTCCTGTAATCCCAGCACCTTGAAGGTCGAGGCAGGTGGATTGCTTGAGCCCCGAAGTTGAAGACTAGCCTGGGCAACATGGGGAAACCCTGTCTCTATGAAAAATACAAAAATTATCCAGATATGCTGGCTTGCACCTGTACTCCAACTACTCGGTAGGCTGAAATCAGAGAATCGCCAGAGCCCTGGAGATTGAGGCTACAGTGCTGTCAATCCTAGCACTTTGGGAGGCCAAGTCGGGTGGATCGCCTGAGCTCAGGAGTTTAAGACCAGCCTGGGCAACACGGTGAAACCCCATCTCTACTTAAAAAAAAAAAAAAATACAAAAAATTCGCTGGGCGTGGCGTCATGCGCCTGTAATCCCAGCTACTCAGTAGGCTGAGGAAGGAGAATTGCTTGAACTCCGGAGGCGGAGGTTGCAGTGAGCATCGGTTGCAGTGAGCTGAGATGCGCCACTGCACTCCAGCCTAGGTGACAGCGAGACTCTGACTCAAGAAAAAAGAAAAGAAAAAAAAAAGCAGTACGTATTAGAGGCAAGGTAGGTAAACATTTCCTGAGAAATTGGTGCATTCTTTTTGTTTGAAATTGACCCTAAGTATTTGGCACAGCATGGCTCTAGAGAAAGGTTTCTCAGCTTTGGAACTTTTGAGACTTTGGGCCAGATAATTATCGTGGGGCCTCTGTTGTATATTGTAGGATATTTAGCGACATTCCTACCTCTGTCCATTAGATACCCATAACACATCCTGTGCAGGTTTTAACAATCAGGAATGTCTGACGAAATTGTCACAGTTGCCCTTGATTGAGACTACTACTCTAGTGAAAACTTTTCAAATATATTATTAAAATAACACTGTGGCTTGGCATTTGTTTGCATTACATGTTGTTAAAATGTCCGCGAAAACCTTTTTTTTTTTTTGAGACAGAGTCTCACTCTGTTGCCCAGGCTGGAGTGCAGTGGCACAATCTCAGCTCACTGCAAGCTCCGCCTCCCAGGTTCACGGCAGTCTCCTGCCTCAGCCTCCTACGTAGCTGGGACTACAGGC
>NW_012117644.1:646429-649814 GCF_000951035.1 Colobus angolensis palliatus
CAAGACTCTGTCTCAGAAAAAAAGAAAGAAAGTGGGGGGGGGGGGGTTAAAATGGTGTTCCATGAGAAAAACAACTTCATTTAGTTTTCAGAAGTAATCACAGGTGGTTTGCCCCTTGATATCCTTTGTATTTGAGTATGCAGAAGTTTTTGAGTATTTTCCAATACCGAATTAAAAGAAGTGTGCTGTAGTGTTGAGAAATAATACAACTAATAATTTTTACTGCTTCATTAAGGACCCTCTTAAGTGAAAGTGGAATTTTTTGTATTGTAAATTGTAGGGTCCAGCCCCACAGGGTTGGTGGGTTTTTTTCCCCGCGTGTGGAGACGAGAGATTGTAGGAATAAAGACACAAGACAAAGAAAAAACAGCTGGGCCTGGGGGACCACTACCACTAAGATGCAGAGACTGGTAGTGGCTCCGAATGCCAGACTGCGCTGATATTTATTGGATACAAGACAAAGGGGCAGGGTAAGGAGTGAGAACCATCTCCAGTGATAGGTAGGGTCACATGGGTCACGTGTCCACTGGATGCGGGGGTGGATCCTTCCCTGCCTGGCAGCCGAGGCAGAGAGGAGAGACAGAGAGACACGGCTTACGCCATTATTTCTGCATGTCAGAGACTTTTAGTACTTTCACTAATTCGCTACTGTTATCTAAAAGGCAGAGCCAGGTGTACAGGATGGAACATGAAGGTGGACTAGGAGCATGACCACTGAAGCACAGCATCACAGGGAGACGGGTAGGCCTCTGGATAACTGTGGACGGGCCTGACTTATGTCAGACCCGCCACAAGAGGTGGAGGAGTAGAGTCTTCTCTGAACTCCTCTGGGAAAAGGGAGACTCCCATTCCTGGTCTGCTAAGTAGCGGATGTTTTTCCTTGACACTGACGCTACTGCTAGACCACGGTCCGCCTGGCAACGGGCATCTTCCCAGACGCTGGCATTACCGCTAGACCAAGGAGCCCTCTGGTGGCCCTGTCTGGGCTTGACAGAAGGCTCGCACTCTTGTCTTCTGGTCACTTCTCACTATGTCCCCTCAGCTCTTATCTCTGTATGGCCTGGTTTTTCTTTAGTTATAATTGTAGAGCAAGGACTACTATAATATTGGAGTAAAGAATAATTGCTACAAACTAATGATTAATGATATTCATACATAATCATAATCTATTACCTGTATCTAGTATAACTATTCTTATTTTATATATTTTATTATACTGGAACAGCTCGTGCCCTCGATCTCTTGCCTCGGCACATAGGTGGCTTGCCGCCCACAGTAAATGGGTAACAGTGAAGAATTCCGTGTTAGTTCAGCACCATTTGGGTTGTTTCTTTGAATCATGCTGAGTTTCCAGCATTTTTACACACCATTGATATTGCACCTCATCACAGAGGTCAGAACAGTAAAGAAAAAAGGCAAAATGTCTTAGTTTTATTGCGAAAATGTTTTTGATTTCATGGAACCCCTGGAAGAAGTGTTGGGGACTTTTAGGTGTCTTTGGATCACACTTTGAGAATCACTGATCTCAAACAATATTTCACATTGGTTCATAGAGCCCTAAGCTGCTTCATAGGGCACAGCTGATGGTGTTCTACTGTACCTACTCCCTCTTCACTTCAGCCAGAGCAGTTTCTGCTTATGTCTGTTTTATATGTCGGGTTTCATAGCTAAGAAATACTTGAAAATCATTGGTCAAGGGGAGAAGAATTGAGCACCTGATTTAGGGTTGGTCTGTTCACGAAGGGACCAGTTCATCCTCCATAAATGTTACAGTCACTCATCATTTCACATCTTTGTTTAATTTTACTTCCTTTGACACAGAGCTTACTAGTATTTACTTGCTTAACCTTCTTGATAGGTAAATGGGGCCGGGTGCAATGGCTCACGCCTGTAATCCCAGCACTTTGGGAGGCTGAGGCAGGCGGATCATGAGATCAGGAGATCGAGACCATCCTGGCTAACACGGTGAAACCCTGTCTCGACTAAAAAAAATACAAAAAACTAGCCAGGTGAGGTGGCGGGCGCCTGTAGTCCCAGCTACTTGGGAGGCTGAGCCAGGAGAATGGCATGAACCCGGGAGGCGGAGCTTGCAGTGAGCTAAGATCTGGCCACTGCACTCCAGCCCGGGTGACAGAGCCAGACTCCGTCTCAAAAAAAAAAAAAAAAAAAGCTATTAGATGTAACAGTCTTTGCATTCTGACACATGATATGTTGTTTTGGTTGAAGTATATGAAGAAAATCTAGCCTCATACAGATGCATAATTGGAAAAGGGAGGAGTATTTTGATAGCCTTTTCAAATAATTCTAACTGTTCTTTGACACTGCACTCAAACCTTTTTATTTGTTTTTTTGGGACAGTCTTGCTCTGTTGCCCAAGCTGGAGTGCAGTAGCACTATCTCAGCCTACTCCAACCTCCGCCTCCCAGGTTCAAGCGATTCTCCTGCCTCAGCCTCCTGAGTAGCTGGGACTACAGGCGCACATCACCACGCCAGGCTAGTTTTTTGTATTTTTAGTAGAGACGAGGTTTTGCCACGCTGGGTTTGAACTCCTGGCCTCAAGTGATCTGCCCACCTTGGCCTCCCAAAGTGCTAGGATTTCAGACGTGAGCCACTGCGCCTGGCCTCATAGCTTTTTGAAGGGTCATTGTAGTATGGAATCTGAAATTGTGTCATTGAACTTTTGTACTCTGTTGTATTAAAAACCATTGGTCTGTATCGTACTTTGAATGGATCTTTACACTTCTATGATTTTATAACATGATGCATTCGTCGTTTGGAAATACTGATTTACTGAGTTACGCAGATCTTCCTTTTTTTATTATTTTTTATTTTTTTGTTTTTGAGACAGAGTCTCACTTTGTCACCTGGGCTGGAGTGTCGTGGCACAATCTTGGCTCACTGTAACCTCTGCATTCCAGGTTCAAGCAGTTCTTATGCCTCAGTCTCCTGAGTAGCTGGGACTACAGGTGTGCACCACCACACCCAGCTAATTTTTGTATTTTTTGTAGAGACGAGGTTTCAACATGTTGGCCATGGCTGGTCTGGGACTCCTGACCTCAAGTGATCTTCCCGTCTCAGCCTCCTAAAGAGCTGGGATTACAGGCATGAGCCCCATTGGCCCAGCCCAGATCTTCCAAATGTTGACAAATTTAATTATACAATTGTTTCTGTTTCCACCCATATCATCAAATAAGTCTTTTTAAGAATTGAGAAGCTTACAACCTGATAGTGGTGAATACCTGTTTTTAGAATTCTAATTTTTGTATCAAGTCTTTTTATTTTTTTAGATGGAGTCTCATCTGTCACCTAGGCTGGAGTGCAGTGGCATGATCTCAGCTCACTGCAACCTCGCCTCCTGGGTTCAAGCAATTCTGCCTCAGCCTCC
>NW_012117644.1:649864-651860 GCF_000951035.1 Colobus angolensis palliatus
GGCTAGTTTTTTTGTATTTTTTTTTTTTATTAGAGACGGGGTTTCACCGTGTTAGCCAGGATGGTTTCGATCTCCTGACCTTGTGATCCGCCCCTCTCGGCCTCCCAAAATGCTGGGATTACAGGCTTGAGCCACCGCGCCCGGCCGACTGGATTTTTTTTGTTGTTTTTTTGAGATGGAGTTTTGCTCTTGTTACCTCACTGCAATCTCTGTCTCCTGGGTTCAAGCGATTCTCCTGCCTCAGCCTCCCGAGTAGCTAGAATGAAGGCATGCGCCACCACAACCGGCTAATTATGTATTTCTAGTAGAGATGGGGTTTCTCCATGTTCCTCAGGCTGGTCTTGAACTCCTGACCTCATGTGATCCGCCCACTTTGGGCCTCCCAAAGTGGTGGGATTACATGCATGAGCCACTGTGCCCAGCCTTATACAGTGATTCTTAATAGTTAGATATATATTCTTTCATTTTATAAATTTATTTATTTGGTTTTGGAAACAGAGTTTCACTGTTGTCACCCAGGCTGGAGTGCAGTTGCATCATCTGGGCTCACAGCAACCTCCGCCTCCCAGGTTCAAGTAATTCTCCTGCCTCAGCCTCCTGAGTAGCGTGCAGGCTAATTTTTGTATTATTAGTAGAGACGGGGTTTCACCATGTTAGCCAGGCTGGTCTCGAACTCCTGAGCTCAGGTGATCCACCAGCCTTGGCCTCCCAAAGTGCTGGGATTACAGGCGTGAGCCACCGCGCCTAGCCGAGTGACAGAGATTTAAACACAGATGTCTCACACCAAAGCTAATATACTCTTCACTCTAAAATGATTAGAGTTATGTTAAGGGAATGGAAAAAATGCTGCTCAGTGCTGTTAGGAAGGAGCTATGTAAGATACTATGGACTCTTTAAAATTAATTTACACCCAGTGAGCAAAGTCAAGACTTTTTTTTTTTTACCCAGAGCAGCAAACAGGTAAAACACTCAGGTGGCAGGTATAATAACAAATTATTGCATAGCTAAAAGCAGCTGAGTGATAGTAGTTTACGTAATCAGTGTTGGAAAGGAGGAGGGGAAGTAAAGTGTTTTATTTTTTTTAAGATGGAGTCTGACTCTGTTGCCAGGCTGAAGTGCAGTGGCCCGATCTCGGCTCACTGCAACCTCTGCCTCCTGGATTCAAGTGATTCTCCTGCCTCAGCCTCCCAAGTAGCTGAGACTAGAGGCACACACCACCATGCCCAGCTAATTTTTGTATTTTCAATAGAGACGGGGTTTCACCATGTTGGCCAGGATGGTGTCAATCTCTTGACCTCGTGATCTGTCCACCTGAGCCTGCCAGAGTGCTAGGATTACAGACATGAGCCACTGCGCCTGGCCTTTGAAGTGTTTTTATAGTAATAAAGAGTTTAAGGGTGTGCGGCAGTCTTGTGAAAGCAGGTGAGGCTTGAGCAACAATTTTTAGGAAGAAGAGATGATTTTTAGAGAGGGTATGATGTTCTTTTTTTGTTTGAGACAGAGTGTTGCTCTGTTTTCCAGGCTGGAATGCAGTGGCGTGATCTTGACTCACTGCAACCTCCGCCTCCTGGGTTCAAGCGACTCTTGCCTCAGTCTCCCGAGTAGCAGGGATTACAGGCATGCGCCACCGCTTCTGGCTAATTTTTGTATTTTTAGTAGAGACGGGGTTTCTCCATATTGGCCAGGCAGGTCTCGAACCCCTGGCCTCAGGTGATCCACCCACCTCGGCCTCCCAAAGTGCTGGGATTACAGACGTGAGCCGCCGTGCCCAGCCTTATAGAGGATATGATGTTCTAACCAAGGGAATGGCTTGATCAAAGATCTGTCCTAGGGAGGATACCATAAAACAGAAGGTTCCAGATAGTTTTGTTGGGATATGTTATTAGGTTACATTAGGCTAATTAGTCTCTTCTTCCTGGAATTCCACCCAGCCTCCTTTCCCAGCCCTCTTGTCTAGGGCAAAAATTTTCTTTTTTTCTTTTTTTTTTTTTTTTTT
>NW_012117644.1:653085-655636 GCF_000951035.1 Colobus angolensis palliatus
TATGCCTTATACATTATCCTTACTCCATGAAAGAGATTATTTCTGGTGACTAGAACTCACATATTTGCCAGAGAAGTGTCTTTCCCTGATAGTGCTGGATCTGTAGTGCCAAATGTTGGTTTTGTAGGTTCCCCGTTTATAGTGAATGCAGGGTCATTTCCCTTTAATTAGCAGTGTTCTTTCTCTAGGAGCTGTAGGCTCTAGATTCTAGAAGCATCGGCCATGCTAGGGTCAACAATAGCTTTGTCTTGGGCGAATAGATTCTTGTGCCTTAATTTCATCCTTGTAAAATAGAGATAAAAATACTTACATCATTGGATTCTTGGGAGGTTTACATGAGATAATTCATAAACAGCATTTAGAACAGTGCCTGGGACATAGTAAGAACTCAAATGTTATCTTGTATTTCTTCCTGGGAGAGGTTTCAGCTTGGGCCAGTTTAACATATTTGAAAGAATAAAGGCTTAAGTGTGATACGCCTTTAAACTTTAATGGGTTTATTTCTGTCTCTAGGATTACTTTTTTTTTGAATGGATTTTACTACATTTTTGGAGTAAAATCCAAATGGAGTGGAAAATAGTTAATGCAAACATCTGTATTATCTAGTTCTGTTATTTGTTTGTTGAGACAGAGTCTCACTGTGTTGCCTAGACTGTACTGCAGTAGCATCATCTCAACTAACTGCAACCTCCGCTTCCTGAGTTCAAGCGATTCTCCTGCGTCAGCCACCCGAGTAGCTGGGATCACAGGTGTGCACCACTGCTATCAGCTGAGTTGTGTATTTTTAGTAGAGACGGGATTTTGCCATGTTGGCCAAGCTGGGCTCAAACTCTTGGCCTCAAGTGATCTGCCCACCTTGGCCTCCCAAAGTGCTGGAATTACAGGCGGTGAGCCACTGCATCCAGCCTTATTGTTAATAGAGGAAGTAAAATGCTACATGTTCTTTCTCTGATTGTATCAGTAGTCACAAACTGAAAACCCACGGGAACCAGGCAGTTGATGTAAATGAGTGATATTGGGTGCGTATTGTGGCATGCTCTCACAGAAGAGAGGTAAATAGAGGGAATCGCTACTAAGCTCCAGCCTGTCATTGCCATGAAGTGATTACAGTCATAGTTTGGTTAATTATCAGGTTTTTCATGAGAAGCCAAAAATCCCTCGTCGTTTTTTGGCCATAACCTTATTTTATTTTTTTATTTTGTTCATTTGTATTTCTTGAGACGGAGGCTCACTCTGTTGCCCAGGCTGGAGTGCAGTGGCACGATCTCAGCTCATTGCAAGCTCTACCTCCAGGGTTCAAGCAATTCTCCTGTCTCAGCCTCCTGAGTAGCTGGGAGTACAGGTACCACCAACACGCCCGACTAGTTTTTGTATTTTTAGTAGAGACAGGGTTTCACCATGTTGGCCAGGCTGGTCTCAAACTCCTGGCCTCAGGTGATCTGCCTGCCTCTGCCTCTCAGAGTGTTGGAATTACAGGCATGAGCCACTGCACCCGGCCAAGGGTGTGCTTTAGAGTAACTTGAACTTTTTCTGAATGCAAATGTCTATACCCCAGCCCTAGACATTTTGGTTCAGTATTTCTAGAATGGAGCCTGGCAATTTGTATTTTTGTTTGTTTGCTTGCTTGCTGGAGTGCGGTGGCACCATTCGTAGCTTGCTGCAGGCCTGAACTCCTGGGCTAAAGTGATTCACTAGCTTCAACCTCACCAGTAGCTGGTGCTGCATACAGGTACGCACCACCATGCCTCGTTTGTATTTTATTTTATTTTTTTAATAGAGACGGAGTCTTGCTGTGTTGTCCAAGCTGGTCTGGCTTTAAGCAGATCTTCCTGCCTCAACCTCCCAAAGCATTGTGATCTACAGATGTGAGCCACTGTAACCGGCCAGAGTTTGTATTTTGAAAAGCTTGCCACCTAATTCTGATGTGGCCCTCTAGAACCACTGGTTTTAGTGAGCTTTGTTTAATCAAAGGAGTTACTCAATTTTTGGATACTGAGATAAATAACTATTTAATTTTTTTTCCTAGGGAATTTTAGGAGAGAGAATATTTCTGTAAAGCATCATTTATTTAAGGAACAGCCTTATCTTTTTCAATGTTGCACAAAATGTTGGGGTATTAGAGCGACTAGAAGTGTTAGTTGGGACACTAGAATTTGGGGAAGACCTCAAAATGTAGTATTTAATTCTATTATATGAACATGGCATGAGTTTCCTAGAAGAAAAGACTACATACATTGTGTGGCTATAATAGAAGAATCATCATACCTGTCACAAAATCCAGATAAGCATGATTGGCTGTTTTCAGAGTTTTTATACTGAAAGTAGTTTACTTATTAACCTATTGTCTACTGGCAGATAAGAGGTAGCAGGCATCTAAATTTAAGGAAAATTTATGGAGGGGGGAAGCTCTTGAGTAAACCATACAGCTATTTTTATTCAGATGGGGGTTATCAAACTTTTCTTTTTTTTTTTTTTGAGGCAGAGTCTCGCTCTGTCGCCCGGACTGGAGTGCAGTGGCCGGATCTCAGCTCACTGCAAGCTCCGCCTCCCG
>NW_012117644.1:656336-662398 GCF_000951035.1 Colobus angolensis palliatus
GGATGGTCTCGATCTCCTGACCTCGTGATCCGCCCGTCTCGGCCTCCCAAAGTGCTGGGATTACAGGCTTGAGCCACCGCGCCCGGCTTAATTTTTGTACTATTAGTAGAGACCAGCTTTCACTGTGTTGGCCAGGCTGGTCTCGAACTCCTGAGCTCAGGTGATCCGCCCACCTTGGCCTCCTAAAGTGCTGGGATTACAGGCGTGAGCCACTGCGCCTGGCCAAGGTGAGGGTTTTTTTGTTTGTTTTTGAGACAGGGTCTCACCCTATCACCTTTGCTGGAGGGAAGTGGCAGGATCATGGCTCATGGCAACCTCCACCTCCTGGGCTCACGCAATCCTCCCGCCTCAGCCAACCGAGTAACTGGGACTACAATCCTCTGTCACCACACCAGTCCAACTTCGATTTTTTGTAGAGCCAGGGCTTCACCATGTTGCCCAGGCTAGTCTCGAACTCCTGGGCTCAAGCAATCAGCCAGCTTCAGTCCCCCGAGCTGCCGGGATTAGAGTTTGAGCCACTGTGCCTGGCCAGAGGTGAGGAATTTTCATCAAAGGTTTTCTGTAATCTTAGAAGTAGAAGATAGATAAGTAGGGGACCATAGAGAATAGTCTTAAAACGTAATCGCCAAGAGAATGTCAGGGCACCAGAATCTCTAAGATTTAGAGATAGAAGGCAGGGCATGCATAATTTGAAAAACATTTACTATTATCATGTTTTATATACCTTGAAGATAGGGGAAAAATAAACTTTGTAATGCAAACTATGGAAAATAAAGTCTTGTCTGGGTGCGGTGGCTCGTGCCTGTAATCCCAGCACTTTGGGAGGCCCAGGTGGGTGGACCACTTGAGATGAGGAGTTTAAGACCAGCCTTGCCAACATGGTGAAACCCTGTCTCTACTAAAAATACAAATAATTAGACACATGCCTGTAATCCCAGTTACTCTGAGACTGAGGCTGGAGAATAACTTGAACCCAGGAGGAGGAGGTTGCAGTGAGCCACTGCATACCATTCCATTTCAAAAAAAAAAAAAAAGAAAACCTGACAAAAATGTTAGTTTTTTAGGTGGTTGGGGTAGCAGACTGTGGTTATAATTTTTTGATGGGTATGATTCATAACCTCCTAGGTGGATCATATAAACATCTTGCCTCGTAGACCTGAAATACTGATTAAAAAGGAGACTTAGGTTAAAAAAAAAAAAAGGTTGAAAACATTATTTTAAATGGATGGTTAATGTTGGGATCTGAAGTTTAACCTCAAATTATGAAGTTTAACCTTACTATTCGGCTCAGGAACGTTGTAGATTAAAGATCATTTTACAAGGTTTATTTTATCATACAGTTTGAGGATATTGAATGAGAGTATATACGATAGTTTGAATAGGCCTAAGTTTGTGGAATGATAGATTTTCTAAAACAATTACATTCCATTTTGTGCTCTTTAAGAAAGAGTGATAATGTTTTCTTCTTCCCAGCTTTCTGAAACAAAGACTCATTTTGAAGATGTTTAACAAATCATTTGGAACACCCTTTGGGGGTGGCACAGGTGGCTTTGGCACAACTTCAACATTTGGACAGAGTAAGTTTTTAAAAAGGATAAAAGGGGGAAACCTTAATTACTCTCTTCTTACTAAGAACAAATCCACTCTGATAAGCTTTAGGTGGGAATTTTATTTATACTTTCGTATTTACAGCAAAGTCGTCTTGAAAAAATAACTAAGGTAAGATCTCTGTAACAGTTTTTAAGAAAGTAGAAATAAATTCTAAGTTTTCGTGGCCTTCTTCTGATCATCAGTAGAAGATACCTAAAATATTTGCATTATTTTGGTTGACAGAAAGTTATAATTTGTTACTGATTTTCAGGCCAGAAAATAATTCTTTTAATGTTGAAGTCTAAAATGCAGTTATTTCATAACTGCCCTGGAATTTACCCTGTGAACATGATGTGACATTCAGATGTCACAGAAATGTTAAAATGTGGAAGTGTCTAATCCCCATCAACCCTCCTGAGATCTAACTCCCTTCCTACCCAGTGTTGTATATGACTGATGTCTTATACAATATCGTATATGACTAATTGCCTGTAGCAATCCTTATTTACATTTAAACTTTTTTTGGAGGTGTTTTGTTGTTGTTGTTGTTGTTGTTTACCAGAAAGCCCCCCCCAAAAAAATTTTTTTTTTTTCCAGTAAAAACCGGAAACCCTGCTAGACAAATTCTAAAAGAACTGTGACACTTTGTTAAAAATGTTTATACTCATCCAAGGCTGGAAAGAATGGTATAATGAACTCTCATGTACTTATATCCCAATTTTAACAATCATCATTTTCCCAGTCTTGTTTTTATCTCTTTCTTTCCAGGGGGAGGAGAGCATCTTAACAGAATGTTTTAAATCCCAGAAACTGTCTCTACTTGATGAAATTTATTTATTTATTTTTTGAGATAGGATCCTGCACTGTCACCGAGGCTGGAGTGCATTGGCAGTATCATGGTTCTCTACAGCCTCAACCTCCCAGACCCAAGCAATCCTCATACCTCAGCCTCCTAAGTAACTGGGACCACAGTTGCACACCACCATGCCTGGCTCATTTTTCTCAGCTCGCTGTAACCTCCACCTCCTGGGTTCAAGCAGTTCTCCTGCTTAAGCCTGCTAAAGCGAGGGGATTACAAGCATAAGCCACGGCACTGGGCTAAGGATTCTTTAAGAAGCGTAACAAGCCTCTATCATACTTAATAAAATTGATAATAGAGGAAGTTTTTTTTTTTTTTTTTTTTTTTGAGGCGGAGTCTCACTCTGTCACCCAGGATGGAGTGCAGTGGCGCGATCTCGGCTCACTGCAACTTCTGCCTCCTGGGTTCAAGCAATTCTCCTGCCTCAGCCTCCCGAGTAGCTGGGACTATAGGTGCCCACCACCAGGCCCGGCTAATTTTTATTTTTTTTTTTGTATTTTAAGTAGAGACGAGGTTTCACCGTGTTAACCAGGATGGTCTCGATCTCCTGACCTCGTGATCCGCTCACGTTGGCCTCCCAAAGTACTGAGGTTACAGGCATGAGCCACTGCACCTGGCAAGGAAGTTTTCTTAAGTGGCTCCTGACCTCTTTAGAGAACTCTAGATCCACGTCTGTGGTTTTTAACTAGAAGTGCCCGTCACAGTCACCTTTGGAAGTTTTATTCAAAATACATATCTCATCAAAAATTACAGAATTAGAATTTCTGGAGTTGAAACCTGGACGTGTGTATTTTGAAAAAGCTTCCCAAGTTGTTCTGATGTGTTCCCCTGGTGAAAGACCATTTATTTCAGTGACTATGGAGTGTCACTAATTTTTTTTGAATTTTTAGTAGAGGCGGGATTTCACCATGTTGGTCAGGCTGGTCTTGAACTCCTGACCTCAAATGATTCGTCTGCCTTGGCCTCCCAAAATGCTGGGATTACAGGTGTGAGCCACTGCACCTGGCCAGCACTTTTCTTTCTATTTTTTTAACCTATGAACATCTGTAACTTTTATTGAAAAGTCACTCCTTTTGACTTCAAATTTTCATACTTACCCTGGGGGCAATGAATAAAATGTCTGTGGCTTGGTTTTTACTCTGTAATTCAAACTCTGATGGGAGTTTGAAAAAATGTTTTCAATTAGACTAGTAGTTCAAATTCAGAAGTTTAAGAAATATTAAAACACCTTTTCATTTGGTCATCTTATGTAGATTTTATTCTAAATTCTAATTTAATCTGGATTTTGCTTTTGCAGATACTGGCTTTGGCACTACTAGTGGAGGGGCATTTGGAACATCTGCATTTGGTTCTAGCAACAATACTGGAGGCCTGTTTGGAAATTCACAGACTAAACCAGGTAAGGTCTTCATTTGTGATATAACTGATTTGTTTGTAGCTGGTATAGGCATTGACTTAGCGGCTCTGATCTACTTAACTTTTTCCCTCCTTCTCCATCTCCTCAGGAGGATTATTTGGAACCAGTTCATTTAGCCAGCCAGCTACCTCCACAAGCACTGGCTTTGGGTTTGGTACATCAACAGGAACAGCAAATACCTTGTTTGGAACTGCAAGCACAGGGACCAGTCTTTTCTCATCCCAAAACAATGCCTTTGCACAAAATAAACCAACTGGCTTTGGGAGTAAGTAGGATATTGCTGGAGCTCTGCATCTAATAATTTGGCTTGCTTATTGAATGTGTTGTCTTTTCTCCTTTTTTCTATGTTCATCTACCTTCTTTTCCCGCTAATTGGCAAAAATATGGGAAGAGGAAAACTTCAATATGTACTGAAAAGGTTAATAGGCTGAAAAGGAAGACAGCATGTACATCTCTATAAGGATAGAAATTTGAAGTACTGTTACTTAAGGGATATGCAGAGGAAGAGCTTCCTGATGTAGAATGGCCAGAGAAAGGATGAAAAGCCAGGTCAGAGTAGTGTAGTTCATGTTAAGATGGGAGAATTTCAAGGAGGAATATGTTATAGTCAGCCGTATTGTGCTGCAGAGGCACTTTCTTGTCTCTGTTTTATATTTGGCATGAAGAGATTAGAGCAAGAATGACATACTGGACATGACATGGTTACTCCTCCATTCTTTGTCCATGGCAGATGTTTTTATTTGATGACTTTTTTCACTTTAAGTCCAAACATGTCTTGGGGATACTTCTCCACACAGCACTATACTTTGAGGCAACCGCTGCTAGTTCATCAGGTATGCCTTATCAAATGATGCCATTCCTGGCACAAGAGTATAGAAGAATGAATAGTTAGCCAGCCATCAGTATTTTCCACAGGGAAAGTTGTTTGTATAACATTGAAATACTTAACCATAACAATATGTAATGCAGTCTAAAGTAGTAATTCAAAAGAAATGTGCCTATTTGCTTTAAACTATATATTAAGACATGTTTTAGAAAGAAGTAGTAGCAGTTTGCCAGTGAGAAATCATAGTACTCTTTAACCTGGTAATTAAGATGTTACTAATTCTAAATATTGGCAATACATTTCTATTGCTTAGTGACATTTCTGGCACCATATGTATAACCTCTTTTTTTTTTTTTTTTTTTGAGATGGAGTCTCGATCTGTTACCCATACTGGAGTGCGGTGGCATGATCTCTGCTCACCACTGCAACCTCTGCCTCCCCGGTTCAAGTGAGTCTCTTGCCTCAGCTTCCCGAGTAGTTGGGACTTACAGGTGCCCGCTGTCATGCCTAGCTAATTTTTGTATTTTTAGTAGAGATGGGGTTTCACCATATTGACCAGGGTGGTCTCAAATTCTTGACCTTCGTGTTCCATCTGCCTTGGCCTCCCAAAGTGCTGGGATTACAGGCGTGAGCCACCGCACCTGGCATAACTTTTTTAGAAGTAGTGTCTCTGATACTTTCAGCAATATATTCCTTAGCAACAATTAAATTCATTTATGTGTAATTTTTTTTTAAACTCAGCTTTTTGGAAACGTAAAGTAATCCAAGGGTTTGCTATTTCTTTATTAGTTTCTGTAATCCAAGGATTTGCTATTTCTTTATTAGTTTCTGTAAAGTAATTGACAGTGACTGCTAATTTTTCTGAAATTTTGGGGGGTGAAATTTTCCATTAACCTATATTTGATTTCTCTAATAGGACCACTTGTATATTCTAAAGTTTTCGGTTATGTGTAGGTATATGTCATAATGTATGTAAATAAAATGTACTGTGACCACTCTTGAAGTCTGTGACAAGATGTTTTCAGAAAGACAAGTTCGTTCAGCATCTAGTTAAACGAGAAAAGGAGAAATGAGATAAAATTTATGATGAAACAAAGTATTTCTTTTAAGTTGTCTTCCAAGTGTGACCCTAGGTCTTTATGGACACTTACCTGACCAAAGGATTCAGACTTTGTTTCACTTGAAAGTTGTGAGCTTGGAAGTATGTATTTTTCTGTATGAAATTTCTGTTTGGGCCAGGCGCGGTGGCTCATGCCTGTAATCCCAGCACTTTGGGAGGCAAAGGTGGGTGGATCACGAAGTCAGGAAATCGAGACCATCCTGGCTAACTACAGTGAAACCTTGTCTCTACTGAAAAAAAAAAAAAAAAA
>NW_012117644.1:663354-682571 GCF_000951035.1 Colobus angolensis palliatus
CTGCACTCCAGCCTGGGCCACAGAGCGAGACTCCGTCTAAAAAAAAAAAGAAAAATTGAGAATGTGAAAAAGTACTGTGGCGCTAGTGCCATAGCCCAATTCCAAAGTATCTTATAGATTCTTAAATTTCTTACTGTTATCATCTCATTTTTCTTATTTTTAGATTTTGGAACCAGTACTAGCAGTGGAGGACTCTTTGGAACCACAAATACCACCTCTAATCCTTTTGGCAGCACATCTGGCTCCCTTTTTGGGCCAAGTAGTTTTACAGCTGCTCCTACTGGGACTACTATTAAATTTAACGTATGTATTTTCTTCCAATCTTTGTGGAATGTTTTTTCCCGCATGTATATTTCTTTGCAGGATGAATAGTAAAGTTGCTTCTCATCCAGCTTAGCTTGACACTTCCTGAACAATGTGTTAAAAACAAAATCTATAAATAGTTGTATAGTAGACAGGGAAACTTGTGAAATGCAAATCTAGATTATGATGTATATTTGAATTAGGCTCATCCCAATCAAATGTGTATTCATAAAATTTTATAATAAGCTGGTATAAGATAGAATTTGAATTTACTTTGTTAAAAATTTGCTTCTGAATGGTCAGCTGTTGGTTTGGTTTGGTTTAGTTTGGTTTGTTTTGTTTTAAGACGGAGTTTCACTCTTGTTGCCCAGGCTGGAGGGCGGTGGTGTGATCTCAGCTCACTGCAGCCTCCACCTCCTGGGTTCAAGTGATTCTCCTGCCTCTGCCTCCCGAGTAGCTGGGATTACAGGAGTCCACCTCCATACCCAGCTAATATTTTTGTAGTTTTAGTAGAGATGGCGTTTCACCGTGGTGGCCAGGCTGGTCTTGAACTCCTGACCTCGGGTGATCTGCCCACCTCTGCCTCCCAAAGTGTTGGAATTACAGGTGTGAGCCACCATTACCGGCCTGGTCAACTATCCTTTACGGAAATAAAGAATAGGGGACAAATAAGAGTAACTCATCAACATTCTGTACCAGATTAAAAATACAGGTTTTGTTGATGAAGTGGCTAAATGGGGCCATAAAGTTCTTTTGTGTGTGTGTGTGCTTTTTTTGAGAGGGGTTGAGTGGAGGGCTAGAGTGGAGGATTTTGTTTACAGAAACATATGGAATACCACTTGATGTAAATGTTTGGGGGATTCTTAGGGTACGCTGAAAGTGCAGTTAGCCTAATGGAAATCTTTGGCAGAAATAAAACTTGTTAAAATATACTCCAAAAAATGAAGAATTTCTCAGGTAAATTGGTTAATTCATAGTACTAAATTTACAACCCCGAATGTAAAGTTAAAATATAAACAATAGTGAAAAATACTGTGTGATACCTTTTGTAAAGCACAATAGTTGAGAAAACTGGCAGTACAAGCAGGAATCATTAGTTTTACTTATTGTAAACTATACTTTTTCCTTGTAAGGTTATCGGGGAAAAACAGGTTTCCATATTTCTTTTTTTTTTTTTTTCTGAAGACAGACTGGAGTGCAGCGGTGCAATCTTGGCTCACTGCAACCTCTGCCTCTTGGGTTCAAGTGATTCTCCTGCCTCAGCCTCCCAAGTAGCTGGGATTACAGGCACCCACCCAAGCTAATTGTTGTATTTTTAGTAGAGATAGGGTTTCACCATGTTGGCCAGGCTGGTCTTGAACTCCTAACCTCAAGTGATCCACCCACCTCGGCCTCCCAAAGTGCTGGGACTGCAGGCATGAGCCAGTGCTCCCGGTCGGTTTCCGTATTTTTGTTGTTGTTGTTGCTGTTTTTTGAGATGGAGTCTCACTGTGTTGCCCAGGCCAGAGTGCAGTGGCGCAGTCTTGACCCACAGCAACCTCCACTTTCCGAATTCAAGCGATTCTCCTGCCTCAGCCTCCTGAGTAGCTGGGACTACAGGTGCGTGCCACCATGCCTGGCTAATTTATTGTTTTTTTTTTTTTTATTTTTTAGTAGAAACGAGGTTTCACCATATTGGCCAGGCTGGTCTCAAACTCCTGACCCTGTGATCCACCCGCCTCGGCCTCCCTGAGTGCTAGGATTACAGGTGTGAGCCACCGTGCCCAGCCCTCTGTATTTTTTTAATGCAACATTACAGGGCAGAATAGAAAGGAGAACTTAGATATAGAGGTTTAAATGTATATATTGGGTAAAACTTTCCTTGTGCATAATATTACATGTATTTTAGCATGTAATTGGATGGCTTAGGTTATGGGATTAATCCTTGGGTTTGTGATTACTTTGTTACTAACATTGATTTATTCAGATAATCTTCATGTGGGGAGAGATCAGAAATGCAGTATATTTAATCAAGCGCCCTTGAAACCATCTCAGTATAAAAGACCTGGGAGGACTAGTTTTAGAGTTCAGTGGTTGAGAAATTGTGTCTGAGAGAGTAGGAATATAAAACTTGGACCTACAAATTTGCCTTTATTTCTTTGCAGCCTCCAACTGGTACAGATACTATGGTCAAAGCTGGAGTTAGCACTAACATAAGTACCAAGCACCAGTGTATTACTGCTATGAAAGAATATGAAAGCAAGTCACTAGAGGTCAGTAAAATACAATACAGAATGTCAGTCTAACCTTTTTGATTCTATTGGAATGCAGCTTTTAAAAATGGTTTTGATTATCTTTAGGATAGAGGGGTTCAGTTTGGGTTTATGTAAAAAATTAACAACCAAATTATTTTTAAAAATCAAGTATTATTTCTAGGTATCTACTTGTTTAGGCAGGGATAATATTCAGGGATATGTGAAGGTATAGCACCCCAATGGTCTTTTTTTTTTTTTTTTTTTTTTTGAGCTTTTTTGCCCAGGCTGGAATGCAGTGACACAATCACAGCTCACTGCAGTCTCAGCTTCCCAGGCTCCATGTCCTTAGCCTCTCAAATAGCTGGGACTGCTGGCATGTGCCCCATGCCCAGCTAATGTTTAAATATTTTTTTGTAGAGATGAGGTCTTAATATGTTGCTCAGGCCGGTCTCAAACTCCTGAGCTCAAGTGATCTTTCTTCCTCGGCCTCCCAGTGTGCTGGGATAACACGCATGAGCCCCTGAGCCCGGTCTAATCGTCTGTTCTGATTGGATGTTGCTTCTGTTACACTGGGCAATGTGTATGCATGCATATGAAGTTGTTTTTAGTAAAATTATGCAAAGTCATACAGCTTAATAAAAGTTTTTCTTTTTTTTTTTTGAGCCAGTGTCTCACTCCGTCACCCAGGCTGGAGTGCAGTGGTGCATCTTGGCTCACTATGACCTCTGCCTCCCAGGTTCAAGCAATTCTTGCACCTCAGCCTCCCTAGTAGCTTGGATTACAGGTGTGGGCCACCACACCCAGCGAAACTTTTTTTTTTTTTTGGGAACGGAGTCTTGCTCTATTGCCTAGGCTGGAGTGCAGTGGCGTGATCTCAGCTCACTATAAACGCTGCCTCCTGGATTTAAGCAGTCTCCTGCCTCAGTCTCCAGAGTAGCTGGGATTGCAGCTGCACGCCACTATGCCCGGCTAATTTTTGATTTTTTTGTAGAGATGGGATTTTGCTGTGTTGGCCAGGCTGTTCTTGAACCCTGGCCTTGTGATCCGTCTGCCTCGGCCTCCCAAAATGCTGGGATTACAGGCATGAGCTGCAACGCCCAGCCACATTATGTACTTTTTAATGGCTATCTTTCAACATTGAGATATTCATCCATGTTGTTGCATGAAGTTAGTTTGTTCATTCTTATTGCTTATGTAGTAGGTTGTTGTACGTTGTGATAGTCATTCCTGATTGTAGTGATTGCTTCTTTCTGCATACCAAAATATGCTTGCTTTATTGGGCTGTGCCAGGAGCATACTGACTTGAGACAAAATTGGTAAACTTTATTCTTTTTCTAAACTTTTTACCCCACAGAATCTGCATCTTTTAATTCACTATAATTTTTATTTTATTTTTATAGTTTAGGGCTAGGGAGAGTTAGGATTATTTTATGGCATTTTACCGAAAGAGTGTATTGTTTGTAAAAGAAAACTGAGATTAAGATATGATTGACTCTTTGTCTTGTAGTTTTACGATAATTATGGTATGAATTTTAGTGTCTGTTGGAAATGTTTTTCTTTAATGATATAATGTCATTCCTTAGTTTTCTCTCTTTCAATCATGGTTCCTATGTGAAAGTAGAGCTTGAATACTAAATTCAAGTATTTAGCCTCCTAAATATTTTTAGCTACATATTAAGATTAGAAATATGTTTTCCCTCCCTTCAGGAACTTCGTTTAGAGGATTATCAGGCTAACAGGAAAGGCCCACAGAACCAGGTGGGAGCAGGTACCACAACTGGCTTGTTTGGGTCTTCTCCAGCCACTTCCAGTGCAACAGGACTCTTCAGTTCCTCCACAACTAATTCAGGCTTTGCATATGGTCAGAACAAAACTGCCTTTGGAACTAGTAAGCACTTGATATCATATTAGATTATATTGAGGAGAGACAGATAACTAAAACTAAAACATAATTGCCATTTTGGGTTAAGTGCTATGGAGAAAAATAATAATTCAGGGATACCATAGGAATAGGGAGGAATGCCTGGATATATGTGGGGAAAGGGAGAAAGACAGTTTAAGATGAAGATGACTAAGAAATACTTCACATGAGAAGGTGATGTTTGAGCAGTGACGTATCTGAAGAAGATGAAAGAGCAAGTTGTACAGATTGCTGGGGGAAGAACATTCCAGCTAGTGGAAACTGAGTCTAAAAACTCTTGAGTTTTGGCCATTTGAAGAGAGGGCAAGGGAAAATACTGGGGGATATGGGGCCATATTTTATACGACTTTGTAGACTAATATCAAGACTTGAATTTTTACTTGATTTAGGAAATCCTGAGAGTTGTTTAGACAGAGAAGTCACGTGATTG
The DNA here is from genome assembly GCF_000951035.1 of Colobus angolensis palliatus. Lineage (NCBI taxonomy): Eukaryota > Metazoa > Chordata > Mammalia > Primates > Cercopithecidae > Colobus > Colobus angolensis. Next base: position 668,243 of record NW_012117644.1, read on the forward strand.
TGAGTGAAGGATGATTCTAAAGTCTCCTATATTGAGAGTAGGTGGCAAGAAAGAGTAGAAACAAATTACTTAGAAAGCTGTTACCAACATGAGAGGTGTTAGTGGCTTGGACAAGGATGGAAAAGAGGCCAAGTGGGGTGGCTCATACCTGCAATCCTAGCACTTTGGGAGGCCAAGGCAGGTGGGTTGCCTGAGGTGAGGAGCTCAAGACTAGCCTGGCCAACATGGTAAAACCCTGCCTCTACTAAAAATAATGAAAATTAGTTGGACATGGTGGCAAGTGTCTGTAATCCCAACTACTTGGGAGGCTGAGGCAGGAGAATCGCTTGAACCTGGGGGGCAGAGGTTGCAGTGATCTGAGATCACACCATTGCACTCCAGCCTGGGTGACAGAGCAAGACTCTGTTTCAAAATAATAAGGATGGAAAAGAAAAAAGATGAGGTTCTGGACCTAGTTTGATTCTAGAACTGATGGGATTTGCCGATGGATTGGTTTAATGTGGGATGTGAAAGAGGAGTTAAAGATGATGACTAATTTACTTTACAAAAATACTACTTTTGCAAAAGTAATGCACATATATGATACAAAGTTCACAAAATATAGAAAACTAAATAACCAGAGGTTATATAATTTGCTTCTACACTTTCCCCAGCCACCAGTTTGCCTCTGTATAGAAAAGCAAAAATTAGAGCTTTTCATAGCCTTCTAAAGAGATGTACATACACATACACACACAAAAATACATATTTAAGTAATATTTAACCTACTTTTTCTTTCCTCTTTTTGAGACAGGGTCTTAGGTTCTTACTTCTGTTGCCCATGCTAGAGGGCAGTGGTGTGATCACAGCTCACTGCAGCCCCGACTTCTGGGCTCAGGTGATTCTCCTACCTCAGCCACTCTATAGGCATGTGCCACCACACCCAGCTAATTTTATTTTATTTATTTATTTTTTGAGATGGAGTCTCACTGTTGCTCAAGCTGCAGTGCAGTGCAACCTCCAACTCCCAGGTTCAAGTGATTCTCCTGCCTCAGCCTCCTGAGGAGCTGGGGTTACAGGCGCCCGCCACTATGCTTGGCTAATTTTTTATATTTTTAATAGAGTTGGGGTTTCACTACGTTGGCTAGGCTGGTCTCAAACCCCTGACATCAGGCGATTAACCAGCCTCAGCCTCCCAGAGTGCTGGGATTATAGGTGTGAGCCATGGTGCCAAGCCCTAATTTTTTTTTTAGACGGAGTTTCGCTCTGTTGCCCAGGCTGGAGTGCAGTGGTGTGATCTCAGCTCAGTGCATCCTCCACCTCCCGAGTTCAAGCAGTTCTCTGCCTCAGCCTCTGAAGTAGCTGGGATTACAGATGCCCACCACCATGCCTGGCTGATTTTTTTGTATTTTTAGTACAAAAATAGCCTGGCCAAGATGGTTTTACCATCTTGGTTTTACCATCTTGGCCAGGCTGATCTGAACTCCTGACCTCAGGTGATCGCCCATCTCAGCCTCCCAGCTTGCTGGAATTACAGGCGTGAGCCACCGTGCTTGCCAGCATTGACTAATTTTCGTATTTTTAGTAGAGATGGGGTTTTGCAATGTTGGCCAGGCTGATCTCGAACTCCTGGCCTCAAGCAGTCTGTCTGCTTCAGCCTCCCAAAGTACTGAGATTACCAGTGTGAACCACCATGTCCATCCTAATGTACTTTTCAATCTTGATATTCCATGATTTAGTTTAGTATGTGTTTTATTTGTTTGTTTGTTTTTGAGACAGAGTCCCACCTTGTTGACCGGGCTAGAGTGCAGTGGAGCAATCATAGCTCACTGCAGCCTTGAACTCTTGGGCCCAAGTAATATTCCCACCGTTCTGCCTGGCTAATGTTTCATAATTTTTTCTGTTTTTTGGTGGGAGTTGGAGGACACTGTCTAGCTCTGTCACCCAGGCTGTCGTGCAGTGGCTCCATCACAGCTCCCCACAGCCTCAAACTCCCAGGCTCAAGCCATACTCCCACCTCAGTATCCCTAGTAGCTAAAACCACAGGCACAAGTCATTATGCCTGACTAATTTTTACAATTTTTTTATAGAGATGGGGTCCCATTGTGTTGCGTATGCTGTTCAGGAACTGCTGTCCTCAAGTGATCCTCCTGCCTTGGCCTCCCAAAATGTTGTTATTACAGATGTGAGCCACTGTGCCTGGCCCATATTCATTATTGAATATTACATATCAGACTCTGGGCTGGATATATTCATGTAAAGAAGCAGCCTTTGTTCTCAATAACTTAGACTAGCAAGTTTAAAATACACATGCTGACTTCTAGTGTATTATCTTGTAAAATAGAAGGAAGCTGTGGACTTACAAGGGAAGATCATTTAGCCTAGTTAGACTTCTTGGGGTCAGGGTGTTATTACAGAAGTTAAAGTTCAAATCTAGAAGCTGGGCGCGGTGGCTCAAGCCTGTAATCCCAGCACTTTAGGAGGCTGACATGGGCGGATCATGAGGTCAGGAGATCGAGACCATCCTGGCTAACACGGTGAAACCCCGTCTCTACTAAAAAATACAAAAAACTAGCCGGGCGAGGTGGCGGGCGCCTGTAGTCCCAGCTACTCGGGAGGCTGAGGCAGGAGAATGGCGTAAACCCGGGAGACGGAGCTTGCAGTGAGCTGAGATCCGGCCACTGCACTCCAGCCTGGGCAACAGAGCGCGAGACTCCGTCTCAAAAAAAATAAAAAAATAAAAAAAAAACAAATCTAGAGTTAGGTGAAGGATGGAAAATGAAAAGGTTATCAAGTAGTGAATGAAGGGTAGTAGATAACATAAGGACTTCAAATAACTGGACAATGGAAGGTTTTGTATTTTTGGGTGTTTACATTTTTTTTCTTTTCTTTTTCCTAAAAGGTACAACTGGATTTGGAACAAATCCAGGTGGTCTCTTTGGCCAACAGAATCAGCAGACTACCAGCCTCTTCAGCAAACCATTTGGCCAGGCTACAACCACCCAGAACACTGGCTTTTCCTTTGGTAATACCAGCACTCTAGGACAGCCAAGCACCAACACCATGGTAAGGGAACAGACCGTTATTTACCTCCAAGTCTTACTTGTAGAGTTAAGTAATCATGTCTAACTAGCAAATTCTGCCTCTACTGCAGATCTTAAGAGTTGAGGGTATTTAATGAAGGAACGAGAACAAAGTCTTAGAATAATTAAGACCTAGATTCTAGCCTGGGCTCTACTCTTTAATTGTTGAGATGCTGTTGAGGCGGTCACTTATCCTTTCTGAAAGTATTTTTCTCATCACTAAGTAGGAACTACTTAGTGGGCTGGACTTGGCCCTCTTGAAGCTATGCCTTGGAAGATTAACTGCAGCCATTCTATAGGGTATAGGAGAAAATACTTACTTATTACTATGTTTTGGAATATAGCCAACAACAGGAACTAAGGGAGCTTTCAGCTAGTTCCCTTAGGGGGAATCATACAAATAAATTTTTTTTTTTTTTTTTTAAAGGGAGACCTACAACTTAGAGCCATACTGTGTCCAAAGAGAAGGTCCTCATGGTCATTACTAGTTTATTTCTAGGGACCTTTTTTAGGGAAGTATGAAATTAAAGAATGAAGTGATATGTGAGTAATTGATCAGAACTTGGAATTTACCTCATCTTAAAATTAGAGATACTTTTAATGATTAAAAAACAAGTATGGGCTGGGCACAGTAGCTTATGCCTGTAATCCCATCACTGCTGAGGTGGGCAGATCACTTGAGATCAGGAGTTCGAGACCAGCCTGGCCAACATGGTAAAACCCCGTCTCTGCTAAAAATACAAAACTTAGCCAGGCACAGTGGTTGGTGCCTGTAATCCTGACTGCTTTGGAGGCTGAGGCACAAGAATAGCTTGAACCCAGGGGGAGGCAGAGGTTGTAGTGAGCTGGGATCGCTCCATGGCACTCCAACCTGGGCAACAAAGCGAGACTTCATCTCAAAAAAAAAAAGTATGCTTGTACCCCCAGGTCTTCAAAATACTAGATGACTGATTTCAGTAACATGAAAAAGATCAGCCGGGCATGCTGGCTCATGCCTGTCATCCCAGCACTTTGGGAGACTGAGGTGGGGTGGATCATGAGGTCAGGAGTTCAAGACCAGCCTGGCCAACATGGGGAAACCCCATCTCTACCAAAAATACAAAAATTAGCTGGGCGTGGTGGCAGGTGCCTGTAATCGAAGCTACGCAGGAGGCTGAGGCAGGAGAATTGCTTAAACCCAGGAGGCAGAAGTTGCAGTTGAGCCGAGATTGTGCCACTGCACTCCAGCCTGGGCGACAGAGCAGGACTCCATCTCAAGACAAACACACAAACAAACAGAAAAGGATCATAATCCATGACTAAGTGGGATTTATCCAAGGAAGATTGGTTCAGCATATCATCATTAATCATTGTAATACACTGTGGTAATATAATTTTAAAAACAACCACATGATCATCTCAGTAGGTACAGATAAAACATTTGACACTTTTACATGATAAAAACACTGAAGGAAGAATAAGAAGGAACCCAGAATAGCCAAAACAATCTTGAAAAACAACAAGTTGGAAGACCCTCAGGCTTCTTTCTCTTTTTTTTTGAGACTGATTTTTCGCTCTTGTTGCCCAGGCTGGAGTGCAATGGCACGATCTCAGCTCACTGCAGCCTCTGCCTCCCGGGTCAAGAGATTCTCCTGCCTCAGCCTCCCACATAGCTGGGATTGCAGACGTGTGCCACCATACCCAGCTAATTTTGTATTTTTAGTAGAGCCGAGGCTTCACCATGTTGGTCAGGCTGGTCTCGAACTCCTGACCTCAGGTAATCCACCCACCTCGGCCTCCCAAAGTGCTGGGATTCCAGGCATGAGCCTCCGTACCCGGCCTTCATGTTTCTCAATTTAATTTATTTTTCTTTTATTTTTTTTGAGACAGAGTCTCACTCTGTCGCCCGGGCTGGAGTGCAGTGGCCGGATCTCAGCTCACTGCAAGCTCTGCCTCCCGGGTTCACGCCATTCTCCTGCCTCAGCCTCCCGAGTAGCTGGGACTACAGGCGCCCGCCACCTCGCCCGGCTAGTTTTTTGTGTTATTTAGTAGAGATGGGGTTTCACTGTGTTAGCCAGGATGGTCTCGATCTCCTGACCTCGTGATCCGCCCGTCTCGGCCTCCCAAAGTGCTGGGATTACAGGCTTGAGCCACCGCGCCTGGCCAATTTTATTTATTTTTCTATGACAGGCCTTGCTGCAGTTACCCAGGCTGGAGTGCAGTGGCGTGAACTCAGCTCACTTCATCCTCCGCCTCCTGGGCTAAGCGATCCTCCCACCTCACCTCCCAAGTAGCTGGGACCACAGGCAGGCACCACCACGTCCAGCTAATTTTTGTAGTTTTTGTAGAGATGGGTTTTCATCGAGTTATCCAGGCTGGTCTCGAGCTTCTGGGCTCAAACAGTCTGTTCTCCTTGCACTCCCAAAGTGCTGAGATTACCTTTTAGCCAGGCCTTTTAGCACATGGTTGTCGTCCCAGCTACTCAGGAGGCTAAGGTCGGGGAATCACTGAGGTCAGGAGTGAGCAGCTGTACCTGGCTTTACTTCTCAATTTTAAAACTTACTATAAAGCAATAGGAATTGTGTTACTGGCATAAGGAGAGACATAGACCACAGTTGAATAGAAGTGAGAGTCCAGAAATAAACCCTCACATTTGTAGACAATTGATTTTCGACAAGGATACCAAAACAATTCAGTGAGGAAGAATAATCTTTTCAACATGTGGTGCTGAGATGACTGATTATTCACATGCAAAATAATGAGGTTGGATTCTTTCTTCACAGCACTGAGTTAACTGCAAAAGTTAAAACTGATCAGTTTTGTTTTTTTTTTTTTTTTTTGAGACAGTCTTGCTCTGTTGCCCAGACTGGAGTGCAGTGGCACGATCTTGGCTCACTGCAGCAACCTCTGCCTCCTGGGTTTAAGCGATTCTCTTGCCTTGGTCTCCCAAGTAACTGGAATTACAGGTATGCACCACCGTGCCTGGCTAATTTTTTTGTATTAAGTGGAGACAGGGTTTCACCATGTTGGCCAGACTGATCTCGAACACCTGACCTCAAGTGATCCGACTGCCTTGGCCTCCCAAAGGGCTGGGATTACAGATGTGAGCCACTATGTCTGGCCAAAAATTGATCAAATTTCTAAATGCAAGAGCTAAAATTATAAAACTGTTAGAAGAAACCTAGTTAGACAAGAATATCTTAGATACGACACCAAAAGCAAAAGCAGAAAAAGAAAAAATAGATAAATCGGGCTTTTTCAAAATTAAAACCTTTTAGCCAGGCCTTTTAGCACATGCTTGTTGTCCCAGCTACTCAGGAGGCTGAGGTGGGGGAATCACTGAGATCAGGAGTTAGAAGCTGCAGTGCACTATCATCGTGCTGTGAATAGGCCACTGCACTCTAGCCTGAGTAACATAACGATACCCTATCTCTAAAAAAAAAAAAAAAAAAAGAAAGGCAGAAAAACATTTATATATCAAGGGGATATCATCAAAATGAAAAGAAGACCTGTAAATGGAAGAAAATATTTGAAAATCATACATGTGATATAGGACTTGTATCCAGGATATATAAATAACTCTTATAATTCAATAGTAAGACAATAACTTATTTAAAAAGGGCCCAGGATTTGAATTGACATTTCTCCAAAGAAGATATGTAAGTGGTGTGATAATATGCTTAACATCATAAATCATCAGGGAAAGGCAAATGAAAACCAAAATGAAATACCACTTTGCACCTACTTGAAAGATATAATAAAGACAGTAATAGGCCAGGCGTGGTGACTCATGCCTTTAATCCCAGCACTTTGGGAGGCCGAGGCGGGCAGATCACGAGGTCAGGAGTTCGAGACTAGCCTGGACAACATGGTGAAACCCCATCTCTACTAAAAATAACAAAAAATTATCCGGGCATGGTGGTGCCCACCTGTTGTCCCAGCTACTCGGTGGGCTGAGGCAGGAGAATCTCTTGAACCCGGGAGGTGGAGGTTGTGGTGAGCCGAGATCGCGCTACTGCACTCCAGCCTCGGTGACAGTGTGAGACTCAATAAAAACAAAAAAAAAGACAGTAGTAAGTATTGAACCTGGAGAAGTTGGAACCCTTATACATAGATGGTAGGAATGTAAAATGGTGCCACCCGTTAGAAAACAGTTTGGTGGTTCCTCAAAATGTTAAACAGAGTTGTGATATGAACCAGCAGTTGCACATCTTGGGATTTACCAAAGAAAAATAAGACACTGACTTGTACACAAATGAACATAACAGGATTATTCATAATGACTAAAATGTAGAAATAACCTAAAGATCTATTAACAATGAATGGGTAACCAATTGTGGTATATGCATATAATGGAATATTGTTTAGCCATAAATTGGAATGAAGTACTGATACATGCTACAACACAGGTGAACCTTGAAAACGTGCTACCTGAAACAAGTTTGTCACAAAAGACCACATTTTTAATGACTCCATTCATATTAAATGTTCAGAATTTTTAAAAAATCCACAGAAAAAGATTAATGGTTCCCTAGGGATGGGGAGTAATTGCTGATGGGTCTGGGATTTCTTTTGAGGGTGGTGAGAATTTAGATAGTAGGGATGGTTGCACAACTGTGAACATGCAAAACATCACTGAATAGTCCACTGTAAATGAGTGAATTTTGTGGTATGTGAATTGTGTCTCAATAAAACTTTAAAAAACAGCACAGTGAATTCCCTCTTTAGCAAGTCTGTTAGCACAATATTTTTCCTTTGTTAATGCATAAGTAAAATACATTGTTAAACATAGGATGATGCAGACTGCCCATTGGAAATGAGTAGAGTGTCTCATTTAGAATTAAGGCTTTTGGCTGGGTGCAGTGGCTCACACCAGTGTTTTGGGAGGCCAAGGCGGATGGATCACCTGAGGTCAGGAGTTTGAGACCAGCCTGGGCACATTGTGAAACCCCATCTCTACTAAAAATGCAAAAATTAGCTGGACGTGGTGGTGTGCCCTTGTAGTTCCAGCTACTTGGGAGGCTGAGGCAACAGAATCACTTGAACCTAGGAGGCGGAGGCTGCAGTGAGCTGAGATTGTGCCACTGCACTTCAGCCTGGGCAACAGAACGAAACTCCATTATCAAAAAAGGAATAAGGCTCTTGAACATAACATTCCTACCTCAGTCCATGTTGATTTATTTTCGCTGATTATTTTTGGTTACTTGATTTTAAGTCCACTCCCCAGCTTGATAGTGATTAGTTCTTTTCACCTAAATCTAAGTTATTTAGCCTAGTATCTGTCATATAAGTTTGAAAAAATGGTAACTTTTTTTGTTGTTGTTAATCTGAGATTCGTTGCGGAAACTATTGTAGGGTATCTTTTAATCTATATAAACTTCTTTGCAGGGTTTATTTGGAGTAACCCAAGCCTCACAGCCTGGAGGTCTTTTTGGGACAGCTACAAACACCAGCACTGGGACAGCATTTGGAACAGGAACAGGTCTCTTTGGGCAGACCAATACTGGATTTGGTGCTGTTGGTTCGGTAGGTTTCTACAGTTGACTGTAATTTGAAGATGTGTGTAGATTGGTTAAAGGAATTTTCTTCTAAGGATCTGACTCTCTTGCAAGTATTTTTATTGGGTATATTATTGCACCAGCCTAATATGATTTGATTTTGAGAACAAAAGGCTATGTGATATAAGATGTAATTTTCAGGTTAACTTCAGGTTTGTTTTCAATTAATAAATTCTTTTCTTTTTAAAATTTCTTTGCCTCAGTGCTTATGTGCATCGTACTTCTGATAGCATTGGTTAAATTGTTGAGTCTAAATTCAAGTTCTTTTGCTTTGTTTGAATCAGATGATTTTTAACTCCTAGTTCTTCCCTCTTTTGTAGGTGATAAATTGGTATGATATTTGGGAATGAAATGTTTTTGGGGTTGATCAAGTTGTTGAAATTGTTGAGAGACTCATGGAAGAAGCTTTGAACTTGCTGTTGTGAGTCGGTTAAAAAAAGAAAAAAGGGCCAGGTGCGGTGGCTCACGCCTGTAATCCTAGCATTCTGGGTGGCCGAGGCCAGTGGATTACCTGAGGTCAGGAGATCGAGACCAACCTGGCCAACATGGTGAAACCTCATCTCTCCTGAAAATACGAAAAAATACTAGCCGGGTGTGGTGGTGGGTGCCTGTAATCCCAGCTACTTGAGATGCTGAGGCAAGAGAATCACTTGAACCCAGGAAGTGGAGGTTGCAGTGACCCAAGATCTCCCCATTACACTCTAGCCTGGGCAACAAGAGCAAAACTCCGTCTTATAAAAAAGGAACACAAAGTCCCTAAAACATATGGTCCTGTTTTCATGGAGGTTGAAATTTCTCTTTTCTTTTTTTAAACTTTGGACAGATAATTGTGAGAAATTGAGAAAATTAGATAATGCTTCAAGACATTCTGATACTTTTGTTGTTGTGGTTGTGGTTGTTTTTGAAACTGAGTCTTATTCTGTTGTCCAGGCTGTACTACAGCGGCATGATCTCGGCTCACTGCAACCTCTCCCTCCCAGGCTCAAGTGATTCTCGTGCCTCAGCCTCCCAAGTAGCTGGGATTACAGGCGTGTGACACCATGCCAGGCTAATTTTTTTTTTCTTTTTTTTTTGGGACGGAGTCTCGCTGTGTTGCCCAGGCTGTAGTACAGTGGCGCACGATCTCAGCTTACTGCAATCTCTGCCTCCCAGGTTGAAGCAATTCTCTGCCTCAGCCTCCTGAGTAGCTGGGGTTACAGGCATCCGCCACCATGCCCAGCTAATTTTTGTATTTTTAGTAGAGACGGGGTTTCACCATGGTGGCCAGGCTGGTCTTGAACTCCTGATCTCATGACCCACCTGCCTTGGCCTCCCAGAGTGCTAGGATTACAGGCGTGAGCCACCACGCATGGCCTTAATTTCTGTATTTTTTAGTAGAGGTGGGGTTTTGCCATGTTGGCCAGGCTGGTAACTCGTGGCCTCAAGTGATCCTCCCACCTTGGCCTTTCAAAGTGCTGGGATTACAGGTGTGAGCTACTGTGCCCGGCTTCCAGTACTTTCTAGTAACAGATTTATTGATGTATAGCTCACATGCCATACAATTTGTCTCTTTACAGTGTACAGCTAGGTGGTTTTTAGTACATCGACAAAATGTGCAACTATCAGTAGTTTTAGAACATACTCATTATGCCAAAAAGAAATGCCATAGTCATTGGCAGTCACTCCCGATTTTCCTCTAATCATCTTAAGCCTACTTTCTCTCTATGGATTTGACTATTTTGAACACTTCATGTAAATGGAATCATAATATATGGTCTTTTGTGATTGGTGTCTTTTACTTAGCATAGCGTTTTCAAGGTGCGTCCATGTTGTAGCATGTTCAAAGTTTTTCTTGTAATAATTTCTTCTGGCATAGTAAATATTTGCTACATTTCTCTTAACAGGTAAAAAGATATTTGATGGCCTTGTTTTTTTTTTCTTTGCCCCACTGAAATCCGGTTTCATTGGATTCATTGTGTTTCAGTGGTAATCCTTAGGGGTCACCATTAACTTTTCAGGCCAGAAGCATTCTGTGTTTATATTTTTTGATAGCCTTTATTCATCTTTTTTCTACCTTTTTTATAAATGTTAGGACATCTTTCCCCCACCCCGTACCCAATCCAATATACCTGAGGTAACCTGTATTTAGTTTGGTGTGTCTTAATATTATTTTAAATTTTCCTGTATTCTATTCTTTTTAGACCCTGTTTGGCAATAACAAGCTTACTACATTTGGAAGCAGCACAACCAGTGCACCTTCATTTGGTACAACCAGTGGCGGGCTCTTTGGTAACAAACCAACCCTGACTTTAGGAACCAATACAAACACTTCTAATTTTGGTACATATAAAAAGCAGGTTTGGCTCTCTTAAAGTTACACTGACTATACCACACATTATTCTCCTGATTCGTATGATTGGAAATATTTAAAAGTTCTCAGGTAAGCCATAGCTTGATGTGAAGTACAAGAGGGAAAAGTTTAAAGTCCTGGATATGGCTTGAGATCATTAGTAGGCATGTAAATTGCTTTTCATTTACTTTGGATTATCTCAGCAATAGCTGAGAAACCATAAAGGAAACACATTTGGTTAAGTGACACATTGTATGAGGCCAGGTTTCAAACCTGTGGTGGTATACAGGAGATATTTGGTTGTTCTTATTTTTGTTGTTGGTTTGTTGTGTTGTTTTGTTTTTGCTTTTTGTTTTTTGTTCTGTTTTTTGTTTTTTTTTTGGTGGATAACAGGGTCTTTATATCGCCTCAGCCTCCCAAAGTGCTGAGATTACAGGTGTGAGCCACTGCAACTGGCCTGGTTATTCTTAGTGAAAGTCGAAATATGCCAGGTATTGTGGTAAGCACCTGTAGTCCCAGCCATTATGGAGGCTGAGTCAGGTGTATCACTTAGGAGTTCAAGGCTGCAGTGTGCTGTGATCACACTTGTGAATTGCCACTGCATTCCAGCCTAGGCAACATAGTGGAAGCAGGTCTCTAAAAAAATAAAATAAGAAAAATAATATAAGAAAGTTGAAACCTTTCTGATTTGGGGAATTATTCAGTAGTTTATTTTTTACCGTTTCAAAAATTTTGAATGCATGTTCATTGTATACATATTCGTTGTTAAAAATCTGGAAAATACAGAAAAGATTGAACAATAATTTTAAAAACCTTAACCTACTGTCTTGGAGATATGCTGGAAAAATTTAAACCAGTTTTATGGAACATGATATTCTTACTATTATTTTATTTTTTATTTTTTATTTTATTTTGAGGTGTAGTCTCACTGTGTCACCCAGGCTGGAGTGCAGTGGCATGATCTCGATCTCGGCTCACTGCAACCTCTGCCTCCCAGTTTCAAGCGATTCTCCCGCCTCAGCCTCCCGAGTCACTGGGATTACAGGCACGCACCACTGTGCCTGGCTAATTTTTGTATTTTTAGTAGAGACAAGGTTTCACCATGTTGGCCAGGCTGGTCTGAACTCCTGAATTCAAGTGATCTACCTGCCTTGGCTTCCCAAAGTGCTGGGATTATAGGTGTGAGCCACCATGTCCAGTCAATATTTTCAGTATGTCTTATAACTACCTAATTATGTTTTCAAAATTCAGCATCTGTCAGATCAGATATAGGAAGTTTATTCTGTTTGTCAAGGGAAATAGTGGTTCAAATATTTCTTGAGGATTTTGTGTACCAGAGACATCCCTAGGCACTGATAGGTTCTATTTGGGAGATGAATACAAAGACATGGTTATTTGGTATAGGTCAGCAGTTAACTCAGTTTATAGGTCAGCAGTTAACTCAGTTTTTTAATGGGCCTTTGAACGGTCTTGTAATGTACTGGAGAAGAGATCATATTGAACATCTGTTGGAAGATTAATATGTTTTATCTAACTGTCAACTACATGAGGAAGGTAGATAGGTCGTTGATAGGTACCAATTCCTAAATTGATGTGTTTCGTTTCATTTTTATAATCCCTTTTAGTCGTTTTGCTCATTCACTGCCAGAAATGATTATAGTTCCTGTAATTCCTTTTGGTCATACTCTGTTTGAAACAACCGTTTTGAGACAGTGGACTTGGTTACCGTAGATGAGATACTTGGCGTCTGTCTCTCTGTGTCTGTCTCTGTCTCTCTTTCTCTTTCTCTCTCTCCATCTCTTTTTTTTTTTGAGACAGGGTCTCGCTCTGTTGCCCAGGCTGGAGTGCAGTGGCCCCGATCTGGGCTCAAGGCAAGCTCCACCTCCTGGGTTCACGCCATTCTGCTTCAGCCTCCCGAGTAACTGGGACTACAGGTGCCCACCACCACGCCTGGCTAATTTTTTTTTTGTATTTTTAGTAGAGATGGGATTTCACCTTGTTAGGCAGGATGGTCTTGATCTCCTGACCTCATGATCCACCCGCCTTGGCCTCCCAAAGTGCTGGGATTACAGGCTTGAGCCACCGCGCCCGGCTATTTATTTATATTTTTGAGACAGAGTCTCGCTCTGTTGCCCAGGCTGGAGTGCAGTGGCCCCGATCTGGGCTCAAGGCAAGCTCCACCTCCTGGGTTCACGCCATTCTGCTTCAGCCTCCCGAGTAACTGGGACTACAGGTGCCCACCACCACGCCTGGCTAATTTTTTTTTTGTATTTTTAGTAGAGACAGGGTTTCACTATGTTGGCCAGGCTGGTCTTGAACTCCTGACCTCGTGATCCGCCCGTCTCGGCCTCCCAAAGTGCTGGGATTACAGGCGTGAGCCACCACGCCCGGCCTTAATTTCTGTATTTTTTAGTAGAGACGGGGTTTCACCGTGTTAGCCAGGATGGTCTCGATCTCCTGACCTCGTGATCCGCCTGTCTCGGCCTCCCAAAGTGCTGGGATTACAGGCTTGAGCCACCGCGCCCGGCTATTTATTTATATTTTTGAGACAGAGTCTCGCTCTGTTGCCCAGGCTGGAGTGCAGTGGCCCCGATCTCAGCTCACTGCAAGCTCCGCCTCCCGGGTTCAAGCCATTCTCCTGCCTCAGCCTCCGGGGTAGCTGGGACTACAGGCGCTGCCACCTCGCCCGGCTAGATTTTTGTAGTTTTTAGTAGAGACGGGGTTTCACCGTGTTAGCCAGGATGGTCTCGATCTCCTGACCTCGTGATCCGCCCGTCTCGGCCTCCCAAAGTGCTGGGATTACAGGCTTGAGCCACCGCGCCCGGCTATTTATTTATATTTTTGAGACAGAGTCTCGCTCTGTTGCCCAGGCTGGAGTGCAGTGGCCCCGATCTGGGCTCAAGGCAAGCTCCACCTCCTGGGTTCACGCCATTCTGCTTCAGCCTCCCGAGTAACTGGGACTACAGGTGCCCACCACCACGCCTGGCTAATTTTTTTTTTGTATTTTTAGTAGAGATGGGATTTCACCTTGTTAGGCAGGATGGTCTTGATCTCCTGACCTCATGATCCACCCGCCTTGGCCTCCTAAAGTGCTGGGATTACAGGTGTGAGCCACCAGGCTCAGCCTGTCTTAATCATCTTCTCCCTTCCCCTGAGATTTTCATACCACACATATACTGTGTATCTGTTTATGTTGTGTGACTCTTTGGAGGGCCACAAACTATCATAATCTGTAATATTGTAGTCCCTCAAGAACCAATTTCCACTCCCTTTGAAAATGTGTGTGTTTAATAAAAGCTCTTTTTTTTTTTTGTAACATGCTTCATGTTCAAGATTAAATGCTATTTTTCTTTTTTCTTTTCTTTCTTCCTTTTTTTTTTGAGACGGAATTTCGCTCTTGT
>NW_012117644.1:683269-684273 GCF_000951035.1 Colobus angolensis palliatus
CTCAAGTGATCCTCCCACCTCAGCCTCCTGAGTAGCTGGGACTACAGGCATGTGCTACCACATCTGGCTAATATTTGTATTTTTATAGAGGCAGGATTTACCATGTCACCCAGGCTGGCCTCAAACTCCTGAGTTCAGGTGATCCGCCTGCCTTGACCTCACAAAGTGCTGGGATTACAGGCATGAGCCACTGTGCCCGGCCGATAAAATTTTTTTTTAAGATATATTTGATGTTAATCTATGGTTGCAGATTTCTGATTTGCTTAGAGTTTTGTTTTGTTTTGGTGTGTGAATATATTTACAGTCATGTTCAGTGATAGGACAATGAAAGGTGTTATCTTTATCTGAGTTGCCTTACTAACTTGTGTGCTGAATTTGAATTGTCTTTTTAATTGTTATTTTTAAAATTGAATTTTATAAGTTGATAAACTTGTCTGTGAGAATCGGAGGAAATGTGTGGTATAAACAGTGTAAATTGGGATTTATTTCCCTCCTGTGGGTTTGAGGTAGTTCACGAGTATCTTGTTTTCTGCTGCTTATGGGGCTGTAAGATCCCTTTTGATTAAATGTTTATTCAAAAAGAAAAATCTCCAAGTACATTTTCTATTTTTTCATCAAGGAAAATTGATGATGCTTGAGTAGGCAGCACTCCATTTTTGTGGCATAGCTATTAGAACAATTCAAGAGGAGATTCAATGAATGTCTGAGTCAAATATATAGCAATTAAGTCAGTTTACTTGTTTGGATTTTATTTTATGTATTTATTTTTTTTGAGATGGATTCTCGCTCTGTCACCCAGGCTGGAGTGCAGTGGCATGATTTTGGCTCACTGCAACCATCACCTCCCTAGTTCAAGCGATTCTCTGCCTTAGTCTCCCGAGTAACTGGGATTATAGGCACCCGCCACCACGCCCTGCTAATTTTTGTATTTTTGGTAGATACGGGATTTCACCATCTTGGCCAGGCTGGTCTTGAACTCCTGACCTTGTGATCCACCCGCCTAG
>NW_012117644.1:690638-694248 GCF_000951035.1 Colobus angolensis palliatus
CCCGTCTCGGCCTCCCAAAGTGCTGGGATTACAGGCTTGAGCCACCACGCCCGGCCTTGCTTGGATTTTAAAATGACATGAAATACAATTGTTTTTGAACTTTTACATTCTTAGCTTTTTTCTTGATTTTTTTTCCTTTGAGATAATAATCCAAGTACTGACACGACAAAGTACAATATTAGTGATACTTTTTCGTCTGTTCCAAAGTAGTCTCTTTACTGTGTATGTTATCTTTTTGGACTGGTTTCCCTCCATGATTTTTTTTTTCTTTTGGAGACGGAGTCTTGCTCCGTTGCCCAGGCTGCAGTGCAGTGGTGTGATCTCAGCTCACTGCAACCCTCTGTCTCCTTGGTTCAAGTGATCTTCCTGCCTCAGCCTCCCAAGTTGCTGGAATTACAAGTGTGCACCACCACAGCCAGCTATGTTTTTTTTTTTTTTTTTTTTTTTAGTGGTAGTAAAGAAGAGGTTTCACATGTTGGCTAGGCTAGTCTTAAACTCCTGATCTCAAGTAATCTACCTGCCTCTGCCTCCCAACGTGTTAGGATTACAGGTGTGAGCCATCGTGCCCAGTACTTTATGACTTTTAAATGACTTCATATGTTTTACAAACAGGGTTTTCTGGCTAGTTATTTTTTTCTCTTATGAGAAATTAATGACATATTCATTAATTGTTTCATTGATATTTAGTTCCAAAAGGAATAATGAAACTTTGTGAACATAGGTGAACAAAAGAAAAGTAATGGCAGCAGTACAGAACAGGATCTTTGTTTCATGCCCATGGATTTTTTTTATTTTTATTTTTTTGAGCTAGTGTCTCGCTATGTCACCTAGGCTGGAGTGCAATGGTGTGATCTCGACTTACTGCAACCTCTGCCTCCTGGATTCAAGTGATTCTCCTGCTTCAGCCTCCCAAGTAGTTAGGATTCTGGGTGTGCACCACCATGCCAGCTAATTTGTGTATTTTTAGTAGAAATGGGGTTTCTCCATGTTGGCCAGACTGGTCTTGAACTTGTAACCTCCAGTGACCCGCCCACCTTGGCCTCCCAAAGTGCTGGGATTACAGTTGCCAGCCACTGTGTCCGGCTGATACCTGTGGATTTTAAAGGGGAATTATAGGATTTTGTCTAAATGGTAGCTCATAGTGAAGGAGACGTCTCATGTGTAATCATTTACACCTTACTATCCAGGCCTGGTTCATCTGTTCAAAATAAAAGCTACTATAGAGAGTTTTGGAGGTAATTTTTTTCTTAGCAAGGACTTTTAGGTTCAGTGAAAGTGTCTTTGTTGATTGTTTTATTTTTATTTTATTGTATTGCATTTTTTTTTAAACAGAGTCTCACTCTATCCAAGCTGGAGTGCAGTGGCGCAATCTTGGCTCTCTGCAACTGCCATCTCCCGGGTTCAAGTGATTCTCCTGCCTCAGCCTCCCAAGTAGCTGGGATTATAGTCATGCGCCACCATGCCTGGCTAATTTTGTATTTTTTGTAGAGACGGGGTTTCACCATGTTCAGGCTGTTCTCGAACTCCTGACCTCATGATCCGCCCACCTTGGCCTCCCAAAGTGTTGGGGTTACAGTTGTGAGCCAGCACGCCTGGCCAATTGTTTTTTTTTTTAGTACAACTTAAGAGGAATGAATTTTTCTTCTAAATAAACTTGAATCATGCATTGAAAGCTTTGGGCCTCACAAAGGCAATGTTCTCAAAGCTCAAACACATTCACTTTGCTTGAATATTGATACTATCCTGTATTGAATTGATACTTCTTTATTTTATTTACTTATTTTTATTTGTTTTTGAGACAGAGTCCTGCTCTGTCGCCCAGGCTGGAGTGCAGTGGCGCAATCTAGGCTCACTGCAACCTCTCTCTCCGGGGTTCAAATGATTTTCCCACGTCAGCCTCCTGAGTAGCTGGGATTACAGGCACCCACCATCATGCCTGGCCAATTTTTTTTGTATTTTTGTAGAGACGGGGTTTCACCATGTTGGTCAGGCTCCTCTTGAACTCTTGACTTCGGGTGATCCTTCTGCCTCGGCCTCCCAAAGTAGTGGGATTATAGGCGTGAGCCACCATGCCTGGCCTCTGAATTGATATTTCAAGGTTGAAATGTAATTAAGTAAATATGAAGACTTGTTAGCATATGGGAAAATTTTTTTTAAAGTTATCCTACAAGTTAGGAGTCCTAAATATTAATTGAAAGGTTCACAACTTAGAGTCAGACTGCTTTGTGTTAAACTCCCTTATAGAGGAAATTGAGAGTTATATTAAAAGTACAGTCCACTCATTCTTTTGTTTTCCTAGGTTTTGGCACAAATACCAGTGGGAATAGTATTTTTGGAAGTAAACCAGCACCTGGGACTCTTGGAACTGGGCTTGGTGCAGGATTTGGAACAGGTAAGAAACTGCTACCATGAGATCTAGGAAGTGACACAACTTGACTTTCTGGTTTCTGGAACATGAGAGATCTATTTGATTATATTACTGGAATTAAGAAGTCTACCTTTTCATTTTTCTAGTTGGGTTTATAAAACATTCCCAGCAGTTATGCTTTACCAGGCTTTAAAATATTGGCACATTTGTCTTAGAAGCAGTATGCTCCCTTTTCTACAAAGTGTCCTTTGATAGTCCTGGTCTATTTGAAATTTTTAGTATTTAATATGACAGTTGTCATGAGGACATTAACTTTCAGTTTCCCCATGTTACTTTTGTAACAGGGATTTGAGACCTTAAACTGTTTATCAGAGTAAGCCCTAATAGAAAGGCAGAGCAATAAGAGCACATGCTGATGTAATTCTCCTTTGCAAGGAGAATTTCATTTAGTTCAATTGTCATATAGACCAGTGTCACCCGTTTTCCCTGATCCCTACTGTTAACAGCTATTTTTCAGTGCCTTTGAAGATACCCACTCTTCTACCTGCCCAGTTGTTTTTAAACAGTTGGAGGGTGATGATGGTCATAAGATATATAAATGTTTTCGCATGTACAGTAAAACGAGGTTGTTTAATTAAACAGAGTTTAGCCTACTTTCTCAGTTCATTTGCCTGCAGGTGTGGTCAGTTAGTGTTAAACTATTTCCATAGTCTCTGCTTCCACTGTCCAGTTAATCTGTTTTTTTCCCTTGTATCATCTGAGCATTCATCTGTCATTTCCTTCTTTTTTTTTTGTTTTTTGTTTTTTGTTTTGGAGACGGAGTCTTGCTCTGTTGTTCAGGCTGGAGTGTAGTGGTGCAATCGCAGGTCACTGCAACCTCCGCCTCCCAGGTTGAAGCAATTCTCCTCCCTCTGCCTTCCTAGTAGCTGGGATTACAGGTGTACACCACCATGCTTGGCTAATCATTGTATTTTTAGTAAAGACGGGGTTTCACTATGTTCGTCAGGCTGCTCTTGAACTCCTGACCTCAGGTGGTCCTCCCTCCTCGGCCTCCAAAGTGCTGGGATTACAGGTGCAAGCCACTGTACCTGGCTGTCATTTCCTTCTTAATGGAACCTCATTTTGTACTATGAGCTGCTTTTGTGGTTTTTATTTTTTTTTTTCAATTTTCCTTTTTTTTTTTATTTTTTTTTTCCAGATGGAGTCTTGCTCTGTCCCCCAGGCTGGAGTGCAGTGGCGTAA
>NW_012117644.1:694534-699908 GCF_000951035.1 Colobus angolensis palliatus
TGGACTCGGGTTCCTCCAGTCTTGACCTCCCAAAAAAAAAAAAAAAAAGATTAAAGGTGTTTTGAGACAGGTTCTTGCTCTGTTGCCCAGGCTGGAGTGCATTGGCATGATCACAGCTCACTGCAGCCTCTATCTCCTGGGCTCAAACCATCCTGCCACCTCAGCCTCCCTGGTAATTGGGACAACAGATGCAAGCCACCATGCTCGGCTAATTTTTTTAATATTTTGGAGAGATGAGGTTGGCCTGTTTTGCCCAGTCTGGTCTTGAACCCCTGGGCTGAAGCCATCCTCCTGCCTTGAGCTCTTAAAGTGCTGGGAATACAGGCATGAGTCAATGCTCCCTGCTTAAGATAAAAGATGTAAGTGCTGGTAAAAAGTGTTTTTTTTTGAGACGGAGTCTCGCTCTGTGGCCCAGGCTGGAGTGCAGTGGCCGGATCTCAGCTCACTGCAAGCTCCGCCTCCCGGGTTCACGCCATTCTCCTGCCTCAGCCTCCCGAGTAGCTGGGACTACAGGCGCCCGCCACCTTGCCTGGCTAGTTTTTTTTTTTGTATTTTTTTAGTAGAGATGGGGTTTCACCATGTTAGCCAGGATGGTCTTGATCTCCTGACCTTGTGATCCGCCCGCCTCGGCCTCCCAGAGTGCTGGGATTACAGGCTTGAGCCACCGCGCCCGGCCTGGTAAAAAGTTTTTAACAATTCAGAAGTTTCATGAAAAGTCCCGTCTTTTTCAACTGTGAAGTAATTAGGTTTGTTGGGCATGTATCTTGTCAGACCCCTTTCTATGCATTTTTCGGACATGTTTACACACACACACGTCTATACATACATGTCTTTTATATTTAGGGGTTAGGATTACATTCTTGTTTGTTTTTTGAGACGGAGTTTCGCTCTTGTTCCCCAGGCTGGAGTGCAGTGGTGCGATCTTGGCTCACCACAACCTCCGCCTCCCGGGTTCAAGCGATTCTCCTGCCTCAGCCTCCCGAGTAGCTGGGATTATAGGTATGTGCCTCCATGCCCAGCTAATTTTGTATTTTTAGTAGAGACAGGGTTTCTCCATGTTGGTCAGGCTGGTCTCAAACTCCTGACCTCAGGTGATCCCCCTGCCTTGGCCTCCCAAAGTGTTGGGATTATGGGTGTGAGCCACCGTGCCCGGCCTAGAATTATATTTTTAAATGGAAACTATACCCTGTATGAGTGACTTTTAAGCCAAAGGCTGAGATGCATTAGTTGGTTATAATTAATATAGTTGCCTGCAATCAGCATTTTAAGAAAATGAAGTAGAATTAAAAATCAGTAGGCTGGGCCTAATGGCTTATGCTTGTAATCCCAGCACTTTGGGAGGCCTAGGCAGGATTGCTTGAGGTCAGGAGTTTAACATCATCTTGAGCAACATAGTAAGATGCTATTAAAAAAATAAATAAATAAAATAGATATGCATGGTGATGTATGCCTATAGTCCTAGCTACTCAAGCAGCTGAATGAGATATGCTGTGGGAGGATCACTCGAGCCTGGGAGGTAGATGCTGCAGTGGGTTATGGTCGTACCACTGCACTCCAGCCTGGGTAACAGAATGAGACTCTGTCTTTAAAAAAAAAAATCATTTGAAATATTAAGGTTAATATTCTTTTATGAAACTTTGTTTCAATTGTGTTTATGTGTTTTGGATCTCAGTGTTTTTCATAGCATGTGCTGTAGTCGAAAATGTTTGAAAGCACTGTCTTACATGGTGTTCTGTGACTTGTATTTTCATTTCACATAATATCAGTTTTTCTTTTGGTCAGTACATACAGATCAATCTCATTTTTAAAAACCCTATTTAGAGCTGGATGAGGTGGCTCATGCTTGTAATCCCAGGTCTTTGGGAGGCTGAGGTGGGCGGATTGCTTGGGTAACATAAGGAGACCCTGTCTGTACTAAAAATGCAAAAAGTTAGCTGGGCTTGATGGCTCGTGCCTGTAGTCCGAGCTACTCGGGAGGCTGAGGTGGGAGAATCACCTGAGCTTTGGAAGTCAAGACTGCAGTAGGCAGTGATCATTCCACTGCTCTCCACACAGGTTGATGGGAATGAGACTTTTTCTCATTCCCCCCAAAATTTTTTAGTATTCCATTAAATACAATTTACACACATCATGCATATACCTTTACTTATTTAACATTTCATCTATTGATGGACATTTGAGTTATTTGATAATGTTGGCAAAGCCCTCAGTGAAGATTTTTTGTTACATAATTTTCCACGTGTTAGTTTATTGTAGGATTGCTACATCAACTTGGAATTGCAGTGTTGGAAGATACGCATATTTCAGATTTTGGTTGGATTTGCTAATTTGACTTTCAAAAATAATACCAGTTTGTGTTGCTCACATTATATAAAATGTCCATTTTCCTGTATTTTCCATATTGTTGGGCTTTTTAGTCTTTGCATACATGATAATAGAAATTGGTGAATTCCAATTTGTACTTCACTGATTACTGGCAAAGGTGAATATCTTTGTTTTTTATTTGCCATTTGAGTCAGTTCTCTGTTCAAAGTATTGGATTACTGTTTCTTTTTATCTGCACCTACTACTAACTTGAGATTCTTGTTAATTTACATTTTATTTATTTATTTGTTTGTTTGTTTATTTATTTATTTTGAAACTGAGTTTCTCTCATTGCCCAGGCTGGAGTACAGTGGTGTGATCTCAGCTCACAGCAACCTCCACCTCCCAGGTTCAAGTGATTCTCCTGCCTCAGCCTCCTAAGTAGCTGGGATTATAGGCATGCGCCACTGCACCCGGCTCATTTTGCATTTTTTTAGTTAGAGACGGGGTTTCACCATGTTGGTCAGGCTGGTCTCGAACTCCTGGCCTCAAGTGATCCACCAGCCTCAGCCTCCCAAAGTGCTGGGATTACAGGTGTGAGCCACCGTGCCTGGCCTCTTAATTTATTTTTAAGGATGCCTTGCGTATCGTGGATATTAACTCTTTTTGGTTATATAATAGGTGTTTTTTTTTTTTTAATGAAAATTCCCCATTATACCCCAGAAAGAATTTCATTTGAGCTTTTCAACTTATCCAACTTCTGCCACATAAATTTTGCAAGAAATTGAAACTTAAAAACTCTCATTTTGTTGTACTGTGTGATCCCTAAACATATGCAGAATATATCATTTGAAATCAAATGTTTTCTTCCAACCCTGTAGGAAAAAATAGCTTTGGTACGGGCAAATTAAGGAAGGCTTTTCTTTTCTTTTCTTTTTTGCTCAAATTCAAATTAAGGAAGACTTTTCTTTTTTTTAAATATTTTTTGTAATTTTAGTAGAGACGGAATATCACCATGTTGGCCAGGCTAGTCTTGAACTACTGACCTCAGGTGATCCGCCTGCCTCAGCCTCCCAGAGTGCTGGGATTAGAGGTTTGAGCCACTGCACTGGGCCACAAGTTGTTTTGTGATTTTTTTTTTTTTTTTAATTATTATACTTTATGTTCTAGGTTACATGTGCACAGTGTGCAGGTTTCTTGTATATGTATACATGTGCCATGTTGGTGTGCTGCACCCATTAACTCATCATTTACATTAGGTATATCTCCTAATGCTATCCCTCCCCCCCTGCCCACTGCAAGTTTTATTTTATTTTTTTCCAAGATGGACTCTTGGTCTGTTGCCTAGGCTGGAGTGCAGTGGCGTGATCTCGGCTCACTGCAACCTCTGCCTCCTGGATTCAAGCAGTTCTTCTGCCTCAGCCTAATTTTTGTATTTTTAGTAGAAATGGAGTTTCACCATTTTGGCCATGCTCGTCTGGAACTCTTGACCTCGTGATACCCCTGCTTCAGCCTCCCAAAGTGCTGGGATTACAGTCATGAGCCATTGCACCCAGCCACAAGTTTTATTTTTATGTGATCAGAATTACTTTCTCTTTGACTCCTGAATCTTGTAGGTTTTGATTAGCAATGTCTTCCCCCATATTCCAAGACTCCTTTTCTGATGCTTTTGTCTCTTGTTCCACAATAATGTAATATCCTAACATTTTATTTTAATATACTCTGTTTTCCTCCGACAGTTCTCTCTCACAACAAACTGCATTTGTGTTGCTGTTGTATATTCCTTATACATGCCTCTCCTGTAAACTAAAAGATGAATACAATCAATTAAGAATTTTACACCCACAACCTTAGCCGCAGTGTATCATGTAGGGAAATGAGAATTGTGAGTCACTAGGCACGCACACTGTTGCAATTCCCTAATTATCACATCTGCTGAAGCAGGCCCTTGGCTTTGAGAGGAACATTTCCTGAGACTTGCATATAAACACCCACATTCCTGAACTCTGCATTTTATGGTTTAACAAACACCCACATTCCTGAACTCTGCATTTCATTGTTTAACAGGTAGACTAGCGCTGTAGCTTTCAGCTGTATTTTTGGGAGGCATTAGCTAAATGGGTGTTTCTCTGCAGCTTCTTATTTTCAGTGATGGAGATTCAAACTCAAGCCTCCTGTAACATGGGCATTTGGGTACTTAATGATTAGTTGATACACAAATGTTAAATGTACAGATACATAAGATTTTTTTGTATGCTTAGATTTAAGAAACCAATCTTAGTATAAAACGTTTTATACTGTCCCTTGGCATGTGATTTTCTCCTGCACTATGTGTTCAGACTAAGAAACATCCATTAACTCATGGACATAATCATTTGTTTTATAGTGATATTAACTATCATTAGCACTATCAATTGCACACCATTGCCTTGGTTACTTACTAATAATAATAATCCTTCATTCTACAGGTTTTCCTTGAAGTAATGGCTACATATAGTAAAGATGATTGTAATACTAAGAGACACATACAAAAATCTTTCTGATGCTGATAGATGCCTTAGATCAATTTAATAAATTCTAACAATTTTGGAATGTCTCAAAAGGAAAATAACCATTTTCAATTTTTTCTTGATTTTCTGTGGAGTTTCTAAGGCCGCTATTACCATTTTGCCCCCCATATAGCTTCTTTATAACTGCTACAGCTAATCATAAATATAGTACATTTTTCCTATCTTGACAAATTACCAAAACTTTATTATATCACACAACATCGCACTCAGAATGTCTCTCATATTCTGGACCATTAGTTCTTTCATTAAACAAAAAGCCATTTGTGCATAAAAGAAGGCAAATCTGGATAAAAATACCTATTTTTCCATTGATAAATTGCAATAGTCAGTAGTCATTTTATGATAATTCCTTTACAGACAACCCAAACCTCACAGTGCCTTGTTTTGTTTTGTTTTGTTTTGTTTTGTTTTGTTTTGAGATGGAGTTTTGCTCTTGTTGCCCAGGCTGGAGTGCAATGGCGTAATCTCGGCTCACTGCAACCTCCGCCTCCTGGGTTCAA
>NW_012117644.1:700699-708952 GCF_000951035.1 Colobus angolensis palliatus
GTCTTGAACTCCTGACTTCAGGTGATCCACCCGCCTCAGCCTCCCAAAGTGTGAGATTACAGGTGTGAGGCACTGCGCCCGGCCCTGTTGTCTTATTTTTAATGAGGTTGGACAGTCAGAGTAATTTGTTCAGTAGTCATCCTTACTAATTTATATTGTGTGGATTGTCTTGGTATAAACTTCCTGTTCTTTTTTGATTGTGATCTCAAAGCAGTTCCCATACAATATTTTTGACCTGCAAGTATTATATCTTTAAAGTGATTTTCCTGGTAAATGATATTTGTTTCAAGATGCAGTTGGTATGTTAAAAACAACTTCAGAAGCCATGCCTAGTGATGCATGCCTGTAGTCCCAGCTACTCTGGAGGCTAAGGTGGGAGGATTACGGGCACCCAGGACTCAGCCTGGGTGACATAATGAGATCCTGTCTCTCCTTCTCTCTTTTTTTTAAAAGGAACTTTAAATCTTATAAATTGCCAATAATTTTGGGGAAACATGTTGGGAAATTGAGTGGATTTTTTTTTTAATGCCAGTAACTTGTATTCACCATATTCTCCCCTATTTTACACTTCTAAAATCACCGCTGACAAGGATTCCCTAAGCAAAATTTAGCAATACAAGTTTCTGCAATGGGTTTCCCTCTGGTGAAAATGAGTTCTTAGTCCAACCACTCTGGTTCGCGCTGAAATTTGAGTCTGTTTAGTAACCTCACCAGGAGACGTTGAGCTTTTTGTAAAACAAGTTTGTCTAGATAAAGCAGTTTTCATGAGATGGTATAATTGAAAGTGTTACGTTGTATTAGTGAAAGACAATATGTTGGATTTAGTTTTCTGTAGTTCAGTCTGTAAGAAAGATGACATGATTGTGTTGAGTATTTTGATTTGCAAGTATTGAATTTTAAGAATAATTTTTAAAAATTCTTTGGAAATCTGTTCTGCTATAGAGTGGCAGGCAGTTAAGAGGCCTGGTTGTCAGGTACACCTAGGTTTGAACCCCATTTCTATCATTTATAACATTGTGGCATCGTGCTAATTACTAAACCCTAAGTTTTCTCCTCTGTTAAATGGGAATAATAGTTTCTACATCAGACATACCAGCTAATTTTGATGAGCATATAGTATGTACCTGATCTCTTCTAAATGCTTTATGAATGTTTCTTCATTTTAATTTTACGATAAATGTCTAAGCTATATGTTACTTCATGTTATAGTTGAGGAAACAAGCACAGAGAGATTTAAGTATTTTACCTATGATGTGTATAACGTACTGACCCAGTGCTTGATCTGAACTAGCACTTACCATATTCCCCCCTTTGTTGAAATGAGTGGTCATTATGAAGTTTCCAAATGTATTATATTTTTAAGTAACTGACCTCTGGCACAACACTGAAAGAATCTTCTGTGGTGCTTTTTTCTTTCCTCTTGTCTCCGTAGCTCTTGGTGCTGGACAGGCATCTTTGTTTGGGAACAACCAACCTAAGATTGGAGGGCCTCTTGGTACAGGAGCCTTTGGGGCCCCTGGATTTAATACTACAACAGCCACTTTGGGCTTTGGAGCCCCCCAGGCCCCAGTAGGTAAGTGTCAGTCACTTTAGAAGGCTTTTCTTAATTTTTTGCTAATACTTGCTGACCTGATTTTCCATCCTACCCCGTCCTATTCCTAGCAAGGCATTACATACATGCATGTCATCAAACAATTGTGTAATAAAGAAGGGCTTATTAATAGATCCTGGCCTACTCTGCTTTCCCTGCTCCTAGGCCTCCTCTCTCAAAGAAACCACTTTGTTAGCTCTTTCTAATTTGTCTGATATGTAATTTAATTAATATCTCTAAATGTGCTTATATTGCTGTGTTTTGGTTTATTAAATCTAAGTAAATTTAACCTGTTATGGTAAATGAGAATTTAGCTCATGTATCACCTATACTTTATTTACTTTCTCTAATATAATTATGTTTACTAAATTTACTATATTTCGTAA
This sequence comes from Colobus angolensis palliatus, assembly GCF_000951035.1. Taxonomy (NCBI): domain Eukaryota; kingdom Metazoa; phylum Chordata; class Mammalia; order Primates; family Cercopithecidae; genus Colobus; species Colobus angolensis. The sequence goes on from NW_012117644.1 coordinate 702,677, forward strand.
ATTTAGTTTTATCTATTGAAGTGTTTTTCTTTCTTTTATTTTCTCGCACTGTTGCCCAAGCTGGAGTGCAGTGGCGTGATCTCAGCTCACTGCAACCTCCACCTCCTGGGTTCAAGCGATTCTTCTGCCTCAGCTTCCCAAGTAGCTGGGATTACAGGTGCACACCACCACGCCCAGCTAATTTTTTTTTTGTATCTTGAGCAGAGATGGGGTTTCACCATGTTGGCCAGGCTGGTCTCAAATTCCTGACCTCGTGATCCACCCACCTTGGCCTCCCAATGTGCTAGGATTACAGTTGTAAGCCACTGCGCCCAGCCCGAGGTGTTTTTCATACTTCATTCATTTGAATACTCCTTCCGAACTTTGGAAGTGTCCACTTACCACTTTATTATTTATTTTGAACTTAAGGAAATTAACTTACTTTTTAATTTAAATAGCTTTTTAAGGAAAATTATGGGCTGGACACAGTGGCTCATGCCTGTAATCCCAACACTTTGGGAGGCCGAGGCGGGCGGATCATGAGGTCAGGAGTTTGAGACCAGCCTGGCCAACATGGTGAAATCTCGTATCTACTAAAAATTCAAAAATTAACCGGGTATGGTGGTGCCTGCCTGTAATCCCAGATACTCAGGAGGCTGAGACAGGAGAATCGCTTGAACCCGGGAGGTGGAGGTTGCAGTGAGCCGAGATCGCGCCACTACATTCCAGCCTGCGTGATAGAGTGGGAGTCCATCTCAACAAAAAGAAAAAGGAAAAGAAAATGATGTTCCACAGGAAGTGAAAAACTGGTTGTCATCTGGCATAAATAGAGTAACTGAGATAAATAGAATAGATAGATGTTTCTGTACCACTGAATTATCTCCCATACTATCATGATACATGTGTCATGTTTTGAGACACCTTTGCAAATTTAAGCTACATACTTCCATATTTTTCTTATTCTGTCAACAAGGTGCTAGTATTTCTTGAGTCTTCTTTGTCAAATGAGGATATTAGTACCCTTCCCTGTGCTTTTATTACCCTTATTTGTTTTCTCATCTTTTTTTTTTTTGGAGACAGAGTCTTTCTCTGTCCCCTAGGCTGGAGTGCAGTTGTATAATCTCGGCTCACTGCAACCTCTGACTCCCAGGTTCAAGCAATTCTCCTGCCTCAGCTTCTTGAGTAGCTGGGATTACAGGTGCCTGCCACCAATCTTTAATGCTTGGTAGTCCTTTCATTCCTATTTAAGATTAAAAAGAGGCTGGACACGGTGGCTCATGACTGTAATGCCAGCGCTTTGGGAGGCTGAGGTGGGCGGATTGCTTGAGGTCAAGTGTTTGAGACCAGCCGGCCAACATGGTAAAACCCCATGTCAACCACAAATAGAAAAACTGGCTGGGCATGGTGGCACATGCCTGTAATCTCAGCTGCTCTGGAGGCTGAGGCGGGAGAATCACTTGAACCTGGAAGGCGGAAGTTGCACTAAGCTGACATCATGCCACTACACTCCAGCCTGGGCGACAGTGTGAAACTCTGTCTACAAAAAAAAAAAAAAAATTTTTATATATATATATTTATATTTATATTTATATTTAAAAGGTCACTGGCAACTTTTTGTATGTGAGTAGGGCTCGTTTACCAGTAGGTTTTACTTTAGAGTAATCTAGAAACCAACTATGATCAGACAGAGGGTCCTCTAAATGTTAGAATGTCAAATTCTTAGCTCTGGGATGATACCAGTAACCACAGTAGTTGCCCTTCTCCTTTTTATGTGTTTACTTAGAGAGAGGCCTGCTTTGACCTGTGTATTGAGCACCAGTGATTAGGAGGATGGCAATATGTAGTTTTCTATATAAACTTCATTTATCTTTTTTTTTTTGAGACACAGAGTCTTGCTCTCTGTCCCAGACTGAAGTGTAGTGGTGTGATCTCGATCTTGGCTCACTGTAACCTTCGCCTCCCAGGTTCAATTGATTCTGTTTCCTCAGCCTCCTGAGTAGCTGGGATTGCAGGCCCATGTCACCACGCCCGGCTATTTTTTGTATTTTCAGTAGAGATTGGGTTTCACCGTCTTGTCTACGCTGGTCTTGAACACCTGACCTCCAGCAATCCTCTCGCCTCAGCCTCCCAAAGTGCTGGGATTACAGGTGTGAGCCACCGCATCTGGCTTTGACTTTCCATTAATTCTTTCCTCTTCCTGGTTTCAATTCTGCTTCATCAAACCTGGTATTCCCAAGTCCCTAGACATCTGGGATTCTCCAAGGTAGATATGCGTCATTTGATCATACTGGTAGACCCTTGGACAATGTGAGGGTTAGGGGTGCTGACCCCCACACAGTTGAAAATTTGCAAATAATCTTTGATTCCCAGGCTTTACTGACAGCATAAATAGTTAATACACATTATGTATATTATATATAGTACGTACTATATTCTTACTATAAAGTAAGCTAAAGAAAGAATATATTATTAAGAAAATCATGAGGGGGAGGAAGGGGTTGGTCTTGCTCTCTCAGGGATGGCAGAGGAGGAAATCCACACATAAGTGGATCAACACAGTTCAAACTTGTGTTGTTCAAGGGTCAGCTGTAATTGCTAGTGAGTGTACTCTAAACTATAGGTTTCTGTATCCTGCTTGATCAGTCCTCTGTCCACATCTTTCCTCTAGAAATTTGTCAGATTTTCTCATGTGTTCATTTGCCACCTTCCCATTGTCTGTCATTATGGGTTTATATATATACATTTTAATATTTTTTAGCCATAGATTTTAATAAGGTCTTTGGAGAGAGAGGAGGTGGCTTCGAGTTTTCATTGATCTCTGTGCGAACTTTATACTTAGCTTTATCTTTAAAAATAGGCTGGGCGCGGTGCCTCATGCCTGTAATCCCAGCACTTTGGGAGGCCAAGGCGGGTGGATCACCTGAGGTCAGGAGTTCGACCAGCCTGGCCAACATGGTGAAACCCCGTCTTTACTAAAAATACAAAAATTAGCCTGGCGTGGCGGCAGGCACCTGTAATCCCAGCTGCTTGCAAGGCCGAGGCAGGAGAATTGCCTTATCCGGGAGACGGAGGTTGCAGTGAGCTGAGATTGCTCCACTGCACTCCAGCCTGGGTGACACAGTGAGACTCTGTCTCAAAAAAATAATAATAATTATGTTTTAATTTTATTTTTTTCTCATTTTTCATTGGTTTTAGTAGAAGGAGGTAGTATAAATTATTGTTAATAATGCCATTTTTACTTATATAGCTTTTTGACTAGTTTTTAATAATCCGTCTCTTTTTCCAAAGTTCCTGACATAATAATTTAGTTACTATTAAAGTTGTGTGTCTTAACATTACTGCCCATTTAAAGGTAATTGTATTTACTTTTAGAATGTACATCTTTGTACCACGGAATCTTAGTTGAAAGTACTTTAGAACTATGTGAGTCTAGCTTGTCTTAAGAAAACCTCAGGTATGGTGGCTTCCTTACAGGCGGTACAGTGTGTTGTTCTGTTCTGGTTGTTTAGAAACCAAATCCTGCCTCCATAGAGTTTCCACCCAGTGGTTCTACTTTTATTTCGTAAAGCTAAGCAAAACCAGTCTAGTATAATTTCTTTTTTTTTTGAGACGGAGTCTCGCTATCACCCAGGCTGGAGTGCAGTGGCCGGGTCTCAGCTAACCGTAAGCTCCGCCTCCCAGGTTCATGCCATTCTCCTGCCTCAGCCTCCGGAGTAGCTGGGACTACAGGCGCCCGCCACGTCGCCCAGCTAGTTTTTTTGTATTTTTTAGTAGAGACGGGGTTTCACCGTGTTAGCCAGGATGGTCTCGGTCTCCTGACCTCGTGATCCACCCATCTCGGCCTCCCAAAGTGCTGGGATTACAGGCTTGAGCCACCGCGCCCGGCCCAGTCTAGTATAATTTCTTTTCTTTCTTTCTTTTTTTTTTTTTTTTTTTTTTTTTTTTTTTTTTTTTTTTTTTTTTGAGAGGAGTCTTACTCTGTCACCCAGGCTGGAGTGCAGTGGCGCGATCTTGGCTCACTGCAGCCTCCACCTCCGGGTTCAGGCAATTCTCCTGTCTCAGCCTCCTGAGTAGCTGGGACTACAGGTACGTGTCACCATGCCAGGCTAATTCTTGTATTTTTAGTGGAGATGCCATTTGGCCAGGCTATTCATGAACTCCTGACCTGAAGTAATCTGCTCGCCTCAACTTCCCAAAGTGCTGGGATTACAGGTGTGAGCCACCATGCCTTGCTCTAGTATAATTTATTTGTGGTAACCCACTGACATTCTTCTGGATAAAGTATCATCAGATTCTTGTGTTTCATCAGAAGACTTGGTTTGTATACGTTTCCCAATCCCTTTAATCATTTGGTTATGATTTAGTGTTTTGTAATCTTTTCTTTTGAAATTTCTTCAGAATTTGTTCTTTGGAAAATTTTCAAATTATTTTGATCAAGCTTGAATGTAATACCAGTAGTTGCTTAAGTAGTGCTTGCTTGTTTTCTTGTTTTTGCTAATCTATCAAGATAGTCGCTTATCGGTGTCTTTAAATACTACAGTTAACACAAAATTTGTATTTGTTCATACAAATACACACTCATACACTTTCTTGTGTTTGGATTTGTTAAAGGAAGTTTTTGGTTTGGTTTTTTTTTTGAGCACACCCAGGTATAGTGATTTGTACTTGTTAAATGATGAGATCAACTAAGGTTTCCTAAATGAGTAATTGCCTGTCCAGTAACAAAATGACCAGTGAGGTTTGCAGTTCTATAAAATGTTTCTTGAGTCTGCTTGCATAGTCCCCAAAATAACAGTATGTTGTTAATCTGTAGTACTATATACCCCCCAAAAAATGCTTTTCTTTATTTTTTGCTCTTAAATTGGATTTAGGAACTTTCTCAATACAGATGATTTACTTTGTGCTCTTAAAATTGACATCTCTTGGTTTGAAATCCTGAGCAAACTTGTCCTGTCTTATTAAATATCAACATGAACGTATGGTATTTTAGTATTTATTGACTACATCAATTTTAAGAAACCTTTGACTAAGGTGGATCTACTTCGTTTTCATTAATTTAGCTATAGCAGCCCATCCTGTTTTTTTTGTTTTGTTTTGTTTTTTAACTGCTTTTGTTCTCCATACTGCCTCTCCTCAGTCCCTACAACGTTGTGAGACTTTTCAGAATGTTTTATGTCACTTCTTTACTGTGGATTATTGTATTATATTTTGGCAGTAACTTTATTTGTAAATGTTTATAAGGGAAAAAGGTAGTATTTTTGCCTGTAAAATGACTTTAGTATGATTTGAGTTTTGATCAGTATTTTTGGAAAGAGATTTTTATCTTGCAAAAAGATTTCGCCTTCAGTCAGGGTATGCTGTAGTGGTTTTGCTTTTTTTCTTACTGTTTTACTTGTTACAATGGTAGATCGTGAATAGTCTTCATTGTTACTTATGTCTGTTCCCTAAATTCTCTGCAATTGATAACAGAAGTTCTTATACTTCGAGAGAAAATTAGACTTAGTGATTTCTTTTTTCTTTCAGTTTATATTATTTGAATGTTAAATAAATGTAAATAATAAACTTAGAAGGATAACCTAACCGTTTTCTTCAGGAAGACACCTGGATTGGGGGGAAAAAAACACATTTCTGTTTGTATGCTGACTTCCTCTGTAGCCTTAATGTACATAATATTTTTATCCTGGAAATTTTACTTAATAAATCAAAGGTAATTTCATACTTCCACAATGAAACAAATTATTATTTTTAATAACTGCATAACCTATGATGATGTGTCATGATGTTTACAACTTTTTTTGTTTGTTTGAGACAGAGTCTTGTTCTTTCACCCAGGCTGGAGTGCAGTGGCGTGATCTCGGCTCACTGCAACCTCCACTTCCTGGGTTCCAGCTGGGATTATAGTTGTGCATCCCCATGCCCAGCTAATTTTTTGTGTTTTTAGTAAAGGTGGGGTTTCCCTGTATTGGCCAGGTTGGTCTCGAACTCCTGACCTCAAGTGATCTGCTTGCCACGGCCTCCCAAAGTGCTGGGATTACAAGCGTGAGCCACCGCACCCAGCCTACAACTATTAATGTTGGATACATAGGTTGTTTTCATATCTTGACTGTTATATATAATATGCACTGAATGCTTAGGAATTTTTTTTATTTTCTTTCTAGTTTAATTAAGTCCTTGAGTTAAATTTTCATGATTAAAAGTATGAGGTTAAAAAATAAAGGCCAGGTGTGGTGGCTGACGCCTGTAATCTCAGCATTTTGGGAGGCCAAGGTGGGAGATAGCTCAAGTTCAGGAGTTCAA
>NW_012117644.1:709022-718801 GCF_000951035.1 Colobus angolensis palliatus
CACACACACACAGAGAAAATTAGCTGTTGTTTTGGCCTGGTGACTCACCCCTGTAGTCCCAGCTACTCGGGAGTCTGAGGTTAGAGGATCACTTGAGCCCAGAGGCAGAGGTTGCAGCAAGCCAAGATGGTGCTGCTACACTCCAGCCTGGGTGTGTGTGTGCGCGCGTGCGCACAGTACTTTCCATGTTGTATATTGTCATATTACTTCCTTTAGACAATTACATACACATGCACATGCTTGTACACACGCACGCGCACACACACACACACACACATACACACAGTACTTGCCCTGTGTACTGTCATATTATTGCCTTTAGACAAACCCGTCTATATGTCTCTAGAAGTCAAAGACTATGGCTTTTTATGCAGCTATTTCAGTGATAGGTATGCATAAAATATTTCATCAGGGTTTAAATTTTCCTTTCTTTGATTAGTAGTGACAGTGAACACTGTAAGTGAATTTATGTGAGTACTGTATCTTATGAAATACCTCTTCCTAAATTTGACCTATTAGCTTATTTGATTCTTGATTTTCTTTACAGTTTACTCTACACACATTCTGCCCCAGTGATACCATTGATCTGAACATTTTGAAGACCACTTCTTCAAAAAGAATACTGAGCTCTGTGTTATAAGTGCATCGTATCATTGCATTTATATATAATTTTGTTTTCTTTTTTTTAAAAAAGCTTTGACAGATCCAAATGCTTCTGCTGCTCAGCAGGCTGTTCTTCAGCAGCACATCAATAGTCTAACATACTCACCTTTTGGAGACTCTCCTCTCTTCCGGAATCCCATGTCAGACCCTAAGAAGAAGGAAGAGGTAAATTTAAGGATACTTCTGTAAAATATCGTATCAAAGAAAGAGAAACGGAATGTGCAGAATGTAATTTTTTGCCTGTATATATTAAGGGATTAAGCAAAGCTAGGCATAATTAATTTTTTAAGACATTATTTCACTCAGCCGGGGGTAAATTATTTTTGCTGTATCTGGACGGTGTTGTAACAGTGAAATGACCACTACACTGAAGATCAAGCCCTGAAATAAGGCAGATATTAATATTCTCATTTTTAATTAAAACAATTTTTTCTAAGTTTTTTTCTTTTGGAGATGATGTCTTGCTGGTGTTGAACTCCTGGAAGCAAACCTCCTGCCTCAGTCTCCTAACATGCTGGGATTACAGGTATAAGACACCATGCCCAGCCCTATTGTCATTTTATAACTAAGCAAACTAAGGCTTAGAGAGGCTGACTTTCCTCAAATCATAATGCTCTTAAGTGGCATAACCAAAATCTTAACCTCTTGATTTTTACATAGCTTTGTGTTTAATCTTTTATAACTCTGGTGTAAAACATGATCTTTTACTCGCATGGTGTTAAAAATGTAGTCTTTGGTCTGTTTGATCCTTGTTTTACCACTAATCATCTGTGAGACATTGGAAAATAAGAAAGTCATTTTGCCTCCGTAAATTTGTTTCTTCTGTAAAATGGGGACAGTAATAGTGTTCAATGTTGAGGGCCAAATGAGATAATGCACACCAGGATCATAGTAAATTGCTCAATATACAGAAACTATTTTTCAGTCACTTATGTCATTACATGTATCCCTCAGCTTTTTATTTTCTGTTTTTTTCTGGTTTTTTTGTTTTGTTTTTTTTTTTGGTTTTTAGTTTTTATTTTATTTTATTTTTTTAAGAAATGGGATCTGCCCGGCACCGTGGCTCATGCCTGTAATCCCAGCTCTTTGGGAGTCTGAGGCGGGTGGATCCCCTGAGTTCAGAAGTTCTAGACCAGCCTGGTCAACACGGTGAAACCCCATCTCTACTAAATATGCAAAAATTATCTGGGCATGGTGGTGGGCACCTGTAATCACAGCTACTTGGGAGGTGGGATAATTGCTTGAACCTGGCAGGCAGAGGTTGCAGTGAGCCAAGATTGCACCATTGCACTCCAGCCTGGGCAACAAAAGCAAAACTTCGTTTCAAAAAAAAAAAAAAAAAGAAATGGGATCTTACTATGTTCTTAAATTTAATCCTGTAAACTAGATATGAGAAGCAAGATAAGAATATGAAAGTACCTTTTAAAGTGACATGTAAATGATTAGACGAAAATTATTTATGCAGCCTAATTTTAGGTGGCTGAATATGTGTAAGGCATTGTGTTGTTAAGTGCTGAGGATACAAAATGAAAATAAACAAGAATTTATTAAGGTTGCTAACCAATGACAAAGATCAGACAGACAAGCACTTAAATTTACACTGGTTCAGTAGAGTATATGTGATAATAGAAGTGTGTCAATGACGAATGGATAAACAAAATGTTTTATATCTGTATGATGGAATATTCAGCCATAAATAGGAGTAAAGTACTGATACATGCTATAACATAAATGAACCTTGAAAACGTAAGTGAAGGCCGGGCACAATGGGCATGGTGGCTCATGTCTTTAATCCCAGCACTTTGGGAGGCTGAGGTGGGCAGATCACCTGAGGTCAGGAGTTCGAGACCAGCCTGACCAACATGATGAAGCCCCATCTCTACTAAAAAGAAAAATACAACATTAGCGAGGCATGGTGGCACATGCCCATAATCCCAGCTACTTGTGAGGCTGAGGCAGGAGAATCACTTGAACCTGGGAGGTGGAAATTGCAGTGAGCTGAGATTGCACCATTGCACTCCAGCCCGGACAACAAGAGGGAAACTCCATCTCAAAACAAAAAGAAAGAAAATGTTAAGTGAAAGGAGCCAGACACAAAAAGTCACATGATTTGATTTATATGCTATACCCAGAATAGGCAAATCCATAGGGAAAGAAAGCAGATTCATAGTTGCAAAGAAAAAGGGAAGAAATTGAGAGGAACTGAGTTTCTTTTTGAAGTCATCAAAGTTTTCAGGAGTCAGATAGTGGTGATGGTTGCACAACCTTGTAAATATACTAAAAACTATTGAAGTAGATGCGTTAAAATGGTGAATTCTATGTCACGTGAGTTTTAACACAGAATTTTAAATATAATAATGAAAAGATCATAGATGCTTGGATGAATTTGATAAGGCTTTGTTTTCAGAAGAGGAACATTTAACTTTTTTGTATGGGTATGTAGGACTTGGCAAGTCTAGGTCAAGCATTCCAAACGAAGACAGAATTGTGAAAGATCACAACAATCTGGGAATAACAAAGATTCATTGTTAAGTGTAAACAGCTTGCACTGGGAAGAGAAGAATAAATTGTGACAGGCGAGATATGCTAGACGTTGTTATTTGAAGTGGTTATGTAATCTCATTTATGCTGTTAGGAAAACAAATGTAGAACATCCTCAGGATGCTGTATGATATTGTAGAGATGCCATTTGAAGCACCCTGAAATTTAGTTGTGTGTCCTCCACTAACTTGTTTTGTCGTCAGTAATCAGAGGAAGTAACTTTATTTTTATTTCTGGTACCCAGAGTTTGACTTAATGTTTAATTATTAATGTTTACTAAAAGATGAATAAATACAAGCTAGTATCTGTCCTTTATTTCCCAGAGCGATTTGGATTTCACAGAAGTTGAATATTAATTCATGACAGAGTCTCAGTTTATCTTGAAGCATAAGATTTTTGGTTTAGACGGCCGGGCGCGGTGGCTCAGACGGCCGGGCGCGGTGGCTCAAGCCTGTAATCCAGCACTTTGGGAGGCCAAGATGGGCGGATCACGAGGTCAGGAGATCGAGACCATCCTGGCTAACACGGTGAAACCCCGTCTCTACTAAAAACTACAAAAAACTAGGCGGGCGAGGTGGCGGCGCCTGTAGTCCCAGCTACCCGGGAGGCTGAGGCAGGAGAATGGCGTGAACCCGGGAGGCGGAGCTTGCAGTGAGCTGAGATCCGGCCACAGCACTCCAGCCTGGGTGACAGAGCGAGCTCCGTTTCAAAAAAAAAAAAAAAAGATTTTTGGTTTAATTGAAAAGTAATGACTATGGCTTAGGATTTTTTTGATGTCATGTTTTCATCAAATGAACATATATATACTGTTTTTCAAACCAGAATAATTGCAAGATAAACTATAGAACGAAGAGAATATTAATATGTTGTGTTTGTACATTTTAATTTACAAAACTTTTTTCAGATTCGTTATCTTTGGTTTTTTTTGGAGAAAGAATCTCGCTCTGTCACCCAGGCTGGAGTGCAGTGGTGTGATCTCAGCTTAATGCAACCTCCACCTCCTGAGTTCAAGTGATTCCCATGCCTCAGCCTCCCCAGTAGCTGAGATTACAGGTGCACACCACCACTGTCTGGCTAACAGATTTATTATCTTGATTAGATTTTTTTAAATGTCAGACAAATCATTTTAATTAGGGGCTGGAAAGATAAGTACAAATCAATTCTAGAACAATAAAGACAGTTCTGTTAGTATTCACACATACATACAGATAGTGCATCCCAAATCCAAAATGGTCCAAAATCCAAAACTTTGAGCACTGATGTGACATTCAAAGGAAATGCTCATTGGGACATTTTGGATTTTCACATTTGGGATACTCAACTGGTAACTGTAATGCAAATATTTCAAAATACAAAAAAATCCAAAATACTTCCAGTCCCAAGCATTTTGGATGAGGGATACTCAACATGTACAAAGTTGGGTGTGAACATCCTTGTTTTATGGGAGCAAGTGAATGGCAGAGATGAGGGTTGAAATCTGGTCTTGTGATTTTTAAAGCCAGTGCAATACATTTAAAGTAAAGTAAAAATTTCCTTGATGCTTTTGTTTTTCAGAGATTGAAACCAACAAATCCAGCAGCCCAGAAGGCTCTTACTACACCTACTCATTATAAATTGACACCCCGCCCTGCTACTAGAGTCCGGCCAAAGGCTTTACAAACAACAGGCACAGCGAAGTCACATCTTTTTGATGGGCTGGATGACGATGAACCATCCCTAGCCAATGGAGCATTCATGCCCAAGTGAGTTTATTTTTGTTAACAGAAATTAAGTATGAAATACTGATGTAAACTAAGTATGAAACAATATACAATTATTTATTTAAATATATTACAGATGTAATACAGTCCACTTTGTTTGTTTTTCTTTTTGAGACAGAGTCTTATTCTGTCACCCAGGCTGGAGTGCAATGGCATGATCTTTGCTTACTGCAACCTTTGGCTCCTAGGTTCAAACGATTCTCCTGCCTCAGCCTCCTGAGTAGCTGGGATTACAGGCGTGTGCCATCACGCCTGGCTAATTTTATATTTTTAGTAGAAGCGGGGTTTCACCATGTTGGCCAGGCTGGTCTTGAAACCCTGACCTCATGTGATCTACCGACTGGCCTCCCAAAGTGCTGGGATTATAGTGCCGAGCCACTGCGCCCAGCCAGTCCACTTTTTTATAATTTGAAAAATACAGAACATCACAGAGAAGAATAAGAGTCCCCTGATCATTCCCAGGGATAACTCATAGTAAGCATAAAAATATTTTGATAAATATGCCTCTTATTTTACATATTCATGATTTTGTTTTGGTTTTGAATAATTAGGGTTTTTTGTTGTTGTTTTTAAAAGTTCAGGTCTCCCAGGCTGGAATGCAGTGACTGCAGCCTCAGCCTCCACAGCTCAAGCGATCCTTCCACCTCAGCCTCCCAAGTAACTGGAACTATAGGCTTGTGCCACCATGCCTAGCTAATTTTTTTATTTTTGTAGAGATAGGATCTTCCTATGTTGTTCAGTCTGGTGTTGAACTCCTGGGCTCAAGTGATCAGTCGTCTCAGCCTCCCAAAAGTGTTGGGAATTAAAGGTGTGAGCCACCACATCTGGCCATGTTTTTTTTTCTTTCCTTTTTTTTTTTTTTGAGGCAGAGTCTCGCTCTGTCGCCCGGACTGGAGTGCAGTGGCCGGATCTCAGCTCACTGCAAGCTCCGCCTCCCGGGTTTACGCCATTCTCCTGCCTCAGCCTCCGGAGTAGCTGGGACTACAGGCGCCCGCCACCTCGCCCGGCTAGTTTTTTTTTTTGTATTTTTAGTAGAGACGGGGTTTCACCGTGTTAGCCAGGATGGTCTCGATCTCCTGACCTCGTGATCCGCCTGTCTCGGCCTCCCAAAGTGCTGGGATTACAGGCTTGAGCCACCGCGCCCGGCCTTTTTTTTTTTTTTTTTAAAGAGACAGGGTCTCTCTTTTTTGCCCAGGCTAGAATAAAGTCACATGGCTTACTGTGACCTTGAGCTCCTGGGCTCAAGCAGTCCTCCCACATGAGCCTCCCAAGTAGCTAGGACTACAGGTATGCAACACCAGGCCTGGCTACTTGAAAAAAATTTTTTTGTAGAGATGGTGTCTTGCGTATGTTGCCTAGGCTGGTCTCAGACTGGTGTCAAGCGGTCCTCCCACCTTGGCCTCCCAAATTGCTGGGATTACAGGTGTGAGCCACTATGCTAAGACTACTTTTCCTTTTTTCTTACAACTCACAATGGTCAAATAGATTAAGAAGAATCTGGTTTTGTTTGTTTGTTTTTTGAGACGGAGTTTTGCTGTTATTGCCCACGTTTGAGTGCAATGGCACGATCTTGGCTCACCACAACCTCTCCCTTCCGGGTTCAAGTGATTCTCCTGTATCAGCCTCCCGAGTAGCTGAGATTACAGGCATGCGCCACCATGCCCGGCTAATTTTTTTTTTTTGTATTTTTAGTAGAGAGAGGGTTTCTCCATGTTTGTCAGACTGGTCTCGAACTCCTGACTTTAGGTGATCCCCCCGCCTCGACCTCCCAAAGTGCTAGATGTGAGTCACCGTGCCCAGTGTGTTTTTTTTTTATACGTTATAATTTTATACAAATATAGAACCAAAAATAAAATAATTACACAGAAAAAATACAGAAAAGTATGTAGAAAAGTCATTGGTAAACACAGAAAACTACACTTAAATGATGCTTTAGAACAAATATACCTCAAAGTGTTGATACATGCATGGAACAAAAACCTGAGGAAAATTAAAAATCAGACTATTAACATTATTTAACATCAGGAGAGAGAATGTCATGGTATGTCATTTCTTGGTTATTTTTCTAGATATATACACACACACACACAGGTTTTTTTAACAAGTACTTTTCTAGTCAGAAAAAAAGAGATGGGTTTTTTTGGGTGGAACATTTTGTAAGCTTTGGAGAACAATTTTTTTCACTCCCAATTCTTTGTCTATGAAGGTTAATAAGTTAAAAACATTACATGCAACTTTCTTTCCCTAAAAACATGGTGGTAATCCAGCCGGGCGCAGTGACTCACGCCTGTAATCCCAGCACTTTGGATGGCCGAGGTGGGCAGATCACCAGAGGTGGGGAGTTCAAGATCAGCCTGGCTAACATGATGAAACCCCGTCTCTACTGAATATACAAAGTTAGCTGGGCATAGTTGCGTGTGCCTGTAATCCCAGCTGCTTGGGAGGCTGAGGCAGGAGAACCGCTTGAACTGGGGAGGCAAGGTTGCAGTGAGCCGGGATTGCATCCCCGTACTCCAGCCTGGGTGACAGGGTGAGACTCGGCCTCCAAACAAAAAAGAAAATACGGTAATCTGCTTCACAAAAGGTGGAAAGTCTAATTTTACGTGTTTCTTAGAATATCAGTAAATTATTTTGAAGGCAGGGACTGTGTATTATTTATATCTGTCCTAGCATTTTATTTATTTATTTATTTATTTATTTATTTATTTATTTTTGAGATAGTCTTGCTCTGTCACGCAGGCTGGAGTGCAGTGGCACGATCTTGGCTCACTGGGTTCAAGCAATTCTCCTGCCTCAACCTCCCAAGTAGCTGGGACTACAGGTGCATGCCACCACACCCAGCTAATTTTTGTATAGAGATGGGGTTTTGCCATGTTGGCCAGGCTGGTCTTGAACTCCTCACCTCAGATAATTCACCCGCCTCAGACCCCCAAAGTGTTGGGATTTCAGGTGTGAGCCACTGTGCCCGGTCTTGTCCTAGCATTTTATACACTGTTTTTGCGCAGAGTAGGTAAAAAGGTTTACAGTAGTCTGATCATCAGGTCAGTAGCTCGAGATCAGTTTCACCAGGCCTTAGGATTTTCAGACACACAAGTAGAAAGGATTAGAGTGGGAGGACATATATTTTGCTGTTAATACCATCTGACCTCCTTGGCTTCACTTCTGTGGTGTTGCTGTCAAACGTCATCTTTTTTTTCTTTTTTTTTTTGAGACAAGAGTCTCATACTGTTGCCCATCCTGGAGTGCAGTGGTGCAATCATACGTCACTGCACCTTTGACCCCTGGGCTCAAGAGATCCTCCCACCTCAGCTGCCAAATAGCTGAGACCACGGGCCCACACCACCATGCCCAGTTAATTTTTTTCTTTTTTTGTAAATATGGGGTCTGTCTTTGTTGCCCAGGGTGATCTCCAACTCCTGGGCTCAAGCCTCAGCCTCCCAAAGTGTTAGGATTACAGGCATGAGCTACTGCACCCAGCTACCTATCAACGGTCTTAATGTAACAGAAGCATTTTACACAGTTGATCTTGTCCCTCCTCCTTGATTCACTTTCATAATTGTCTTCCAGGACCCCACAATTTCCTAGTTTTCTTCCTGCCTCACTGGTTGCTGCTTCTCAGTCCCCTTTACTGGTTCCTGTTCATTCCACCATCTGTAAATTAGAATGCCCTTGGCCCAGTTGTTGATCACATTTTATCTATGCTTATTTCCAAAGTGCTTCAATTTATTCTCATGACTTTAAATATCATCTATAGTCTGATGATTCCCAAATTTTTATCTCCAGCCCAGACCTCTTTCCCAAACTCAAGATTCTTATATCTTACCCTACTCTACATCTTCACTTTGATGTCTAAAAGACATTTATTTAAAATTAACATGTCCATGTCTTCTTTCTCAAACCTGTTCTACCCAAAACCTGTCTCAGATGATTGCATTTCTGTCATTCTAGTTGCTCAGGTCAGAAATTTTGGAGTCTTCCTTGACTTTGTCACACATTCCTCATCTAAGTTATCAGCAAATCCTCTTGATTCTACCCTGTAGATTACTTAGAATCTGTATAGTTCTCACCGCATTCATTGCTATTACCCTAGTGCAAGCCACCACTATCTCTTGCCTGGATTACCGCAATACACTTTTCTGTTTTTATTGTTTTTATTTATTTATTTATTTATTTTTTGAGACGGAGTCTCTCTCTCGCCCAGGCTGGAGCGCAGCACAGTGGCCCGATCTCGGCTCACTGCAAGCTCCGCCTCCTGGGTTCACGCCATTCTCCTCCTGCCTCAGTCTCCCGAGTAGCTGGGACTTCAAGCGCCCACCACCACGCCCAGCTAATTTTTTTTTTTTTTTCAGTAGAGACAAGGTTTCACTGTGTTAACCAGGATAGTCTTGATCTCCTGACCTCAAGATCTGCCCACCTCGGCCTCCCAAAGTGCTGGGATTACAGGTGTGAGCCACTGCGCCCAGCCCCACTCTTCTGTTTTTACTCTTTTTTGCATCTGATTCTAAACATTGCCACGACAGTGGTCATTTTGAAGCGTAAGTCAGATCATTTCCCTTTTCTGCTCAAAACCCTAAAGTGGTTCACGTTTTTTTACTCAGACCAAAGTGCTTACATTGGCATATAAAGTCCTCGAAGGTAGGATTTCCCATTACTGCTCTGAACACATCTACCATTCTCTTCATTGCCTATTCCATTCTAAACTTACTGCTTCCTTGCTCCTGTTAGGACAGGATAGGCATGCTATTTATTTGGCCTTTGCCCCAGTTGTTCCCTTTGAAACACTTCTCCTCATATATCCATTTAGCTAACCCTGTC